>NW_027616336.1:0-510712 GCF_053564925.1 Oryzias latipes
TGTGCATGTGCACGTGGGGGTGGAGATGCATGCACGCTGCCGAAGTATACCATGTGATTGTGAGGGGAACCAGTTCCTCCCCAGCCCGACCAGGAGAGAAGGGGACACCCCCGGTCTAGAGCTTTCCCGGTGACGGGACCCACGCAACCCCGAGTGGGGGGGACCGCCCACTCACCCTGGCCAAGAACGAAGCCAGGACCCAACAGAACCTAAGGACCACCCACCACCCAGCCGGAGCCTTGTCACCGAAGGCCAATGACACAACCACAGCTCCACCCCTACCCCCCACAGTACCCTCTACAGCCCCCCTCACCCAACAAGTTCATCAACCCCTCCTTCCCGTATCCGCCCCTGATGCCCTTCCCTTCTGCAAGAGGGAGGGTGTGCCCCAGTGCATCCCGGCGAGGTAGCCCCCAGGCCTGTCCCCACCCATACACTCTAACACACACACACATTCTTCTCACTGCCCCGGCCCCACACAGTAACACCCTCCAACCGACCAACCCCCCACCACCGCATGCCCGGCCACAGCTCCGGTCAATAGGGTCCCACACGCCAGGCCGCCCTGAGAGGACCCAGGTGGGGGAAGACCGGCCGCCCCTCCCCGATCCCATCTATGTATTGTGGTATGGGGGTGCGGTGTGTGTGCTGCAGGTAAAACGGGACGTCTCCAGTGGGGTGGTGGGCCCCACTGCTGCCAAGCAGCAGAGCCCCCCGACCCCAGGGTCCCTCTGTATGTAGTGTGTTTGCTGTGTGTGTGGTGCCAACATTCAGTGGGTGTGTCTAAAGTGAAAGTTAAAATTGGGGGGCGGGCTGGAGAGAGATTAGCCTTGTTTCACCATGCCCCCCTCCACCAGACCATCCCCACAAGGCCCTTGATGTGGCCATCGGTGAAATTTTGTTTGTCACCCCTGCCCTAGATGAACCAAGGTGTCTAATATGCAAGTAAAAGTGGAAACGAGGGCGGGCGCCAACACAGCCCCAAAGATAGTCCCCCACCCCCCCCACCCCCCGGTGCAGAGCATGCTGAGCTGAGCTGAGCTGACCCACTCTGGGGTCTCTTTTTCACAGCACTGGAATGGAATTAGATTCCATTTCTTTGACATAAATAAAAAAAAACATCTGATGGCACAAACTGGATCTGGAAGCGTTTCTTTGTCATCGCCTAAGATGCGATTGCCTCTTTACTTCCTGTCTTATGATCTTCGTGTGAGGTGTCCTCAGGCTTCATGTTGCACAGGAAATCACAGAGAAAAGACGCAGGCGCGGTTTTTGGCAGCTTGGCAATGTTTGTCATGCTCATTATTGTGACAGTAATTACTAATCATCCATTTTTTACATGACAGGTTGTTATTATAAATCCACTATAAAGTAGATCTCCAAGAAAGCAGAGCTCTCAGAGCCATTCCGCTCTTCTTTTAAGAAGACTCGTCTGTGGAAGGTTCTCAGCATGAATGTGGACTCCCGTCTTCTGTGGTAGAAGTGCTGGGACAGATGTGGAAACACAGAAAGAAGCAAGGCTTTGTTTTGCTGTATTATTGAGAGAAAACACATGAAAAGGCCCCACTAAGTCAACAAGACCCGACCCACACTGTAACCTGACCCCAAGAGCGTGGATGGAAACATTGGGGGACACACCCTCTATGATTGCTGTACGCAGGTCTTCAAGGTAGATGGGTGTGCTTCAGAGTAATTTCAGATGTTAGAACGTTTGTGCTCCTGAATGTCACAGCCGCCCAGAATTTATGGATCAGACCTCACCCACATTTAAATAAACACCTGGCACCTTAAGGCACCTTTGTGCTCACTCCTGGCATGTTGGGCGTTTCCCTTTCACAGTTTCTTATGACTCATCCAGACTTGGTCACTGTACCACTGAACAAAAAAAGGTCCAGAAACCTCTGGTGTCTCTGCAGCTTAGACCTTTTTTAAAGTGGTTTACTTCTCCTCAATGTTTTTAGAGTAAAGCTGCACCTTGGTTCCACAGAGGAACATTTCTACATGTCATCACTGACCACTCTGCTCAGGTTTTTACTTTTAAACGTGTTGGAGGATGGTGGTGCAGCGGTTAGCACTCCTGCTTCACAGCGAAAAGGCCCTGGTTTGAATCCTGGCTGGGACTTTTCTGTGTGGAGTTTTGCATGTTCTTCCGTGCATGCATGGGTTTTCTCCCACAGTCCAAAAATATGCTTTAGAGTAGGGCTGCACGATATGAGGAAAACTTGCGATATTAGAGATTAATATTGCGATAAGGTTATAATTTGCGGTATATAAACAAATAGAAAAATAACCAAAAACATCATTCCCAATTCATTGCAACAGTTTAAAAATTATACTCCAAATGACCCTCATCGACATAGGTGACAAACATCTAACATAATAGGCCTCCTTCTTATTGGTCAACAATGGGAAGGCGTCCATCTGATTGGTCAAAGCATAAAGGGATTTATTTGATCTATCAAATGCTTCAAGCTGCCATGAGATTGTTTTAACACATTTTGGGTTTACGATTTATTGCGATATTCGTCGTCTTTTGCAATATGTATATTGCAGAGCTGGATATTGCGATAATGATAAATTACCGGTATATTGTGCAGGCCTACTTTATAGGTTATTTGGTTACTCTAAAGTGTCCCTAAGTGAGTGTGTGGGACTGATTTACCTGTCCAGGGTGTACTCCACCTTCACCTAAAAGTAGCTGGGACAGGCTCCAGCAACCCCCGACCCCAGAAGGGATATAGCAAACTAAGAAAACGGATGGAAGACTTCTCCCCATGTGGTGGTGTAGATTTGAAACTGAACAGATGGAACTTTAAGATTACATTTACTTTATGATCTCTACAACCAACTCCCAAAAGAGTTTGTGCACACTGTTGTCTAACAGTTGAACAACAGTTATATTTCTGTTCAAAAATGGGGTACTGTACACCAAGAAGGAGGAAAAACTGCATGGTTGGAAGTTGTTGAGCATCTCAGGTCACAGAATTCTATTAGGCTACACATAACTTCACTATCAACACATGATTTTGTTCGGTCTATGTTCTCTTAACCCTTGTGCTATCCTAGGCACTTTAACATTGGGAGTTGGGTCATCTAGACCCACTAGACAGTGCGCTGAACCTTATTTCTTCAATGATTTGTGATCTTCACTGGTGTCCATGGGTTACATGAAATCCTCTCCACCTTTATCCACCTTTGTCATGGTAGGGAGAACACCCCAATGTAAGGGTGGGGTCATAGGACAGCACAAGGGTTATTCAGACATTCCCGTCAGAGAAATGATAATAACCAGGCCACAGAAATCTCTAAAGAGGTAGCGGCGATAAGTGAAGGCATGGATGATGCAGCCATGTCCCAGAGGAATCCACCAATCCATTCAACACAGACACACAAGATCCAACCAACACACCAGCAGCTATCAAACATCTGACTCACACACACATGCCCAAACACCCAGTTTTTTTCATGTAAACTCTGTTTTTTGGATTGTATTGTTTCTATTTTATCATCCCTCAGGCCTGTGACAGCATTCATCCGCCCTGCAGAAAGATGTGAGTTTGTGAATTAAATCCCTAGTGATGAAATAATTGTTCTATGTTTTTGCTTCTGGCTCAAAGTTTAAAGGTAAAGAATTTGGAAATATTAAAAATCCAAATAAGAAAATAAGTAAAATACAATGGACTGATATAAATGTGTACAGTTGTTTGAATGCAGACAAGTCTCATCAAAAGCTCAACACCTAATGTCAACGGTCCAAACATGACTCAGGGCTCAGGAGGGTGGATGGATAAAGGGATGGGTGTGTCTCCTTTGCTTGTTAAGTCTGTTTGTCATAACTAAATTAAATGTTTAAATATTTTATCACCTCAGTTTTAACCCTTGTTCTATCCTAGGCACTTTAACGTTGGGAGTTGGGTCATCTAGATCCACTAGACAGTGAA
Source organism: Oryzias latipes (assembly GCF_053564925.1). Classification (NCBI taxonomy): domain Eukaryota; kingdom Metazoa; phylum Chordata; class Actinopteri; order Beloniformes; family Adrianichthyidae; genus Oryzias; species Oryzias latipes. The sequence goes on from NW_027616336.1 coordinate 3,942, forward strand.
CTGAACCTTTTTTCTTCAATGATTTGTGATCTTCACTGGTGTCCATGGATTACATGAAATCTTTCCACCTTTATGCACCTTTGTCATGGTAGGGAGAACATGTCAATGCAATGGTGGGGTCATCTAAGATAGCACAAGGGTTAAAGTTTTCTGCTTCTTTCAAGATGGAAAATCTTAAGAAATACAAATGGTGTAGATGCAGAGCTGTGAATGACAGAGAAAGGTGATGACAGTTTTTCTTCTCTATTCTTCAACACTTTTTTTCAATTAAGTCTATGTAAACTTGCCGTAGGTTGTTTGTTGTTTTTGGTTTTTTAAACTGCATTCCACATTCTCATCTTTATACATCCTATGATTCCAGTTATTGCTCAGTCCCGTCAAGGTTCAGTTCTTTGTTTTTTAATGTTTTGTTTTGGTGAAGTTCCTTTGGTTGTGGAGGTTTCCCTCCACAAGTCCACATCTTCTGCATTTTGGGTCCGCCATCCCTGATGCCACCAGTCCAAAACAAACACTGAAAAGCTCTTTCTTACATTACATAAACGTATTTTAGTGTAAACTTTGAGTATTCTCGTGTAGCACAAAAGTCCAAAGTGTTTCGTCACAGCTGAAACTTTGGATAACAGGGACTTGGTGTTCAGTGGACAGAAAGCATGTCACTTTCTAATAGCAGGAAGCTGTTAAAAAAGACAGAACTTGATCTCTGAGAGATCTAGTTAAAATTTAAAACTCCAGGTCCAATATTTAAACATCTTTATGGCTTCTGCTTTGAATTGTCCTGTCCAACTGTCTGCCGACAGACCAGGGGCTGCTTTGCATGTTGTTATCAGTTCAGGATTGTAGAAGAGCAGCTTTAAAATGGTCCCAAACACTTGTGAGGATGGAAATCAACGTTTGCCCTTCAAACCATCGTCACACCATTGTGATCCACTGGCAGAGCATTGCTGGGAGTTGTCTGCAAATAAGCAGCCCCACCCCGAGTGACACTTCGATCATTTGGCACTGAGTTCATAGATGAAGCAAGACACCGGCGCACCAATTTCCATAATGACCCTCTTTGTTCGTGGCTGTGTTTGGCCTCACTTTGTCCTTCAGTGTTTGGTTACCAGGCGACCGCAGTTACTCAAATGTGGACTTTTGGAACCCATCCAGAGCAAAGATTTGGGTGTGTCTTGTTTGAAAAGGCTCTATGGACAAACACTGAGGTCGTTTTCTGTTTTTGGTCACCTGGGTTAAGTTCTCTTTCTCCCTGACTTTGGAGCGCTTGTCTCAGAGCAGCCTTTCCTCTGGACCCTCATGCTTTCCACACTCGCAGCCATTGTTCGCGCTTTTCCTGACAAGCAGCCTTGTTTCATAAGATTTATTTCCTCGGCCCCATGTCCCGCCTCCCGATCTGAGGACGTTACCATGGAGACCACACAAACAAAGTGAGGTCATGGAAAAAGAATTGGAAGTCGTGGGAGAACAGTGAAGTTAGAACAACACAGGTCTTATCTTCACCAGCAGGTTTATTTTCTTTGGCAGATCACACAAACATGAACACACACACAGCGCCGCACATCAGCTCTTCTTCTCATGACAGCAGATGTTGGGAAAACGAGCCTTTTGGTCTCCTCTGGTTTCTGGCCTGCATGTTGGACTTCTTGGCTGGACGTGGGCACAGTGGTGGTTGTGAATGTGTCATTGAAGCCTCCTGTTAAGAGGCAGGGAGGAAACTGGTTGAGCACAATTCTTCAAGTTCCTCCTGTGAACTTTTCCTCAAATAAACCAACTTACCTGCAGTCATTTATCTAAAAGGAGAGAAGAAGAGATGACAAAGATGAGTCAAAGAGGATCAAATCATGTATTTCTACTTGAACGTTTGTGATTGTGTGCACCTTTGTCTATCTGGCCTCCTCAGTCTCCAGCAGTCTCCTGTAGGTTGCGATCTCCTGCTCCAGCCTGGTCTTGATGTCCAGCAGCATCTTGTACTCCTGGCCCTGGTGCTCAATGCTGCCGCGCACTTGGCCTAGTTCGCATTCAAGCATGTTGATTGTGTTCTGGTAGCCGCTAAGCATGGCGCTGAACCGGCCCTCTGTCTCTGCCAACGTGTTTTCAAGAGCACCTTTCTGTTGGGGTAAAGAAAAGCTGTGGATCACTGATCCTGCAGCTGCGCTCAGCGCGCCCCACCCTGGATGCAGTATGTCACTCGGTTTGTTTGCTTTGCATTTTCTCCTGTTTTGTAAGAGAACAAAGAGAGCTGGCTCTGAAGGTAAGTGTCCCTTTGCCTCTCCTCCTCAGTGACACAATGGCAGTGGGAGGCTCCTGCTGAATGACTGACTGCAGCTGGGCACCCAAACCCCAACCAGAAACAGCCTCTCATTCCTCCAGCTTTTTTATGACTTCCAGAGTTCAGGCAGATGTCTGTGAAATGTTTCCCAGAACAAAGTGTCTCCCTCCCACCTTCCATCCTCCCTTCATTCCTTAAGGATTGCCTCTCTTTCCCATCCTCCCCTTCGCTCCTCGCCCTCTGTTCTGGGCGATCTGGGGATTTTGGTCATATAAGGAAAGATTTTAAAACAAACGTTTGTCTTTACCATGCTGAGCTGGGACTGCAGCTCGATCTCCAGGCCCTGGAGTGTGCGCCTCAGGTCATTGATCTCTGTCTTGGATGTCTGGATTACTTCTGTGCTAACGGCCACCTCTTTGCTGAGAGCTGATGACTAGAATTTAGAAAAGAAGACAGAGTGAGAGGTCTGTATGATTATACGTGTGATGACAGGTTGGCCTGCTGACAGAGGAACTCCTGTTACCTTCTCAGTGAACCAGGCTTCTTGGTCGCGGCGGTGTTTGTCTGTGATGGCCTCATACTGTGCACGGATCTCCTCCATGACTTTGTTCAGGTCCTGCTGAGGTGCAGCGTCCACCTCCACGTTGACTGTGCCCGTGAGCTGAGAGCGCATGGCTGCCAGTTCCTGCAAACATCAGGGGACGTCAGCATTGGTGTCTGTTTGCAGAGACTATAAAAACCAGGTGTCACATCACTGACCTCCTCGTGGTTCTTCTTCAGGTAGGCCAGCTCATCCTGCAGACCTTCGATCTGCATTTCCAGGTCAGCCTTTGTCAAGGTGGTCTGGTCCAGCAGGCGGCGGAGGTTAGCGATGTCAGCCTCAACTGACTGTCGCATCATGAGCTCGTGCTCAAACCTGGTAAGTTAGGAAGAGGCCTGATGTTAGACAACTGCCCGCTAGAGCCTGCATGAAGGCCCTCTGAATCAGTGCTTACTTGGTTTTGAAGTCATCAGCAGCCAGTTTGGAGTTGTCGATCTGCAGCAGGATGTTGGCATTTTGGACGGTGGCACCGTTGATCTGCAGCGGGGATGGGGTTAGTTAGTGTCAGGCATGTGCAGAGCGGCACGCTTTGATGACTGTTTACACAACTTCAGATGTTTCTGTTACATCAACTGAATTGTGTCCTTAGGGCACGTTTGACTTCCTCCTGTTAAGCTGTCATGCTGAATATTTGTGGTTCATTTGTGGAATCTTTCAGCCGCAAAGAAAACACAGATATGTTCACTTTAAAAAAGTGTTGTCTGGAAATCATTGACAGGAACGGCAAACATTTGCAGGTGGCAGAGGCACAGACCATACCTTGTCTTTCAGGTCATTGATGATGGCCCAGTAGTTGCTGTAGTCCCTCTGTGCTGCCGGGCCCTTCTGCTCATAGTACTCTTTGATCTGCTTCTCCAGCTTGGCATTGGCCGCCTCCAGACTGCGAACCTTGTCCAGGTAGGAAGCCAGACGGTCGTTCAGGTTCTGCATGGTGGCCTTTTCGTTCAGGTGCACGGAGCTCTGGTCCATGGCGTTGGACAGGTCAAACCCTCCACCCATTCCAAAGGAAGAGGAGACGGTACGCCCGGTGGCAGATGAGATGCGGGAGCCTCCCATGAAGCTGAGACCGGACACGCTGTGAGCTTTGTGGGGAGCAGCGCTTGAAGTGTAGCTGCGGCTCTGCCTGGTGATGGTGAGCCCAGGACCGCTGGCGATGCTCCTGTTGTACATGGCGGCTGACTTTCTGCTTGTCAGAGGAGAAGACGAGGAGACGAGTGTTTCACAGCTGTGGACTGTTGCAGGACTGTGGAGTTTGATGGAGGGAGGACGGCCGTTAAAATAGCTTTGAATGTGGGGCGGGCTCTGAACGTGGGGAGGAGGAGGAAGTTTCTGCAGTCAAGGCTCAGGCTGTGCAAAACCGTCATTTGTTTTCTTTTAAGCTCTGGGATTTGGTTATTTTCCACCCCTGTGAGGAAAGTGGTGAGGAATGTGAGCAGATCAGAGGAGAATCTTCATGGGCACCCTGATGATTCCTTGTAGAATGTGAGCACAAGCAACTGTAACGTGTGCTCAGAAATACCTGCAGGTATTGTCCTGATCATGCCAGTCACTTGGCAGCTCAGTGCGAGAAAAGGAAGGGTAGATTTATTGTTTTGTTGCCCCTCCGTTAGTCAATAGTCAGTGTGAGCGGCATGTTTCATCCTGATAATATCCACAGTTACGGTTTAAACCTCCCAGGTGTATTATTTCACTTTGTTTGTCCAGCTGAGTTTAAATGCGTTCTGATAGTCTGAGCAGTCAGAGGCCCTCTCAGGAATTCTTTAGGAGCCAGGATGGATTCTTGTTATCAGCTCTGTTTAAATTCAATCATTTTGTCTGTATGTGGTCAGAGCTCACATAGCCGACTGGATACTTGCAGGCTTTGCAGCCTCGAACCACAAACATGTGATGTTATCCACACATTATCATTCACCCCCCTTCATTGTTCAGGAAATCACACAACATCCCGTCTCACATGTGTTGGTCTTGACCTGATGTGTGTTAGTGTGTGGAGCTTATCTCAGCCTGGTTCTTTGCACAGAAACATCTGGCATCGGCTGCGGGGGGAGGGCTGCCTCGTCAGGAAGAAGTGAAGTCATTCTCCTTTGGAGCTGCCAGCAAAGTTTGCTGCTCAACTCCCCCCAAAGCTGCACACACTTGCATGGAGACAAACCGTTGTTTGTGCGATGGCCTCACTTTGAGAAGAAAAACAATCTGGTTTGTGCTCCGAGGATCAGAGATCTGTTCCATCCATGCTGCTGTACTTTTAACGCTGGAGGAGGTGGGTCCAATCCCGCCCAAGTCCTCTACTCCAAAGGAAGAAAAGTCATTCCATGATCGATTTAGATTTCTCTTTGGTTCATTCACTGCATTTTATTGATTGATAAAGCAGATGATGACATTTCCATTGTTGATAGGATTCTGTGTCTTCTTCTGAACACAGCGACTCCTGCATTTTTCTTATGGATTCTCAAGTGATTGTTTGTATGTTATAGATAGAGGATCGACGTTCAATTACGTTTTTAGGTTTTTCATTTAAGGAAGCAACATATTAAATCCAGGATCTGCAACAATAGGAGCCTCCACATTTGACCACTTTGTCTATAAACCAAAGAGGACCAGATTTGGTGAGACGAAAATGTTTGAGGGCCAACCATTCGGCCTGACATTCTTTGAACTATTACAATGACATTCAATGCAAGTGAACTATTCAATGAACGTTTTATTGCAATGGCTTACTTTTCTTTTCCTAACGTAGAAGAGCGGTCAACCTCTAAACGGCAGATCGCAGGCTCAGCTACCACCCTGCTTACCCACGTGCTGAAGCGTCCTTGGGCAACTAAACCCCACATCACTCCTGGTGGTGATAGGCGGAGCCAGTGTTTGGCAGTGGAGACAGCATCAGTGTTTGAATGTGTGAAGACCTTCAAGTAAGGTAGTAAAGTGCAAAAGTACACAATTTACCATAGATCTAAATACGCTTTTACCTAAATTACTGCCAATGGCGTAGAACGTAATTTATTCAACTACAGTCAAGAAATTTTTGATTGTTCTTTGGAAATGCTGGGGCCATAAATCATTGATTTTATGAAAGGAGACTATGGGCCATTGGATGTTTAAATGTGGGCCCAATGCGGCCCACAAGGTGTACAATTTCCCAATTGTGGTTGGTAATTACGTTTTAAGACGTCGTAAACCTGTGGCACCACTATCTTTCCGGACTTTGGACACACCTGTTCTAAACCTTTGAACTTGTTTAATATCAATCAAGTACTTTATGCATCTAAGATGTGCATAATGTATTATAGGAAAGTAGTATGTAGAAACCCTCCAAAGTTTCTGACTGTGGCCAAAGGTTGACTCTGAAACTGGGATTTCCACATTTTTTAAGACATTTGGTTGCCCTTGAAGGACTTGTTTACTGATAATAACCATACAACTGTGCGCGTCTATTGTTGTAAACAGAGACTGCATATAGTGGGGATGTTTTTTCCGTGACTGTTCTCAGAGGTGATGCAGAGCGGGGTTTTCATGGCAGGCTGTTCTGGATGTTTGTCATAGTTTCACCTGCAGCTAGAGTGGAGAGAATGCTCTGTTTTTGCCAAAGCGATGATCATCTTTGTTTCAGCTGACATGCTGATGTGCCCCGAAGGAGAGGTGAGCTGCAGGAAGCAGGAAATGCCAAGTTGTTTCAAATTACTGAGGCATTCCCTGCAAAGATCTATGAAACTGATCCCAATGTCTTCAGATCTTTATCTTTATCTTTGGGGCGGTCGTGGTGCAGCGGTAGGGCGGTCGACCCACGATCGTAATATTGCAGGTTCAATTCCCGCCTTGCATGCCCATGAGTCAATGCGTCCTTCGGCAAGACATTGAACCCCACCTTGCCTCTGGTGGTAAGCGGGCACCTGTGTTCGGCAGCAGAGCCACCACCAGTGTGTGAATGTGTGTGTGACTGGGTGAATGTGTCTGTGAATGTTAAGTGATTTGGGCCATGTAGGTAGAAAAGCGCTATATAAGTATACGCCATTTACCATTTATGTACCATCCATTCATCTCACAGCTTTTACTTCAACAGGATGCTAAAGGAGGAAACCCCAAGATCTGTCTCAGGCACCTCCTCCAGGAGCTGAGAGGTTTCTCTCCAGGGCGTCCGGGCTCTACTGGGGGTCTCCTCCTGGTGCCCAATACATCCCCTTGAAGGTCGTCGTTCCAGATATTCAAACATCTCCAGGGCTTTGGTAGCTCTTCACCATGTGGCTCCATTTCAAAATGTAAAACAATGGAGCTGAGACGATTCAGAAGCTAATCCTGTGACACACATAGGCGTTCATGGTCCGGATGGGTCTGCACACGCTCCACAGTCTGAAAATCAAGGGTGTGACTGCTGTTTGAGGTGTCTTCTTTATAACAGCATCCTTTGTTTGGATGTGAGAAACGGCGGAGTCCCCTGAGGTTTGTTCAGGAAAGTTCTGGGTGCTCCAGACTGTCGGAGTGAAGCGCAGGTCACAGTTGTTAGTGTAACCCTTCATCATGCTTAATGTGTATAATCTCTGCTGGACTCCTCCAGGACAGCGGCAAGACACTCCCTGTAAACCGTCTCATGAGAGCTTTAAGACTTTTCTGACCCATCATCCATGAAGCACCTTCACTCCCAAAAGGGCTTTCTCTATCACATCGTGCTGTGAGTTGAGTGGTCCAGAGAAGGAGTGGCAGCTGCAGCCCAATGTCTCAAGGAGATGCCATGAAGTTGGACTAGAGCAAAGTGATTGCGTGGGTTGGCTCTTTGTTTCCCCAACTCTGTCTATGACTCACCAGCCAAGCCTCCTTCTTCTGATTTCACACATTAATGCCTGTTTTCAGTGCAGCATTAATTACTGCTGTGAGCGAGGAAGCAGGTTCAGGCGCAGCTCAGCAGGGTTTACAGCAAAGTCCATAATATTGAACATTTACTCCAAAGCAAACAGAGATTGTGAAACGTTCAGATGCCAAACCTTTAAATAAACACAAATCACACAATACCTGCAGCTCAAGAAATCCTATTAGCCTGCGAAAGCAGTTTTTGCTTCACAAAGATCTTCAGGTGTCCCCATTCACCCTTTATCCATTTTTCTATAAACCCTTAGGAGGAATTAACTGGATGACTCAGCAGAGAAAACATTCAGCCACATCCACTGAAGCCAGAATGAAGATAAAACCCTGAAGAGACTTTTATCATGAGGTGCAGGAGGAGTTGAAGTGCTTTGGATCACATTTAGTTTTTGCTTTGACTCCAGATCTGAGGAATCTGCTGCGCTCACAAGCGTGGGGAAGATGACGCCCGATCCCCTGTATGTGCAGCAGTAGCAGGAGACTCAACAGGTTCCTGCAGTTCAGTTTGCCGGTCGGTCCTGATCCCACCCCCCACCCCCGTGGTGAAGGATGGGAGGACAAACTGAAGACCCAGGAAAGAGCTGATGAAATTTCCACTCCTTCAGCATCTTTTCGTAAATCCATTCAGTCACACTTTGGGGCCAAAATCAACACCTCTGAGTTCGTCTGTTTGTAAAACTTTTTTTTTTTTTCCAAAACAACAAATCAAACAGTTTGAGCAAGATATTCAGAGACGTACAGCAGAACCCTTCTGTGAACAAACATAAAATCATTTAAAAATCCGCTGAAGTTGATCAAAAAGTGGTTTCAGCTGTGTTTGCAGCACTTGGTTACCATGGAGACTAAATAATCCAGCATCTGTTTGCAGCATGGCAACTTGCAGTGTATGTGTCATAGCTAACCCTCAGTCTTATTGTCTGAGGCCTAGAGGTCCTGAAGAGCTACCACAGCCCTAATTCTCCTCAGTGGGAGGGGCGCGTCGGGCAGCTGTCATCACTCGGACACCTCCTTTCTTCAAAAGGTGACTCATGGTGCTGCTTCATAGCATCAGATCAGTGCACCTTTGATAGTAGGTTTCACTCTGGCAGCTCTGTGTATGCCTGGATGCTGTCATGGATGACGCATTCAAACCTTCTCTCCATGACTGATGAGGACTTCAGCTCTGCAGCTTTGTCAGGATTCACAGACAAACATCAATCACAGCAGAGACAGAGGACGCTTCCTCAGAAAAGATGAGCAAGTGTCAGACAAATGTGACAGAAATGAGGAGAAAAACTGAAATTCCTGCAAAAGTGTCTGTGAATGTTGCTCCCTGAAATGCTGAAGTCTTGAGGAATATGAAGAGGAGTGAAATTAAATTGAATTACTTAATGCATAATTAGATGAAGAGCCTAAACAAAGGCAAGCGGTTCATTCATGCAAAAACTTAATAATCACTGAAAATGAGAGATAAACAGGGCAGGCTAAAGAAAGAGAAGAATTTGGTCAGATGTGCAACAGATGTTACTGTTAGAAAAAATTCTGGATTAGCCGAAAAAATCTTTAAGAAAGCCCTGGATCAAAAAGAAAGAGAACTGAGATGTAGTTTTTATAAAGATAAGGAGAAGTAAAACAGGCTGATGTCTACTAATCTATCAAAAGTTTAAACTTCAGTCAAAAGTTCTTTGCAATAAAATGGGTTTGAAGGATTGAAGCTTCTGAGAAAAGCAGATAGAAGAACAAGAAATCCTCAGACAGAAAAAGCTTCTCAGGGTTCAAACCTCGAGGTGCCAAAAAGTATATGAGATGACTCATTCTTATTTCTGAGCTTTAACCGAAACCAACAGATTGCATTGAAATAATACTGCACGCCTGCGTCCTGTGCCGGTAACCACCAGCAAACCCAGAACCAGGAAAGAACCTGGGCAGATCAGAGCCAAGGACTCTTAACAAACGTCCTGTTGCCCTGGGTCCTTTGGGAAAAACAGCACGTCTGCAGCCTGACTGCACACAAGCCGCTTGGATTGATGGAAACAATAAAAGCTGTCAACGCAGAAGGACCTAGGCTGCTCAGGTCTTTGTTTGAGGGCTGAAAGGTTCTGCCCAGCAGCAGGAATGGGAGTAGCCTTGCGTTCAGGAGGATCATCTTAAGCTTTGCTGCAGAACTGCTGCTGGTGTCCTGAAGTCCTGAGTGAAGTACATCAAGGTCGTGACCTCCTGCATGATCTGGAGGACAAGAACTGCATTGTAACTGCAAGAAACTGGCTTTTGTAAAACAGTGCACAGCAGTTGTGCTCATTACTGTCTGTATTTCTGCCAGTTTTACTTCCACGATCCTTTTGTTCAAATGTGCAGATCCAAGTTTGCACAAACAGCAGAGTGTGCACGTCTGTGCACAGAAACTCTGACTCACACATGTGGAGCAGAGCCTCCTGCAAAAGTGCCACACCCCTCCGCAGACATGTTCCCGTCCTGCTTGGCTGCGGACTGAGAAACTCTGGCAAACGCCTTGGACCCACACACATTCTGACATGTTCTTGGGAGGGGGCTTTCTGTGGCTGATTTTGAGCTCAATCCATGTGGGGCTCTGCTTCCAGAACAATATCCATCCTGAATGAGTCACACATGAGGCATTTTGAACCAAGTGAAGACGCCATCAGGTGGACAGAGGAGAACTTGGTTCAGTTTTTAAAGCTCCATCACTGCAGGATTTATATTTTCATTGTATAGAAGCAGTTCATGAATGGTAGGTCGGCCACGGCTCACCTTTGACACAGTGCTTCTGCGTGGGGTCCCCATTTCTGTAGGGAGAGATCTCAGGAAGTGCCCTGGCTCCATCTAGTGATCACCTCACTGACTACAGCCATTGACTGTACATGGAGAACACAGTGATTACAGCCAGGGAGGGGGGTTCTCCACCAGTGAGTCATCAGCTGGAACAACTGCAGCTCAAACAATGTTTTCCTTTCAGCTAAGGTTAACTCTTTTACAGTCTTTAAAACCAGACTTTTTTGGTTGTTGCAGCTTAAGTTGTGACTTTTTACATATAATCTCTCTGACTCCCACTTTTTTAACCCTTGAATTGTGTTCAGGGCAGAGGGACCTGTTTTCAGTTTTCATCAAAAGAAATATGAAACAACAACAAAAGTTTTCAACTTGAATTTCTTAAGATATGGCTCATTTGCTGTGAAGAACGTGATTACGCGTGTTACTGCACGCTCACCCATGCATTGATATTACATTTATCGTGTTTTTTGAGCTGAAAAAAGGGTGAAAAGTGAATGTCCTGTGTTTGCACACTGTTTTCCCCCTTTCTGGGGCAATTGATGGTCTTTTCTGCCCCTCCTGCTCCCACACAAAGTAGCAATATTATTGAAAATTCAACTCCCAACATCATCTGCTCTTCCATTCCAGCACATTTTACCCTCTCTCATGTCGGAACCAAACTTTATTTCCTCATACACTATCCCACCTGCAATTTAAGGAAGTAAGACTGCTTACATGAATTTTTCATTTGGTTTCCTTATCACAACGGATCAAGATGATCAAAAAAATATCTGCTGATAGGGTCTTGCTATTGATTTTGGACAAGCGTGATGATGAAGTTGGGGAGGATGTTCTAGAATGTAAAGATCTCATTTCTGAAAATGACCATGACTTGATGAGATTAAACACCAATGATTACCAAAACAAAGATGAGCAACCTGTCTGCAGCCAGCATTAGGAGCAGTCCATCCACACCCAGCTCCAGGACCAAAACAAGCTCATCAGAAATCATGTGAAGAAATACGGATGTCAAAAAATGGTCTTCTTGCTCAAAAAATGAGCCACCAGAGCTGTTCTTATAACCAGGACTAGAACGCCAGCTCCTGCTGCCCCCATGTGGAGAATTTAGGAGAATGCTGGTCCCCCATCTCCAAACCTACAGAACCAACATCTACCAAACCTGAAGTTAGTGTGTGATGCTGTTCATTGGTAAAAATAGTAAATGGTGTACACTTGTACAGCACTTTTATACCTTCCTCAAAGACCCAAAGCTTTTTACGGTCACAGTCCCATTCACCCATAGATTCACACTCCTCTGCCAAACACTGGCACCAACCTATAATCACTAGAGGTATTGTAGAGTTCAGTGTCTTGCCCAAGGAAAATTCAGCAAGCTGGGAATCAAGCCTGAATTTGATGATCAAAGATTGATTGCCCTACTGCTGATCCACAGCTGCCCCAGTAAATGTCTGACATCAACGTCTTGCAAGGAATAGGTGTGAGAAACATTTCTGATCTTTTCATTATTCTAGATTCTGCTCAATAATAAGAAGTGTTGCAAAGTCTGTGGACCCCAGATGAAAAGAATATCTCAATATATAGGACATGGGGAAAGTGTAGGATGTGCAACACAAAGAGTAAAACTCTGCCCCTAGTGTTTGTGTAGACTGGTGAAAACAGAAAACAATTGAATGGGACTGGTAAGTTTAGACTGAAATTGTAACTGTTTGTGTTCAACTTGTGTTATGTAAACTCACCTGAATGAGTTAGGCTATATGTCTAAAGAAGATCAAATGAATAAAAAAAACAAAAGTTGTGAAACTTTTTTACATTTCATTAAAACATGAGTTGCACATTAACTCATAAACGTGATCTAACAAAGGTAAAGGAAATATTTAACCCATGTTTGCTGCTCATATGACTTGTAATTGAATTTAAGTACTGGTAAACTTCTGTTGAGTATTTTAACATAAAATTGTTCAATGGTGTTGTTTTGAAAAAGCCCAAACTTTAGCAGGTTCCCAGACCCATGAGGCTGAGAAACTAAAATAACACCATAACGGTTAATATTTAAGTGATGGATTTTTCATAATGATCTCACTTTTGTGGGTTTTTATTTTGCTGCAAAAACGTATTTTACCATAAGAAAAATATGAATGTAACTTCCAAAATCTGCTGTATTATTTTTCTTTGGCTGATTCAATCCTTAAAATCCAGAGGAGCAAATTCACTTTTTTGGTTTTCCCTGATTATTTGCCAGATCTCAGAAAACACAAGCTTGCATTAAAATGTTAAAAAAATTGATTCGATTATCAGAACTCAAATTAAAAATGATGGTCAGTTTTGAATGTGTGTCCTTTTTTTTTAAAAGTGTTTCATACAATTGAAACCAGAAGTTTACGTGCACAGCATAAAAACACAAATATGCTTATTTTCTCACCGTCAAACATGACATAAAAGTAAACTTTTTCTGTTTTAGGTCAATTACAATTAACAAAATTATTTCTATTTGCTAAATGTCAGAAAAATGAGACTAGGGTCTTTTTAGGCAAGTTTTGATTACTTTTATTAAAGTAAAAAGTTTACATACGCTAAGATCACTATACCTTTAAACAATTTGGGAAGCCCAAGATGATGATGTCATTTCTTTGGAAGCTTCTGATACGCTTATTGACAGCATTTGAGTTAATTGGATACATATTAGGGCACATTTGAAACATACTTACTTGTTTGTAAAACATCATGGGAAAGTGAAAAGATATAAGGAAGACGATTGTTAATTTGCACAACTCTGGTTCATCCTTGGGTGCAATTCCCAGATGCTAGAAGGTGCCACGTTCATCTTTTCAGACAATTGTATGCAAGTATAAACGCGAGAACGTCCAGTCATTGTATCACTCAGAAAGAAGACGGGTTCTGTTTTCCAGAGATGAACGTACTTTCATCATGTATGTTCAGAACAACCCAAGGACGAAGGCAAAAGATGTGAATATGCTGGCTGAAGATGTTAAGAATGTATCTTTATCAAGAGTTAAAAGGGGAACTGTACAGACATGGGCTTAAAGGCTACTCTGCCAGGAAGAAGCCATGACTCCAAAAGAAACATAGAAAAGCCACATTAAAGTTTGTGAATGCACACAAGGATAAAGACTTTAATTTTTGGAGACTTGTCTGTTTGGCCACAATGACCATGGTTATGTTTGGAGGAAAAAGGGGGAAGCCTGCAGGCCTCGGAACACCATCCCAACATGGGGGTGGTAGCATCATGTTGTGGGCTTGTTTTGCTGAAGACATCTGAAGACAACAGCCAGAAAGCTGAAGTTTGGGCCAAAGGGATCTTCCAAATGGACAATGACCCGAAGCACACTGACAAAGTGATTACAAAGTGGCTTAAGGATAACAAAGGCAGTGTTTTTGGAGTGGTTATCAAGAGCCCAGATGTAAATCCCATGGAACATTTATGATCAGAGCTGAAAAGGTGTGTACATGCAAGGCGACCTACAAACTGGGCTCAGTCCCACCAGTTCTGTCAGGAGAAATGAGCCAAAATTCCTACCAAATCTCGTGAGAAGCTTGTGGAAGGATATCTAAGACGTATGACCCAAGTACTGCCGTTTAACCCTTGTGCTTTCTTAGATGACCCCACCCTTACATTGATGTGTTCTCCCTACCACGACAAAGGTGGATAAAGGTGGAAAGATTTCATGTAATCCATGAACACCAGTGAAGATCACAAATCATTGAAGAAAAAAGGTTCAGGGCACTGTCTAGTGGGTCCAGATGACCCAACTCCCAATGTTAAAGTGCTTAGGATAACACGTCAATGCAAGGGTGGGGTCATCTAAGATAGCACAAGGGTGAAGGGCTTGCTTTGCTGGGCCAGTTCCAAAGCCTCAACATAGCTAGTTTCTGTCACAGCTTCACTGGATTGAGCCATTTTTGTAAACATCTGCTGTGCAGCATGGCCTTGTTGTAGTTGTTGGAGCTTATTGTTGCGCTCCTCGACGGTAAATTTGTCATAGCTTTAATGATTTGTAACATAGATGATTTATATTGAATTCTTTAAGCATTGCATTTACATGCTCACAAATCAGGCACATGACTTTATCCAGCCCACGAAGTACATCAAAGTAAGCATTTGTCCACTTAGGTTGAAAGCGCCTTTTCTTCTCGCCAACACGTTTTTCCTCAAAGGAACCTGCTCTGGCTCTCTTTTATTGAGGGGCACAAAAAATCTTCCCGCGGACCGCCATTGGCCCCCGGGCCGCACTTCGAGAACCTCTGGTCTGAAATAACCCTAGTCTCATTATCTGTGTGACCCTGACAGCACACTAACCTTTGACAAACATCAGTCAGAAATGTAGTAGCATGGTGGTGAAAATGCTGCTTTTTGACACAAAGGAAAAAATGAAGATGTGTGCTGCTGTCTTTCATCATATCTCCCCAGATTTTTAATAAATTTAATTTTTTTATTATTATTTGTTATTTTTTTAATAAATAATGACAAGGCAGCAGTAAAAACCTGGGTTTTTATTTATATTTTTTTATCTCTGAAGCTTGCACCCTTGGATTGATCTGTACTTGGATGGCAGAGTGATTGGGAAAACCAGCTGGGTCCACTGAAGTTACATGGAAAGGTTTTGTTGTCATCTCTGTTCTGTACATGGAATTGGCCAAACTACCTCTGACATATAAACCTCCAGCAGAATCATCCTCAGATGGGAAACTCATCTGACGAGGCGGGCATGGAGTCAGGTAAACACCAAAATAACGTGCCTGCCACAGGGACTTCTGCATTCGTGGATCAGGAACAGACAGGATGATCTGACCTCTAAGCTTCATCAGACAGGAAGATTTATAGCCTTAAAGAGATGGTGTCTGACCCTGAACTGAAGCACAGAGGGGGTTCCTTCTTCCAGTTTAGGACATTCTGACATTGAGGTTTTAGGACAGAACAGAAAAAGTCTCAAACGTGCAGAAAGGTTTTCATATTCAGAACTTGCAGCTCTTTGGAACATCTGGGGTGTTTTTCCTTTTTGTAAAATTGAGTGAAAGGGTGAAGGTTGATGGTGAACCACAGACTTTTGGTACAGCGCTAAGCCACTTTCAGACCATCAACCCATTTGATCAGGCTTGATCTCATGGAGCTAGAATTCTCCAGAGCAGAATTAACTCTTAAAAGAGCTGAAGTGTTTTCTAGGGGCCACACAGTCTATGAACTGCAAGTGTTTCAAAAATTAAAGGTGAATTTGATTTCTTAGGACTGCATGAGGCCCCCCTCTGCTCTGAAAGACCCGAAACTGAGTTCAAGGAGCCATAGAAAATGTCTTCATGATTAGGACAGAAAGAATTCAAAGGGTTATATTCTGCTGAATTTATCTTTAAATTTGTTTTTTGTAAAACGTCAAATTTATTAATGATAGAAAAAAATTCTGTTTATATCAACAAAAGGAAAAAAGATGAAATGTTTCTTTTTTTACATTTTTACCTGAGCAGCTTGAAAGCATGTTTACTGAGGAGCATCTAGCATGTCTGAAGCTCTCTAATGAAGCTGCTGATAGATGCTGCAACACGCAGGTGAAGAATGTGTCAGAAACATGCTGTGACTGCAAAGCCCTTGGGGCCTTCGTCCTACAAAAGTCCTACATAATTTGCTACGAATTAAGGCTGGTATTACTGATTTTGAAGAGTAAATGTTGGATTTATCCGTGAACAGGCTTGTGGTTGTAACCTAAATCTTGAGATCCATTGACAGACAGCAAGAATGGAGCATCGTGAAAAGCTTTCAGTAAAAACAGTGGTGTGAGTTTTCTGCCGGAGCACATTTCTGCTTCAGTAAACTAGTAGCTCTCCTCGATCCACTGCTTTGAGGAGCAAACGTGAAGAGGAAAAGTCCACGTCCCAGCAGAGAGATCTGGCAGGAGCCTATACTTGCGTGGCTCTGAAGAGTCTGGATGGGCGGCATTTCTGTTCTATCAAAGTGTCAAAAGCAAAAGATGTTATCAGCTGATGAAGCTGAAAGGGAGAAAGTTGTGCTACTAGCCAGTCGTGGTGATCAGGTTGGGACTCGCTGGTGAGACCTGAAACTCACTCAGGATCTTATCACCCGAAAGACCCCCTCCTGTTAATGATGTCTTGTCTCAATGTCTGCAGGGAAGGCATAATTGCTTCACTTTTGTGTTCAACCTGGTTTCATTGAAAACAGTCGCATCTGAAAAACCTGGATCGTCTTGAACTCTTTGAGTCGTCTCTGGTTCTGTCTGCTCCAGTCCGGTTGGGTACTTTGGTTCCAATATGACCTGAGTTTTATCATCGTAGTGGCTCAAGCGTTGCATTTCAGGACAAACTGTCTTCAGATGATGTAAGATCCGGACACAGGCTGCTTACCTTCACCAAGCAAACACAGACCAGTTCAGGTGATTGCAGGGCGGGGCAGGAACATTCTGGTCACATGATCACGGTCATGGAGAGCAGAGGTTTGAATCATGGGGCCCAGAAGAACCAGGGCTGGCCATCGCTGGCATGGCCCCTGTCTGAACAGACTGATGGTCTTGACAAGTCTCCTGAACATGTTCTTCACCGAAGGTTTGACTGATGGCCGCTGGCCATCCTCCCCCTGCAGCCCACCATCTCCACAGGCCAGAGACTGCTGCCCAGGACAGAGAAAACCCTTAATATCGGGGAGAATCTGTGATAAGGGGGCATTTTAGAGCTCAAGACCGGCCTTTCTCCCCAATTCGGTCGGTTTCTTTCTCTCAGCTGCTTCTCCTACTGACCAGGTCAAAAGGTCATCCATCTGTCTGAAGATAGATCTGTTTTGCCTCAAAGCTCTTTATCTTTTCTTGCTGATTTGTTTTCTTCTTTATTACCGTCTCTGGGCTGAAAGTCCTTCTGGGTTTTGGAGGCAGAAAAGGGCTCAAATGTCACAGAAACAGTTCCTGGGCTCGTAAAACCTAGTCTAACTGTGGAAACAGTTGTAATTTATGTTCTAAAACTTGTTGTTTGACACCTTTCTATGAAAAAGTCACCTGAGGTGTCTGGATTTTTCCTTAAGCACAGACATCCTGCAGGTGTAAATGAAGCTGTCAATCATCTGTTTTCTGGCCTCCCGGCTCAGCGGTTTGACGTCAGAGTGAAGAAACTGTGAAATAAGAACTGAGACAGACGTCCAAACGACTGAACTATTTAAAAGCAAAGAGGATTGATGATTTAACTGACAGGCAAACAGTTTTTGCCTGCTGGCGCCCTCAGAATAAGGTCAAAGGGTTAAAAACATAAATGAACATAAAAAGAGGTTGTTTTTTTTTCATCCAATACTCCTTCTGATCAGTAAAAACAACATTTTAAAGTTTGTGCCACAAACAATTCCGATAATGGGAAACTTTTAGTAAATGAAAGAGCTGTGTCATGTCAGAGGAACCTTACCTGAAAATAAAGTTTTTCATGATGAGACACATTCATCAAACATCTTTATGCTATGAGAAAACATGCGCCTCCTTTTTTTATTCTGGTCTATTTTGAGGAGCCGTGTGTCAAACCCCAACAGATAACAGAGGGACATCATCTTCATCTTCATCATCACCTCCCCCCCCCATCCCCGGCTGAATCCACAGAACTGTCCCAAAGAGGAAGACACCTGAAACATGAAGACTTCACTGGAGACAGCAGCTGTTTGCTTTTGTCCACAATTTGACAGAGACAGGATGTCAGCTTAGAGGCGAGAACCTTTTCCTCTTTTGTCTCAGCTTCTACATTCGACTTGATAGAAAACAAATTAGAAAAAAATCCAACAGTTAATACGGGGAAATGTCTTTGGGTGAAAGCTTTAAAAAACCAAACATTTTATTAGCATTCTTGCCTTCCAGTGAGAGAGGCCTGGTTCAAATCCTGGCTGGGTCACTTCTATTGACTTGCATGTTTTCCTTGTGCATGCGGGGTTTCCTCCAGGCACTCTGGCCTCCTCCCACTGACCAAAAACATAATTCACAGATTAGTTTTTCATTTTAGATTGTATAGGAGTGATCGTGTGCCCTGAAACAGACAACATGCCTGTTCACGGTATACCCTACATTTGCCCAACAGTCACTGGGACAGGCTCCAGCAACCTGGTGACCCCAAAAGGGATTCAATGAGTTAAGAAGACTCCAGTCTCCATCAACTGTAAAGTGAATGTGAGTAGAAGCTGCACAGAAGAACCTGCCGTGGTTTCTGCTGCAGCCTTTCACATTCGTATTTGAGGCGTGAAGCTGCCTCAGGCGTGTCTCTTCTGTTGGACAGACAGCCCCCCCGCCCCTTCAGAAAACCTACTATTAAGCATCAAAACAAAAAGGAATGCAATTGCTGCCCTTTATTTAGTAAAAACAAAATGTAGACTCACAAGTTTAACCTGTAAGGGGATCTCATAGCCCCCGCTCACTGTCTCCCACACCCAGACCAACAATGAGGTGGAGGGGGGTAAACCACATTCCTCCCTTCAGGCCCTTCCCACTATGCTGCGTCCAGCAGGTATATAAACCAGGACCCCTAGTGATGCTTCCAACTGCAAATCCACTCAGATCTTCCTGCCAGATCCAGCCTGTCCAGCATGTCCATCAGCAGAAACTCCTACAGCCGTAAGGCCATGAGTGTGTACGGCGGAGCAGGAGGCTCTAACACTCACATCACGAGGCCCAACTGGGCTCCCGTCCACGGAGACCTGGACCTCACCTACGGGACTGACCTCCATATTAGCGACAACAAAAAGGCCACCATGCAGAACCTGAACGACCGTCTGGCTTCCTACCTGGAGAAGGTGCGGAGGTTGGAGAAGGAGAACGAGCAGCTGGAAATGCAGATCAGGGAGTGGTACAAGAGCAGAACTGTGGTGTCCAACGACTTCTCCAAATACTTCATCATCATCAAGGACCTGCAGGACAAGGTGAGTGGGAGGGGGCAGGCTCGGTCTCAACATAAAGGAAAAATTCTGAGAGTAAATTTCCTCAGTGGGAGCAGAACTCTGGAGGGTGCTCGTGAGAGTGGCACACCAATGTGACTTTTCTGTGTGTCCCCTACCGGGGGAGAACACTGTGGATGACAACACCGTCTTGGCAATGGTGTTGTTATCTGATAGACACAGTGCTTCCCTGATCTCACATGACACACATTAGTAAAGGCTAGAAGGTTGTGGAACATCAGGGTGTTTGGGGTGTTGTTAGTGTTGGGGGAGCTCAGCTGCACGGTAAATGGTAAATGGTAAATGGCATATACTTATGTAGCGCTTTTCTACCTTCCTTGAAGGCCAAAAGCGCTTTACAGTCACAGTCCCATTAACCCATGCACACACACAGTCACACACAGCATCCTTCATGTTGAGTTTTCTTGTTTCTCTCAAAGATCTTCATGGCCTCCAAGCTCAACGCCAAAAGTGCCCTGGAAATTGATAACTCCCAACTGGCAGCCGATGACTTCAGGATGAAGTGAGTGTCCTCTCAGTGCATTCCTGTCACGGTTGTGTTACTTCACACATGCATCACAGCACAAACTCGTGCCCAACTGACAAGTTCTGTTTTTAACGTGCCGCCGGACCCTCTGCCGAATCCCACAGGTACGAGAACGAGCTGGCCGTGAAGATGGCTGTGGAGGCCGACATTGCAGGGCTGAGGAGGCTGCTGGACGACTCGAACCTGAAGAGGATGGATCTGGAGAGTCAGTGTGAGGGTCTGAGGGAGGAGCTCATCATGCTGAAGAAGAACCACGAAGAGGTGAGGAGCGTCTGGTTGCACTGCGCACGATCGAGCAGCTGCATCTTCAGCAGCAGATGTGAGCTGCGAGATTAAGCTGTCGCTGTTTGTTCTCCTTTGTGACATCAGCCATGCCGCTGATGAAACCGTGGAAGCACAGCTTAACTTACTTCCCTGCAAGCCACTCTACTGCTCCCCTTCTCCACCTCTCTTCCCTGCACACTTCCACCTATTCTTCTGTCTAAATGAGCTCATTGCTCCTGTTTATCAGTGCCACACAATAAACCAAAGCCTGCATAGTCCAAAAAGGCACCATGTCATCACTGTAGCAATCCTGATGGATGGTGCTGGTGGGTCTTACTCTGCTCTTATTTCCGAAAGGAACTGGCCCTGCTGAAGAAACCTGTGCAAGAGCAGGTCAACGTGGTCGTGGACGCCCCTTCCACCTCAGACCTGAACGAGGCCATGATGGAGATCAGAGAGAAGTATGAGAGTCTGATTGCCAAGAACAAAAAGGAAATTGAGTTGTGGTACAACAAGAAGGTGAGCAGAGAAAACCCTTTGTGTGTTCAGCAGCTGAGCTGAGGTTTTAACGCCTGCCGGGCCGTTTCTATTTAGATCCTGGAAATGGAGCATGATGTCAAGAAATATTCAGAGGATCTGAAAACATCAAACACTGAGATCAAAGAGCTGAAGATCACCTTCCAGAAGCTCCAGATTGATCTGGAGTCCCATTTGAGCATGGTACGTGAAGACAAACTGCACACATTACACATTCTGTTAACTGTTCCCAAATGCTTTCCTGGATTTGTTCTTGACAAACGTTTCACTGTGTCCTTGAAGTGCATCCGTTCTGTTTCATCACAATGAAATGAATCTTTTAGAAAAATAGCTTTGGTCCAATTACGAGGAGGAATTCCTTCCACATCATTCTTGTTGGTTTAATTGTTTGTGCTGAGTCAGAGTGTGAGTGGGTCCGTGCATTATCTTTTTCTACCGAGTTCACTTTGTTCTGCTGAAAGCAAGGTTTATGTTTATTATGAGCGCCAGCTTGGCTCTTTTTCTGTTCATTCACCCTATGACAATAAACTCACCAGTTGTCTGTCCCCATCACAGAAAGCATCTCTGGAAGAAACCCTATCAGAGACTCACTCGTGCTTTGCTGCACAACTGGCAAGCCTGCAGGAGATGGTTTCCAGTCTGGAAGTTCAGCTATCCCAGATCCACAGTGACATCTATAGCAACCAGCAGGAATTCACCATCCTGCTGGAGGTGAAGACCCGTCTGGAGAAAGAAATTGCAGAATACAGAAGGCTGCTGGAGGGGGAGGATGAGAGGTGAGGTCTGATGAAGACAGAAAACAGAGGAAAGATGAAAAAATACGAATCAGAATGATGATAACTAACTACTTCCATTTCCCTTTTTGTCTTAATCATCAGCTCTAAACAAGGTGAGAAATCTTTGCATCTTTATTTCCATGTGAAGAATATTCTGCCTTTAGAAGCTTTGCAGGGTTTATTGATGAATTTCTCTCCTCTTCCTCAGTAATCACAAAGGTCATCACTGTGGTGGAGACAGTCGTAGATGGAAAGGTGGTTCAAAGTTCAAAGACAGTGGATGTGGATGTGGATGAAGTTGAGTGAAGCTGTGGATTCATCTACAGAAAGCAATAAAGATGATTCAGACAAATCAAATGCTGTGATCCTGATCATTTCTATTAGCCAAGGTAAACGTCTGCTGACACAGCAGGTATTTGTTTAGACCCATTAAATTCAGACAACGGTACCTCACTTTATGAAAAGTACTTTTATGTAAGATAAGATAAATAAAGATAAAGATACTTTATTGATCCTAGCTTGGGAAATTGGGTTGTTGCAGCGTCCGCGTTAGGCTCAAAGATACAAACACAAACAATGGGTGAACATAGAAAACAGAACAATCAATCAGAAAAAGAACCATCAGTGAAAAACAATGACAGCTCTGGAGAAAAACAGACGGACCTCAAATGAGTTTATCTATTGCAAATGGATGAGGAGTTATAGCGTCCAATGGAGTGAGGTAGGAATGATCTCCTGTAGCTGTTGGTGTGACAGCGAAGCTGCCTTAGCCTCTTGGAAAAGGCGCTCCGCTGACCGTCAAGTACAGAATGGAGAGGATTCTCAGGATAATCCTTGATGGAAACGAGCTTATTCAAAGTCCTCCTCTCCATCGCAGCTTCAAATGCGTCCATTTTGCACCCAGAGCCAGCCCTTCTAATCAGTTTTTTCAGTCTCTTTGTGTCACTGGTAGCTATACTGCCCCCCCCCCCCCCCCCCCCCCAAACAACAGAGTGCTGGCCACAACAGACTGGTAAAACATCCCAGGCATCCTGCTGCACACATTAAAGGACCTTAGTTTCCTCAGGAAGCAGAGTCTGCTGCTGGCCTTCTTGTACACAGCAGTGCTGTTGGTCTTCCAGCTCAGTCTGTTGTCCGTGGTTACTCCCAGGTACTTGTACTCCTTCACCTCTATTTAAATATACTTACAAAGTAAACATAAAAAAGAGCAACTCTATCGTACCAGTTCCATAGTATTTGTGAAGACCACTGTCAGCCTGAAGCTGCCGGTCGGATCTCAGACCTCAGACCGACAGACAGATTCATGAAAGATTTTTATTAAAGCTGAATTCTGCATAGGAACATAACACACTCTGAAGAATTTGACGTTTACTGCTTGTATTGAAGGTAAAAGAAATGTATAACAACATAAACGAAAGACTCCTGACACTCAAACCTTCGAGAAGACAGCAGACTCGTCACAGGTCAACGTTCAAGAACCAGTAACTGCAGAGGCTGTGGCTGTTCCAGCTGTAGCTAGCTGCTGCTAAAACCAGCCTGGACAGCTGCAGATGGAGAACTCCTCAGTGTGGCAATGATCTCATTGGTAACGAGCAAAAGCCTTTGTTAATAGAACAAGTGAAAGAAAAAAACTGTGATAACAAAGAAAAAATTCTTGAAACAATGTTGAGAAATGCTTGTGTCTGTGTATATTTGTGTGTGTGTGTGTGTGGGGGGGGGGGGGTGGGGGTGCAACAGGGACTTCAAGTAAACTGCTTGTTTGTAAAAGATGTTTAATCTGACAGAGCATTTTTTCTCAGAGCTGCAGAAAAAATAACAGATGGAGCAAAAACTAATTTAAAAAATGGAGGAAGAAATAAACAAAGATACACTCAACAATCATTAACAATAGAAATGTAATGAAAGAAAACTGATTTTAGACCAAATTGATATTTTTAACTTAACTCCTCTTAATAAAAGCAGAATCCAGTATTTACAATCAAAAGTAAATGTGTGGTGAAATGGTTCAGAGAAGCTAACATTGAATTTGAGTCCCTGATCATTTTGAGAGCCCTGGCTTCACATCACTCCAAGTAGAGGTCCTTTGGGCCTGGAAGGGTGGTTCTGATGATCCGCTCAGTGAACCACTCTCCTAATGGCTTTGACGTCCTGCTTGCAGCTGCCCCCCACCCATGACATAATGCCCCCAGTGAGATACTCTCTACAGTGCAGGTGTAGTAGATCTTGAGTATCCTTGTAGGGAACTGGAAGTCTTGCCGGTTTTGAGGTGGATTTAGACGCTAGCGAGTCTTCTTCACCACAGTGTTGATGTGGGTGGACCAGGTCAGTTCCTGAGAGATGTTGACATCCAGGTATCTGAAGCAGTCCACCCTCTCACCGATGCTAAGCGGTGACACGTCCATCTTCTGTTTCCAACTGAAGTCCACTATCGGTTGCTTAGTTTTGTTGACGTTCTGCTGGAGTTTGTTGGCCTGGCACCAGCTCTGCAGGTGAAGAATCTCTCTCTGATATGATTGGTCAGCGTTGGAGATGAGAGTCACCATTGCTGTGTCATCGACATACTTGGCGATGGGGTCGTCATCTGATGTACATGAAGAGTGTGAACAGCAGGGCGTGTCAAACAGCCTTTAAAAACGCCCTTGAGGGGTTCCGGTGTTAAGGATGAGGGCTGGAGAGGCGTGACTTCCCACCCTGACCAATTGAGACGTTCAAGTCAGAAGGCTGACGATCCATCTGCTCAGGGTCTCTTTCAGTCCCAGGTCACTCGTCTACGTGGTCAGTTGGGAGGGCACTATGGCGCTGAATGCGGTTGAATGGTCTACAAAAAGCCTTCTGACAAAGTTTACTTCTCCTGACAGCTCTTTCATTGACCAGAAGCTTCCCATTTTCTAAATTGTTTCTGGCACAAGGACATTTGAGAAGACAAAATGCTATTTTTACTGATCAGAAGGAGTATTGGATGAAAAAAAAAACTCTTTTCATGTTTTTAACCATGTGTGACCCTTTGACATTATTCTGAGGGCGTCTTTCAGGCAAAAAACTGTTTTCCTGTCCACATAGTTTCTTCCCTCTGACGTCAAACCGCTGAGCACGGAGGCCTGAAAACAGATGATTGACAGCTTAATTTACACCTGCAGGATGTCCGTGCTTAAGGAAAAATCCAAAGACCTCAGGTGACTTTTTCATAGAAAAGTGTCAAACAACGAGTTTTATAACATAAATTACAACTGTTTCAACAGTTTGACGTGTCTGAGGATCTAAGAGCACAGGAACTGTTCCTGTGACATTTGAACCCTTTTCTGCCTCCAAAACCCAGAAGGACTTTCAGCTCAGAGACGGTAATAAAGAAGAAAACAAATCAGCAAGAAAAAGAAAATAGTGGTGAAGCGTAGCTAACAAATAGATGACCTTTTGACCTGAAGGAGATGCAGAGTCCCAACCGATGAGAGAAAGAAACCGACCAAACTGCTGAGGAAGACTAGTGTTGACCGCTAAAATGCCCCCTTGTCACAGATTGCCCCCAACATCAGTGGTTTTCTCTGTCCTGAGCAGCAGTCTCAGGCCTGTGGAGGTGGTGGAATGGCAAAGCAGCCATCAGTCACAAAGGGGAGAGGCTTGATAACAAATGATTGACATCTTCATTTGGCCCTGCAGGAGGTCAAAAATGTTTAGAAAAACATCCAAACACCTCAGGTGACTAACTTTAAGCTTATTATATAAACAAAGTTTGTGCCACTAAGCTGTTCTCTTGGATTTGTGTTTCCCAAATCCAACTGTCTTGTTGGACTGAAACTGACCCAAGTGGAGGACGTAGCGGAGCAGAGGACTTTGTTCCAGTTACGGTCCATTGTGACCGTGCATTGTGACCGTGCCTCTCACCCCCTGCACCTGGCCTTCACCAGGGGGAGGAGCCTGTCCGGCAGCAGACTACTGCCCCGACGCTGCTCCACAGACAGACTGAGGATGTCTCTTGTCCCTGGTGCCATAAGACAGAACAATTCCTTGACTGAGCAACCACATAAAATGTACATTTTTTTATGGTTTTATTGTACTAGATTTTAATTTCTGAATTATGAATAATGAGTTATTATATCTTTTTATGAATATTTTTACTATTTTTAACAAATAGATTTTAACATTGATTGTTTTGATGGCTTTTTTCTTTTTATTGTTTATTTTATTGTGTGTGGTGAATGCAAGCAGCTGGCCACTTCTTAATTTCCTCCGGGATTTAGTAAAGCTTCTATTCTATTCTATTCTATTCTATTCTATTCTATTCTATTCTATTCTATTCTATATATATATATATATATATATAAAGGTAAATGGAAGGTTTGGACCTCAGATCATGGAGGATATCTGGTCCTCCAGGCCTGGCATGAATATAAACTGCTATGAACAGTTAAAATCTGGAGAGAGAAGATTTAGACAAACACATGAGGAAAAACACCGAGAACCCTTTGATTGTCAGGATTCACTTACTCTATTTGGATTGTTTGTGCTGAAAGAAGAACAGGTGAGTGTGTGGCCTGGCGGTTGCAGCACCTACGTCACTGCTACAAGCTTTTTCTGACTATATTTTTTCATCTGCTCCTGCTTCACAAGGATTTCAATAAAGAAATGATCAGAAATGCTATTAATTTTATGCTCAATTGTCTTATCATGGTTCCTCTGTTGACATATTCATATTGTTTTGCTCTTAGTTGTAATAATCAGTCATAAGTGATGAGTAATGCGTTGTTTGCCAATGAGAGGCTCTGTTATGATCACGTGACCTGTAAGAGGAAGCAGTTGAGAAATAAAGTTGTGTGTGAAAAGTTCAACTAACGTGGAGAAGTCTTTTTATTTTTCCTCCGTTTTTGAGTCGGATACTGGGTACACACGCCAGGACCAATGCGTGAATAACAACTTTGCTAACATCCTCCATGAGTAGAAAAATGCTGCATAAACATGTTAAAACACCAAAAAACTGAATTTTCATTGGAGTGGGCCTTTAAAGCCTGCTCTTCCAAGCAAAAGGTCATGAAGCCGGTTGCAGTGGCTCCTATTGGCCAATAGAGATGCAGTTTGTCAAGCCCATTTATCACCTCAATAGGAACCAGTGTTAAAAATTTGGGAAAATTGGATTGATCAGTGGAAGAATTGTAGAATTGTAAAGTTTAATGCCACATCATCGTAATCTAAATTGTATTTTGTAAAAAAACAAACAAAAAAACACAATAAAGAACAGTGCCAATTCAGTGGTATCATCAAATTTGTGGTTACCCGTAAGGACAGAGACCCTATTAAGTAAATATTGCTTAATGCATGGCTGGGGGACAATAGATAATTAAATATACTGCAATATAACTTTTTCTTGTTAGATAAATGGAAGTTTGTGCAAACCTCTATTCCTTCATTTATTGAAAAAAATTCATAAGGCTGAAGGTATTTCTTTGTGAAATCATTTTATACTTTGACCGGTAAAAATATGTTTGGCTTGTAGATTTTTTATTATCAACCAGCCGACTTCATTAAATTTCGATTTTACAGTTATTTAAAATCTGACAAAAAACAGAGTAAAGTACACTGGGAACTGTGCAGAAGGCAAATTCCTTCTAAAACAGGAAACACCATCAACCTTTTTTATCACAGGAGGCAGAACTACCAGCATGTTTAATCTCAGACGGAAATGAACACTGATGGTGAGACCTGCACAGCAGCAACAGTCTGAACTACCAGAAGAAATTCTAAGAAGTAGCTTTTAGTTCCTAGCTTATTTCCTGGAAGTTGCCAAAAATGTTTGTCAATTTTGGGTTTGTCCTGTACAACTTGAAGACTTTAGAATTTATTTGTAGAATTAATGTTTTGGTTTTAAATGGAACTGACCAAACAGTTTAGTGTTCTGTTTTATTTATGTTCTCTTTTGAAACTTGAAAGCTTTTGCTTCAATCGTGTTCCTTCAGTGCATCTGTTTTGTTTAAAGTATGATAGGAAATAAATATTTAAATCTTAACATCCTGCTGATGATTACACATATCTCTTATGAGCAGAGTGTTCAAATTCAACAAATACAGTAATTATATCGTGATATATATTGTTATCGTCTGATTTGAAAAAACTATCGTGATCTAAAAAATTCAATATTGCCCAGCCAAAGCTTAAAGTGTATTAAAGTGTATTATCTGGTGGTCTCTCCAATCAGGATATTCAAACATCCACAGTGGGAAGATCTTGTGAATCACCACCAGGGGGCGGTAGAAGACCAGCTTCAGCAGAAGTAAACACTCCCAATACCTCTGTGTCCTTACTGCTGTGGTTTGACCTCAGGAGAGGGATTCACACCAAACCTCTCCTAGTTCCAGATTGTTCTGGAACTAGGAGAGGTTTGGAAAGAGGAATGGTCCAAAAATCCTCCTGACTGCAGTGCATATTTGTAACTACAGGGAGCGTTTGGTTACTGCAGCCAAAGAAGGATCAACTATTTATTAGGTTAAGGGTTCATTTAGTGTTTCCACCTGCACTAAGACGTTTGACATGCTGTGTTTAATAAACACATACAAAAAACTCATGTTGGTGAGAAACCGTATTTTGTTCACACCAAAAGTATACATTGTAATAACATAAACTGCTTGTGTTTAACTTTAGAGTCCAAGTTAAATACATTCAAATTTACACTGTAAAAACAGCCATACCAGAAATGAGTCAAAAATTCCTGAAATTTTAAATATTTTCTTTAAATAAGCAGAAATTTTTTGCAAATGAGGGAGGAAAAATGGTCTTGCAAAAGAATATTATTTTAAGAAAAAAATCTAGTCACTAAAACATAATACATTACGATTATTTTGGTGTTATGAACATTTCCTGATAGAACATTTTTTCTTGCAATGCAGAAAAAAAGACATTCTCTTAAAACAAGTCTTTTTACCTTCCTAAGTATCTGTTTTTGCAGTGTGCAATCTCCGCCAGATGATTTTGTAAACAACTGTACTCATTTTCATACAAAGTTAACAGGTAAACAATATGAAATGCAGTAACTGTAGCTCATGAAAGACGTGAAACTCTCACAACCTGAGACAGTAGACTGGAAGTAGTAGTAGTATGTTCATCTAGGAAATGCAAACTTTCCATCGAGCTGCTCTGGCCTCATCGTTTCTGCAGCTTCTTCCACCTGTTTGGTGACACACAGGCATTTGGGTGCGTCAGGCATTCCAGATGAATGAAGTGTGTGTGTGTGTGTGTTTTGTTTGGTTTTGCAGATAGTGGTTGCACCATTGTGTGCGTTTGAGTCTGTAGGTGTGTTTGGTTGTGCACAAAAAGGCAGTATTTGTGTAAACAGCAACTACTCACATTGATACTGTTAAGCCTCAAAAAACATTTACTGTTTGTGTTGAACTTTTTTCTCTCTTTGTCAACTCTTTACCCTCTTTTTTCTCTTCAATCTCTGTAATCTCTTTTTTTCATGTAGAGCTTAAAAAATTAAAATAAAAAGAATTCATAAAAAGAAAGTTTAGTTTCAAATACAAAAGGGGATTATTCAAATTTACCAAAGGGGAATTGAAAGTAACCCCAGTTGTAAAAATAAAATCTTTCCAAATCGAGAGGCTCTAAACTTCTGTTTGCTCAGCTGCTGGACAGGATGAAAACGATGAGCTTTTGGACACTTAATGTATGAATCACAGCAAGATTCTCCCAGCAGGACTAGACCCTAAGCAAATGTCCTCCAGTAAGATTCTCTTGTTATGCTGAACAACCAGCTCTGTTTAATCTGACTTTAGGAAAAGAAGATCAACAACCATCCTGGTCTGTATATCTGATGGAAGTCCAGTAAACCAGGGACATCTGCTGCTTTTGACGGACATCTGAGTATTATCAGCAGGATGATGGAAATGTGTTCTGTGCTGCTTGATGATTGGAGCACAGACTCTGTCAGTCATTTACATGAACAAACCAGACTTTAATTTGGACTGAGAACACATTAATAATGCTCAAATGGGATTCTTTTGTTGACATCTTTATTATTTGATGGCGATACTCTTCTAAACTCTTTTTTGTTTGGTTTTTAAAGGCCACACCAGGCCAGAACTGCTTCATAGCTCATCCTGTCTTCAGGGAGGAACACAGAGAAGTCCTGAAGAGAACAGGACGATCAGAGTTTCATATTGTTTTTTGGTTCTTTACTACAATTTTCAGTTTGACATTTTTCCTTTATGGCTGTTTTTTATTTGACATCACAACACTTAATGTTTTTTTTTCCTGTTTTCTTTCACCACTTGCTGTGTTCTTTCCTTTGGAGTCAAAGGTGGAGCACACATGCACCTGGGCCTTCAGGAAGGAGACAGGTTCCTGGAAAACCTGGATGAGGGCGCGTTCTTGAAGCTTCTGTTGAGTCACTGTAGCTCAGTGTCAGAAGTTAAAGCTCTGTCTCTCCCTCTGGTCACCGGCGGGGACCGTCTCCAGACTTCTGGATGTACTTCATCTCCCAGCAACCCCAGTGCACAGTTTGTGGATGCCACACACCTGACTCTCATTTGCAGTCACTCACAGTACAGTTAAGCACTGCGCTGAGCTTCACTCAGTGTGAAGTATTGTTTGTGCCACTCTGCCTGCATTACCGAGCGTTATAGCTAAGCCTGATATCCCGACCCTGTTTAGTCTCTGTTTGCCTGCCGCCTGCCCCAAATCTCGCCTGGATCCTGATTACTCCAGTTTGCGCTCTGATGCTCCTATGCTCGTTATCGACCCCTGCCTGCCTGACCCCGATTTAGCTTTGTGGACTTTAATCTGAACATTTTAGTTGCCGTGTTAAATCTTCAATTGAACTAATAAAAAAGTTATTATCATAATATAATATCATTTGGAACAAGCCGTCGGCCTGTCCTTGCGACACTCTGCCTCCAGGTGCTCTGTTGTCAGTCAAGATGCCCATTCATCCAGATGATGTTATGAGGTGACTGAACTTCAAATCAAAGTGCTCTGTTTAAATTCAGAGTCTATTTAAGGACATAATCACCTGAGGAACGTCACATCAAATGGATGATTTAAGGTTTGAAAGGGCGGCATTGTTTTTTTGTCCGGAATTAGGAAGACACAAATGACACAAGATGATGGAGAGAAACTGAGAGGCTTTATTTTTTTTGCAACTTCCGAGAAGCAACAACGGTTCAGGTGATGACTTCAGACCTCATCATGTCGCCCTTCATCTTTTCCTTAAGAGGAAACCTGTGAGGAGGATGTCACAACCACTCCGTCCTTGATCTCCTCAGTGACCACAATGATCTTTTTGGTCGTGGTGGAGGAAGTGCTGGAGGATTTGGAAGAGGAGGTGGAGGAGGTTTGCCTGCAAGGACAGAGAGAAAAAAATCAGTTTCCATCAAAGCCACAACAAAGCTTCAGTTTCAAAGCTGGTTTGTGTCATTTCTACTCACGTGGCCTCTCCATCCAACAGCCTTCTGTATTCTGCAATCTCCATCTCCAGTCTGGTCTTGATGTCAAACAAGATCTGGTATTCTCGACTTTGGTGTTCCATGTCGTTGCGCATCATGACTAACTGCTCCTCCAGAACTGATACCTTTTGCTGGAAGGCAGAGATCTGAGAAGAAAAGCGTGCCTCTGTTTCGTGTAATTGGCCCTCCAGAGCAGCTTTCTGTGGAGCAGAGAGAGTGTGAGGGCGCTGAAGACCAGGGAAGGCTCAGAGGAGCCAGGAGCAGAGCACACAGTGATCATTTACCAAACTGAGTTGAGACTGCAGCTCTATTTGCAGGTTTTGAAGTGTCCGATTGAGATCTGAGATTTCGGACTTTGACGAGATTAAAGTTTCTTGTTTCACAGACATCTCTGACTTCAGCCCCTCTGCCTGTGGAAGATGAGAAGGAACATTGGGTTTTCACTTAGCACATGGTTTCAAAGAAGTTCATGCAGTCCAGTTGAAACTATTCTCTCACCTTTTTATCGTACCACTCTTGAAGTTCTTTCTTGTTTTTATTAGCCATGGCCTCGTACTGCTCACGGATCTCAGCCATGATGGCACTCAAGTCCTCCTGTGGTTTTGCGTCCACCTCAACGTTGACCTGACCAGTGACCTGAGTCCTCATTGACGCCATTTCCTGTTAAACACATGGAATTTGCTTGTTATTCATGTTCTGTGTTCCCTTTAAGATATTTTCCTCAAATTTACTACACACCTCCTCGTGGTTCTTCTTGAGGAAGACCAGCTCCTCCCTGAGGCCTTCGATCTGGAGCTCCAAGTCTGACCTGGCAAGGGTCAGCTGGTCAAGCACTCTCCTCAGCTCAGCAATGTCTGCCTCCACTGACTGGCGCATGCAGAGCTCGGTCTCAAACCTGTAATGGACCGAGACGTGTGCGGTTAGACTTGAACATCCTTCATGCAGGTCTTCCACGTGCATTCATGCTTCTCTGTTCTCCCGCTGTGATACGTACTTGCTTCTGAAGTCATCAGCGGCCAGCCTGGCGTTATCCAAAGAAATTTGAATGCTTCCTTTGGTACGGTACCCGTCCTGGATCTGTGAGATAAAGACACATTTTTCTTCCTCATCAATGTAACTCTGTAAAAACAATCTGCTGAACTGACATCTCAAGTCTGCATCATAAGAGTCGCAATAACATTCAGGAACCGTACCTTTCCCTGCAGTTCTACGATGGTGGCATAGAACTTTGAATAGTCACGGCCGGCGGGGGCAGCTTTGCTGTCCAGGAAATTTCGGATCTTGAGCTCGAGCTCACTGTTCGCCTTCTCCAGGGTGCGCACCTTCTCCAGGTAGCTGGCAAGCCGGTCATTGAGGTTCTGCATGGTGGCCTTGTCATTGGCTCCAAGTTGGAAGTCTCCACTGCCTGCACCGCCTGCACCGCCAGCAAAGCCTGCACTACCTCCTGAGCCAAAAGCAAAACCACCAGAACCAAGACCACCTCCGGCCCCAAAAGAACCAGAGGAAACAGAGACTCTGGTCCCTCTGCCGCCTGAGCCAGCATAGACGCTGGAAGCATATCTTTGATTCAAGCCCATACTTGAGCCTCCTGCTCCAGAGGAGCGTGAGGACAAGTGCATGCTAGAATAGTTACTCATTGTGCAGTGTGGTCGGAGATCGGCCTGCTTGGAGAGGTGGAGCTGGCTGAGATGTTGTGCTCCTCTACGGCTTTGTTTTTTATTCTGCTCCTACGGGGGAGGAGCCATGCAGGCCCTTCTGACAGGACGAGCTGGGCCGCACCTCCCTCATTCACCCAGCCCCTGAATTCTTTTTGCATGACAGAAGAAATGGCAAACTTGATTGTGTTTAAAACCAGGTCACACCTCAATGGACCTCTCTCTCCATTGGACCTTTACCTCCAGACCTCGTGTAAAACCAAACAACCCCCATGTGCTCTTTCACCAGTTTTTAGTCTAATGTGAAGCGGAAACACCTGTCACACCTGTCCATCTTCTGTCACTGCTTCATTCCTGTTTCAATTAACAGATTCCTTTCAAACTATTCAAACATGAAATGTAAACTTTATCATTTTTGCATTAAGTGTTTGGCATTTAAGTTTCTTCTAAAATGTAACACTTATTTTCTGGTAATTGCCATTTGTGGTTGCTGGAGCCTATCCCAGCCTTTCCAGTCCATTCAAGGACCACACAACCATATTCACACCTAATGCACAATTCTGGATCACCTGTGCATCATGATTTTGGACTGTGGGAAGAAGCTAAAGAAAACCCATGCATCTACCAGAAGAACATGGAAACTCCACACTGAAAGGACCCAGCTGGGAGTCTAACCAGGACTGTATGGCTGTGAAGGAAAAAATTGTGCTACTCATGGTTTTAGAATTTATTTAACATGTCTTTGACACGTTTTCAAAATTGTCTTTGTTCTCTGACAGCTTTTTTTTTTTTTTTGGTGGAATTTAGCGGTAACAAATGTTTTTGACTTATTTCTCTGTTCCATGTTTGTACTGTTTTACACTGTAAAAAGTGAAGTGAAATGTGAAATCCCTCCTACCACTTTTCTTTGGGCCTGAAGTCTGCGCTCCCCAAGCCAGTTTGTTTAAAGAAACAAGGGGGGGGGGTCCATAAATCTGGAGTATTGAGTGCTTTTTAATTAGGGGCTCTCCGGCATACCTGTTTGTCCCGTTATCATACATAACATAAGAAGTCCACCTTTACATAAGAAGTCACCTTTCCCATGCGTGCACACGATCTTCACATCTGAAACTCTAGCCTCAAACGGAGCCGTTACAGCCTGCAGGGTTACGGGGGGTGTTGTTGCAGACATTCTGGTTGAGTCTTACTCAAGGCTTGGCTCAGAAAAGTTGGATTCCCGGCCAAGCATTTGTCTGTGGGTTATTATTTTACAACTGTACTTTGGCACATCCATCACTCAAAATAGGAACAAGCCCTTGCCTGTTTGCTGTTTTTTTTCACCTCATTCTTTTAAAATGCCCCCAAAGGATTTTTCACCCCACCCTGCATCACGCAAAACCTTTAAAACACTGACACCCTATTTTGAAACGCAGAGGGTTCTGGATCCATTTTCAGTCTCTGAAATCCAGGCAGCCATGTATGTTCTGTATTTGTGGTGATTTTCAAGCTGATTACTTTTAACCAAAAGATGCCTGTGGCCATGTGTGCTGACACCACACCTCTGGAGAATACAAACCAGATGCTCCTTTTTGCTGCAGATAATCATTTTGAGGCAGTAGACTCATGTCAGGCATGCACTTAACAGGAAAAGATGTTACTAGTATGGCAAAACTAAATCCGAAAAAAGTAAAAAAGGCCTTCTTTCCAGCAAAAAAGTAATTTTTTTCCAACTTGCACGAAAGATCAAAAAAGGATTGAAAAAGGTTCAAGAAATTCTGTATAAACTAATTTGGAAGAACTAATGATCAAAACAAATTGGAAATGTGGAGGGTTTTATTTCTTCTCAAAATGCAGCAAAATACCCAGACTGGTAAAATACATTCCTGGAAAAAGAAATACTTTTATCCTTTTTCTCTGTTAGTCATTTTATGGCTCCAATACTAATGGGCACCTGCCCTTTCTGCTTGTAAAACCTTCTATATAATCAGATCTTTGAGTATGTTGATACTCTTAACCCCCACCAACATCAAGATTTTTATCCTTTTTCCTTATAAAATCCTTTCGAATATTTGTTGATCAGAGGACTTCCTGATTTCCCACTTGGGCCTCACATCACTGATGTTTCTCACTTCTCAGCACTTCCTGTTGGCGGTCGCTGGACGGAGCAAATCAGTTTTCACTAACCAGCACGTTTGATTTGGCAAAGATTTTTATGCTGGATGCCCTTCCTGACACAACCCCGTATTTTATTCGGGCCTCACAAGCACAGGGGAACCCAGACTCCAGGATGAAGGGTTTTGCACAGGGACCTTCAGTGTACAGATTGAATGTAACCATCGTTACATAAAAGAAAACTTAGAACTACACTTAATCCTTTATGATCGCCTTGAAATAGAGTGTGTTCCTGTGTGGTGTTCCTCAGCTACAAGTGCAAAGTAAAAAATTGATAGTTGGATCTGCAGAGAATTAGCAGTGTTTGGGACACATTAAGTGTAAATGTGCAGAGTAGATGGTGTTTTTAGAGCTGCTGGATGGCTGAAAGTTTGTCTTAGGTGCTTCTGTTTCTGGAGGCAGGGAATGATAGGGTTGATCAACTTCTTTAAATGGTTTTGTTTGCTTTCATCTGCTTTCCTTTGGTGTCAGGGGCAGACTGTGGCCTATAGGTTTAACTTCACCTGATCTCCTTTTATTATGCTGCTTTCAGTGTTTTGACTGAAAATCAAAGACGGATACAGTTACAAGATGGATAGGTATGTTTTCTTCTTCCCCTTAACATCAAGAATGGTAGTTTCACCCTTTAACCCTGTGGCTGGAAATAATTATTTAACCCTTGTGCTATCCTATGACCCCACCCATACATTGTCATGTTCTCCCTATCATGACACAGGTGGATAAAGGTGGAAAGATTTCATGTAATCCATGGACAGCAGTGAAGATCATAAATCATTGAAGAAGAAAGGTTCAGAGCACTGTCTAGTGGGGTCTAGATGACCCAACTCCCAATGTTTAAGTGTCTGGGATAGCACAAAGGTTAATGCCCATGGAAGTCAGCATTCTTCAGACTACACCTATGGAAGGGGTTTTTACCGTGGAAAATTGAACAGTTCAAAAGCAGATAACACAGTCAGTGGAACAGACCCAACCACCTGAACTACACCCATTCATAGGAAAGCCTGATTCTTTAAAGGAATTGAATGACAGAAGACAAGTTATGCATCGAGTTAGGGTCAGCAGAAGATCAGCAGTGCCGGACTAGTGTGAATCACTGTTTGGACAACATGGTGATTAGATGCAGTAAACCCCAGATTATAGTGCGATTTCTGCCTGCAGGCAAGAGAAAATGAAAACGTGCTGGAATTTAAAGCTTGATTTGTTCGAGTGTTTGAATTCAGTGCTGGATTAGCTGCCACTCATAAACATTATGCTCCATTGTTTAAGTTGCGTTTTCTTGACTGCTAGCCCAAATCAGTGTGTGGCGCTGTAGTAACTTCCTGTAGCGCCCCAATAACCTGTGGTTTGCGTGAGCTTAATGCCCGTGGGACGCATGCCTGGGATCAACATTAGGCTAAGATGCAAAAAAATGTTAGATGTTGCAATCATGGAAAACAAGGACACTTTGTAAGACAATGCAGATGGAGACGTGGCAGACATGCAGAATGAGGCCCTCCGTCATGATGGAGACACTATTATGACTGATGGCAGTTACTAGCCAGACCTTCTGGTTGGACAGAAGTTTCAGGAAGACGCATGCAGCCATGTCCAGTTTGACACAGAGCCACGGACGACTTTTTGATCCATCTCAGTTAAAAACAGAGCTGACTGACTGTAATGTACGCCATAAAAATTTTTCCTTCATCAGAAATATTCTGAGTCAATCATGAAGTAGCCGCACAGATTTATGTGTTTGCCGCTGACCATCCCTGTATCCACTGTGTCTGTCGAGCGGACATTTTCAGCTCTAAAGTGAATTAAAACCTATACCAACACAACATGACAGACTCGGCTTTGATGAAATGGAAAAGAACAGAACTGAAGCACAATAATCTACATGACAGGGTGATGGAACTGTTTTTGTGGAAAGAGAGGATAATGGATTTTGTCTTTAAATAATCAGATTTTTTGATGAGTGAAATTCAATTCAATTCAATTTTATTTTCATAGCCCAAATTCACAACAACAGTCGTCTGAAAAGTTAAAAATAAAATCAAAAGGATCATAATTACATAGAATTCAATAGAAAAATACTAAACTGAACTAACAAACTGACTAAGCTAAACTGGGCATCCCTGCCCTCAGACCCCTCTTTGCAGTAAGGAAAAACTCCTAAAAAAAAAAAAACGGATTCCGGAAAAAACGAAGAAACCTCAGGGGTCCCCACATGAAGGAGGGATCCTCCCCCAGGACGGACAGGTGATTTACCAGAACTCATAGAGAAGAATTAACTTATCTAACTCTACAACTACATATATAAAGTCCAGCAGAGGAGCTTCATCCAGACGGAGTCAGGGGGACAGTTGGGGACGCGAGTTGAGCCGGAGACAGGAACCACAGCCAGGTGTAGGAGCAGGAGCAGAGACGAGCCAGAGACGAGGTACACGGTCAGATACAGGAGCACGGATGAGCCAACTGGAATCTGGAAGCACTCCCACTCCCCAGAGGGGAGAGGGAAAGAGGGAGAGTACGTGAATCGCACTGCATAAAACAGAGGCATGGAGAACTAAATGTTGAATAATGATCAAGAATAGAGAAGAGAGGAAGGGTAGAAGTAGATGAGAAAAGAGGACAGAACCCCAGTGCACCATAGTTTCCCCAGCTTTTAACTTCTAGCAGCCTACTAACAACTAATTGTTATTGTTATTAAGTTTAATTTAAACACATTAACAATAAGTTAAATAATCTCTGAATACTAACTAGTCTGATGATAAGCCTGTCCAAAGAGGCTTTAGTGATAAGTATCATAATAAATTATATTCCAAATTAATGTGATTAATTACAATGTTTTTTGCTGGCTTTAGTTGCCCGACATGGTTATTTATTGTTTCATTTATTCAGTTCATTTAGAGGCATTTATTGTGGCTACAGGAATTTCCAATCTGCAATGCAAAGTTCATTTCTGCATCGTAAAATGGTTCATGAAGGGTTGAGGGATTCAGACATAGAACTACTGAAGGCCCAGGTGTGAAATGCACGTCCCGCCACTGGCATGTGTGCGTGTGTGGTGGTGGTGGGGGGCGTGCTCATAATGCTAATCTGACATTCATTTTTTTGAACATGAAAGAAAGCAGTAATAAAACAACCTGGTTTGGTGAAAAATCAGTAACACTGCAGAAAAGCAGCATGAACTTGTGTTGTGATTCATCTTTCAACAAAACCTTTTGTGAGAATTAAAAGCATAATAAGAGGAGGTCATACCTGCAAAATGGTCAATTGTGCTGTTTTGAGTTCTGCTGGATCACATCTGCGGTATTTTTTTTTAATGGACTAAACTCAACACTTCAACAGTTCTCATGGTTGGGCAGGTTGTGAAATCATTAAAAAAGTGGACTGTTTTGCTTCAAGCTAACTGGCTTGTCAGAAGTCATTAATGAGGAATTTTCCCTTTGGCAGTGAAGGTAACAGTTGCGTCACCTTCAGGAGCCATTGGAGCAAAACCTCTGAGATTGTGGTGATTGAAATCCCACTCCAATCCTCTTTTGAGACACTTTCAAAGTCTTCCCAGTAGTCTTCCAATTATGATTTTGTTTTTTTAGCCAAAATAAATAATAAAAAGGACATAGTTTCTGCAGAATTTCTGCAGTAGTTCATAGAAATTCACCTCTCCCTATTGCTGAGAGTTCTCTGTTTATACGCCCTCCTGGCAGCTTACAGCCCCTCACACCCCTAATCTAGCATGACGGGTGCAACAAAAATGGTGAGTAATATCAGAGTTATCCAGCTGTACAGTTTTGGGCCAGCTGCCAGCTCAGACGAGGAAAACAAAGACGTACATGGACCTCGTCGTTCACAAGTGGACGCATCAGAATGGAACATAGCAGGAAGCTCCTGACCCGCCCAGCGTTTTTTCAGTGTCGCAAACACGATCTTTTTCAAACAGCATTTTTTCGTCTGCTCTTGAGTCATAACAATTACAATGATAAAATACTTGGAAATTCAATCTTAGGTAAAATGATCTTCTTACACATCTTTCATCATCAGAGAAATGCCACAATAACTTGTTAAAGAAAACGCCAAAGACACCATTTCCATTTGAGTAGGTTTTCTGACACATCAGAACTTTCCAAGTACCTCTTTTTTGCAAAACTTGACCTTTTTTTAAATTATTGGAGCATTTTTTGCTCATTCTGAGAGGCGTGAGTGTGTTTGCTGGGATGCATTACAAAAAATCCAGCACAAAAGCTGTCTGCTAAGAAACTTCTTCCACAAAAGAAGACTTTCACTGAGGCTTCCTTCAGTTTTCACAGAACCCTTTGTTCTCTTTTCACTGGCCAGGATCAGTTTCAGCACAACACCAAACAATCTCGTTGCAGGAACCTCCTTTCTAAAACGAGTCTGGGGTTCTTTAGCACTGACAAATGTCTGCACATTCATTTGACGTTAAGCTAAGAACTTCCCTCTTCTCGTTACCGGACCTTTTTCAGTCTTAAGTCTGACAACGCGCGGATGTTTCAGTCCGGTCCGGGCGGGGCTGGAGGCTGTCCCCCAGCAGAAGGGTCCAGGCCTGTCAGGGGAAACAGGTCCAGGCATGGCGCTCTGCGACATTAGCGAGTGCTGACACAAGAATGCAGAAGATGTCAAAGAGGAGATGATATCTGCGCTTCTTAAGGCGTGAAGAAACAGGAATTTGGAGAGAAACCAACATGGGTGTGGCTGTGGAGCCACTTTTCCATGACTGAGGCCAGCAGATCAGCAAAATGGAAGGAGCTAGAAAACAAAGAAGGAGTCCTGAAGGAAGACTGTTCTGCAGTTTTATAACACACACAAAAATTAATGCACACACACACACATATACACAGATAAATGCAAAAAAAAAAAAACAAGCACACACATACATACACATTCACAAACACACACCCCCATCCACTCACATACATTACTACACACACATAGACACACAGTCAGATTTTAGTTATAGAGCGCTTCTCCTGTCACAGACCACCTAAAAGTACTTCAAATGAAATAAATAAACAGATGACAATAAAAATAATTGCAAAAACAGAAATCACAATAATAGCCTCCATACACACATGCAGACTGGGAGAAACAGTCCATAACATCAAAGCACTGTAAAACATTAGGGAAATGGAAAAATGAATTAAAGCAAAGCCAAAAAGATTAGTTTTGAGCTTCTCCTTATAAACTTCTACAGCGGATGAAGGCCTGACATCTTCAGGAGGTTTTTCCACAGGTGAGACCCACAGTGCTGGAATGTGGCCTCACTGTGGGTCTTTGTTCTGACCTTTGGGACCACCAGCGGATCTGTCCCTGAGGACCTGAGGGTTCTGGACGGTCACAAACTAAAAGCAATTCGGATTTTTAAAAAAATCAAGGTCCAATGTTGTTACAGTTTTTACAGTTGTTTACGCACTAAAATAAAAATAAAAATTTGCAAAATCATACTCCAATGAGCAAAACACCTCAGCAGATTTGCACAACATTACACACAAAGTTTGCTTCACCCTTTTTGCAAAACATTGCACATTTGTACATTTCTGTACCCATTTTCACACCTTAGACAAAGACACGGGTTGTGACGTTACATTCTTGTTATTACAAAACCCCAGATTACCAACGACCACACTAGTGAAAGAACTGGAAAACCACGTTTACAAGGTGTGGAAGCACACATGCTACTTTGAAAATGCATCACTCAGGTAGGTTATAAAAGGGAACAAGTGATTTCACCTGTCTTCAACAAAAATGGCAGATGCTAGAAAAAAAAGAAGAAGAGTGGGAATGAGAGGACATGAGAGAGTAAAAGAGCACTTGAAGAGTTGATAGAACCCGGACAAAGAAGACGAAAAAGGGAGAAGCAGACTTTGTGTACTATAAATGCATTTTATATGTATTACTCCAATCCTTTTAATACTAAAAAATCTCCGTATTTATTTGTATTTCCTGTTTACAGTTTTTCTCAGTTGTTTAAACACATCTTCTGAAAGCATGCCCCGTATTCTCATAACTCTATACACAAATAAAATAATATAGAAATGGGCAAAAAAAACTCCTGCAAAATGACATTCAAAACTATGTTATTTCCTCTCAAAATATGATTGCACTTTTATTTGACACACAAACCTACATGAATAGACATTTATAGGAAACAGCTGAACACCATGATGAATAGAAAACACGTCTTCATTCATCAGAATGACTTGGGCTTTTTCTTGGTTCATGTACTACAGACAGTTCATAAGTGTGTTGTAAGATATTTGATAATATTTTTATACTCTGCACACACAAATACATGGTAGAAGCTTATTTTATTATCCCCACAAAAACAATGTACACGGTGTACATTCCATTCCTAAACAACACAACATACACTACATACAAAACAACAACAACTGTTGTGCGCTGTCCACAGCACTTCATCCACATCACAAGCAATGGTTTCACTGGCCAAGGAGCAGGGAAAACACCGCCTAGTATGACCAACCCTGCTATGAAAAGCATGAGCTGCTCTATCTCCACATGCGCCCTCCATAGCTTGGAGAAGAGGTAGACTCATTTGTGGATTCCAGTTATACACTTTCCATCTACATTCAGAAAAAAAAATCCTCAATAGGATTGAGGAATAGAGAATATGGAGGGAAATAAACAACTTAAAAGCATTGGTAGGCTGTGAGCCAGTTATGTACGAGAGCAGCCCCGTGGAAACTTAAGTTGTCCCATATGACAACGTACTTGAGCTGCACTGGGCCATCTACCTGATCTGGTGGAATGAGTGTGTTGTGTTGGGTGTCCAGGAATGCCATCAGATGGACGGTGATAGGGGTCAAAGGTAGCATGGTGATGGATGACGCCGTGGTGGGTAAGCGCTGCACACATTGTGATGCTCCCTCTGTGCTAGCCAGGGACTTCAACAATGGCAACCTGTCCGATGATATTCCTTCCCCTCTTTCGTCTTTTTGTGACGCTAAACCCAACCTCATCAATGAAGATGAACTGGTGCTCCTATGCAGCCACCTCTAGCTCCAGGACTCTCTGAAACACACATGACGATATCAGAAATAGACACGGAGTGATCACTATAGTTAAGTACAGTCATTATGATTGCAATATTCACATATGTATAATTTACTGTAAACAGTATTGAGTGAATGCATCAGTTGGGTAACTCACTTACACATAGTTATATCGTAATTCTTTGACTCTTTCTGAATTGCGTTCAAATGGCACCCTATAGACCTGCTTCATCCTGAGATGATTTCTGCACAAGACACGGTCTTGATGATACACTGTTGATAGGCTTCTCCATTAATATTTTGAAATATGTCACCATTTTTTACCATTGTTCTTTGTATATGCCACAATCTTATGGCGTTGTTTTCTAGGACCATGTTCATGATTTCAGTTTCCTGTTCAGGAGAGAGAACACGTTCCTGATCACCTTGTGTTAGTAATCAATCAGTTCTGCCAAACAAATAGTAAAATACTGTAAATTAAAGTAGATATATATTTCCTAAATACGTGAAATATACTTCACATTATTTGTACAGTTCTGCAGAACAGTCAACAGGCAAAACGGTAATTCTGTACTCACTGAATACTGTAGGGATGTCCAGTACTGCCATTTTCAAGTGAGAGTAGATTTTTTTTACCTATTCTCATTTCGGAAAGTGTACCTGCTCAAATTTAGTTGTACTCTTTGCCCAGCCTCCTCATCGTTAGACCATGGTTGACCCCATGATCAACCAAAGGGGCTTGGATTTCAGAGACTCCGGTCTTTGGCCTTCCTCGTCCACCTCCTCTTACTCTCACTCGTCTGGTTCTGCCTCTGTTCCCAATGTTGACAACTGTTGCTCCAAAACAGGAGAACACCTGTTGCCCTTTCATGCTAATGTTCTGATTGCTAGTTGTAAACTTGTGTGACACATGTTTGCCCTTGTGTTGAGTGAGTGTGCATATTTGAATGGCAGTGTGTTCCTTATGAAAAGATATTTTCATAAGAATTGTGTTTAGTGTTTTGAAGTAAGTATGTTTTAGAAATGGAATTTGAGTGTAAAGCAGAAACTGTGCTTAGAGTTTAGCGGACTTGGTTCAGGAGGTTGGTGAATGAGTTACATGTCGTGGTCATTGTGTCTCAGGTACCAACATTTGACTGTAAACAATTCAGAAAAACTGTAATTACTGCGTAGGCTGCGAGGTGAAGCAACAGCATCCAGCTCTGCATTTTGGCACATTTGCACAATCCATTTAGCTTACTCAGCATATTCAAATAATGTAAGTCGTTTTAGACAAGCTTTTATTCACAGAAAAACTGGAGTTAATCAAGCAAATAAGATCCTTCAGTTGAGATAAGGTTTCATTATTTTAGGGCTAAAATCCAGTCCCTGCTGGACCTCATTTCATTAAACTCTTTTAGCCGTTTCATTTTTGCTTGAACATAAATCAGGAAATATTTTTACTCTTTTGTAAAGAATTATAAAAGCAGAGTTTGTTGGAGGGTTATAACTGAAACTTTGCTGAAGTTTGATCCCAGATAAATCAAACTCTGTTTTTATTAAAATTTTATGTCATAATGAAAAAACAAACAAACTTTTTTCTACTTAAAGTCACACCCCAACCATCCTTTGATTAATAAAAGCAATCACAGTGGTTCTTTAATTAGGATTATGCAATTTCTTAACTTGAATCAAAGAACCTGTGTCTTTTTCATAGAGTTTTTGCAGAGCAACTGGTTTTGGTCATGTTCTGTTTTCACAGCGGTTTGACTTTCACCTGTTTGACACACCTGTGACTTGACAGTCACACCTGTTTTAAGTTTGTCATGATTCACTGCTGTCTTCATTTTAGTCATTTACCCTCAGTCTATTTAACCCTTGTGCTATCCTAGGCACTTCAGCGTTGGGAGTTGGGTCAACTAGACCAACTAGACAGTGCTCTGAACCTTTTTTCTTCAATGATTTGTGAACCTCACTGGTGTCCATGGATTACATGAAATCTTTCCACCTTTATCCACCTTTGTCATGGTAGGGAGAACAGGTCAATGCAAGGGTGGGATCATCTAAGATAGCACAAGGGTGAAGTGTCTGGTTCGTTCTAATCACAATCTGCAGAAAGTGTGGGAAATTGGAAGGAGTGGACTGCAAAAAAAACGTTTGCCTGGACAGGGTAATCCGGGACCGGCCTCATGAGCAGGGATGAGTGGACTGAAGACTCTGAGGGCGGTTGACAACCGCTGAAAGGACGGACATATACGGGACTGATGCTCCCACTCTGGGGTTCCCCACTGTCTGCCTCTTCCTGCAAACGCCACCTTAGAGAGCTCAGACTGAAATATATGGCTGTGAAGCAAAATATATTTCACAATAA
Source organism: Oryzias latipes (assembly GCF_053564925.1). Lineage (NCBI taxonomy): Eukaryota > Metazoa > Chordata > Actinopteri > Beloniformes > Adrianichthyidae > Oryzias > Oryzias latipes. The sequence continues at coordinate 48,055 of NW_027616336.1, forward strand.
GTAATAAAAGTTCAGCACTGCAAGGTTCTAGTGTAACACTCTGGACTGGTCCGTTCACCTTGACAAAGCCGGTGTTTGTCTCTGGTTCAAAGGGAGCTTGTTAAACTGCTGAAGAAGGTCACTCATAATAATACAAAGCCCAGCAAAGCGACCATCAAAACTACTCTTGCTTTTTTAATTTTTTTCCATACTCGATCTCCATTTCCGAGTGCTTTTGGGGTCCATATTGGCCAGTTCGTCCTTTAGTGTTCCAAATAGGAAACCCAAACTAGAAGCACACACAGGAATAAGTATATCCATTTATTTGGAGATCTCCAATAGTTAAATACACTGCCAGTTGCACAGAGGAGCCTGAAACCAGAAGAAAGCAGAGTCAATATATGTCCTGCTCCAAGCAAAATATAATCCAGTCTCTTCTTATACTCAAACTTCTCAGTAACAAAGGTGGAGATCCCACTGGAGACGTCATGAAACAAGGAGGAATCAAGTCAGGGGAGGCAAACAAGTCCAACATCTGTGATCCAAACGCAGAAACGGCAGATTGATACACCAAGAGGACAGACCTTATCTTAACCACAGACAGAAAAAGGGCCAAAGCACAGTCAAGGAAAAACTGGGAACGGCCGGAATGTGAGCTAAAGCACAACGAACTGGCAGAGAGTGTGAGGAACTGTCAGTGCTAAATACAGTATGACAGTGATCAGGAGCACCAGATGGAGACTGGAAGAGTGGAGAGCATGCCCAACAAAACTCACCACAGATCATGACAGTGACAGGAGTTAATCAGAAATTCGCCTCTGAATTGTGGGTGGGACTGTTGGTGCAAAGTAAGCCTATCTTCATTTCCCATCAGCCCTTTGTTTTCACAACTCCCGCTAGCTTACAGCCCCTCACAATCCCAACCTAACATTACTGGTGCAACAAAAATAGTCAGCAGTATCTGAGCTATCCAGCTGTACAGTTTTGAGCCAGATGCCATCTTAGACAAGGAAACTGAAGATCACAGATGTATTTGTCTGGATGATTTGGAATGAAGTGGAGCAGGGAGCTCAATGGTCTCCTACTGGAGCTTGTCACAGGCTTTTTCTAGCTTTTTTCATCTGCTCCTGATTGACACCAATTTGAATAAATAAATACTTAGCAATGCCGTTTTGAGACTTTTTTTATTTATATGTGTTCTCCTTTATCAGAAAGATGGCATAAGAACGTGTTAAAAACACAATTTTCATTGAAGTGGGTCTTTAAACCATTTTTTCTATTTAAAATCATTTTGCAGAAAATAAGGTGCAAGTTTCTGGAAACCCTGTTTTTCCAGTTTTCCAGAGTGTCTGTCTTGATCTCGGAATTCCTGTGAGCTGAAATGTGGCAGTCATTTGTTTGAGGCTGTTCTCTGAAAACTCTCAAACTGTCAGTGTAAAATCACCAGAGCTCAATGTTTGCCCTCTGGAAAACTCTCATTCTAACACAATTTGAAAATGAAACATCATCACATTGAAGTCTGAAACGTCGGTATGAGAAAAAACATGACAGAATGAATTTAGAAATCCAAAATGAACTATTTCAGTCTTTCTAAAAAATAAAAACAAAAAGTTTCTGAACCCAGAGGTGGGGTTCTTTCCCCCAAACCAGCAGGATGGGGTTCAGTCTCCAGAGTCTGCTGCTGCCCATGCTCTCCAACTGTTGTTCTGAGGAGGTTTTGGACGGGGCAAAATTCCAGGGTCCTGCCTGAAGAGGTAGATACTGTCAATCAACTGAAGTAGATTTATGAATCAGAACATGGACAAACCGCCGTTCCTCACATGTTCCTCACACGATGAAGAACCAACAATACAATCATCAAAACACTCTTCCATCAAAAGCAAAACCCCAATTAGAAAAAAAGGATTCAAGATGTTCTCCTTGGCAGCAATGGTCTGTGTCAGACCAGAGAAGGATCAGCCCTCCGTTCAGATGATCCGGGGATCAGATGGAGCCTCAGAATGGAGAGCTCTGGTGTTTCCTTAAGCACAACGTTTGAGGCCATGATTTTTGTTCAAAAAGTTGTCAGATGACAAGAAGAGAAAGTGTTTCTCCAACTCAAGCTCTCTGCAAATACAGCCCCAGAGAAAGAAGTAAAACATTCTTGAATTTGACACATTTTCATTAAATTAGCAAAAACAAAAAAAAATCTGTTAAGAAAAATGCTCATACCAAGAATTCTTTTTTTTTTTTAAACAACGTCCAGTTTCCTAACCTATGTGCTAAAAATAAATAGAAACTTTCTTAATAAGATTATCTTTTTTGCAAAACAGGAAGAAAGACCATTTCTCTTGACACGAGGGTCTTTGACTTTCATAAGGTTGAGTTTTTGCAGTAGAGGCTTCACTGCTGCTGGAGGGTGAAATGCCTGAGAAACAAAGTTCATCTGAGGAATGTTCAAATCCTCTCACACCCAGGTTTCAGAGAGACTAGTTGAGGTCAGGGGCCAAACCAAGACCAGGGGCAACCATACGGGTCAGAGGGAGCAAACGCCGTCCTGGCTCAGTCCCAATGAGGAGACGGAATAACCAGAATGTTCTCCTTCACTGCTTTACAGTTGACCCAGAAAAAAGGGCCTTTATAAATAATCCTGACAGGGAAACAACAGTTTTACTCCAAATCTTATGTAATAATGTGCTGAAGGACACACGCAGGATGTTTGATGTGTGAAGCAAGAGGATCCTTTCTCTGAAAGTGCTCACCTGGGTGTGTCTACAGGTGTGTGTGCTTTTATCAGATAAGATCTCTGTGTCATATGACTGGAGGCTGGATCAGGTGTTTCTTGGCAATGATTCTTTGTGAACCTGTCCAAACAAATACTCTTAAAACAGAAATAACATCTGGAGTGAAAACTATTTTCTTGTGTTAAAATTCTGTTCTCACGTTGAACATTCTGGGCCTTAAAACCAGACAGAATGGCAACACTACCATTTCTGAGCCACTTGACCAGTTTATTTGCAGCTTTTGGTTTAGTGCAGCTGCATTTTAACCCTGCAGACCAGGTACTTTAGGTTGGAGTTTGTTTCAGTGTCTTCTGCCTCTAAAGGTGCTGTCAGAGGCATCAGCTGTTGGCGCCTTCAGAGGTTCCTGCAGGAGAACCTCAGGCTGTACATGTTCATGCCAGCCCAACCTCATTTGCATGTTTCTGACTAATAGGAGTTTGCCTAACATCCAGTGCTCTTGGCGAACCTGCTGAGTCTTTGCACAGAGTGGCAAAGCTGCTTCAAATGGGTCGAACACGACCCAGTGGGTCACCTCAGCACCAGGCTCTGTTTTCCTACGACCCCACCCTTTGTGATGTACAAATGTACAAATGTGGGACAGTCTGTGCAAGTTCAAATACCAAGGTGTCCTACAGACACCTGTCACTCTAGAGACAACGCATACAATGAACAGCTTGAAGTTAAACTAAACCACAGAGAAGGTCTGCAGAGCCAGACTCAAAGACTCTGTTTGCTGGGCTGTTTCAGATTGAAGTGAATGGAGACTGCTGGTTGTCAGATCTGATCCTCAAAGACATGAGCGACTGGTTCACTTTTAACATGATTGTTACAGTTATCCCCCGGACACCTATTGATCAAACGACTTCAGCACACAAACAAATATGAAGTTTTTGTTTCTTAGCTGGAAAAAATTTAGACCTCAAGGGGTTAATTTTCAAAATAAAATGTCTTTCAAAGCTTTTACAGCATCATATTACTTTTAGTATTTTTTGCGGGGTTTTTCGCTTGCTTTTGTTTGCTTTTAGACAATGCTTTAAGGTATACAATCTTGTATTACTGAGATTCACTGGTGTTCAGCAGATCTGGACGGGATGAAGGGTGTAGAACCTTCTCACCTGAGCTTTTGTGAGCGCTCAGATACATAGAACTTTATTTGTCACAAGTACAATGAAAGCATCTCCTTATATCTGCTGAAGTCAAGTCAATGCTGCAGCTGCAGAGCTAATGAAATGGATCATCTCCGTGAAAGTCTGCTGTGCAGCAAAAATCTGCTTCCACGCTGCCAAAACAAGCCCCGAGTAATAAATAAAAATTTCTTACAATTTCTTGAAATGAACTTTAACGAATCTGCGAAAGAGAAATTGATCTTACTAAGAATTCTAATTTTAAGAAAAAACTTTCAGTGACTGAGGTTTTCTTAAACTAAGACTATATTGCTATTAAAAATGTTCATAAGATTATATTTTGCAAGACAGAAAATAAGAATTTTTTTCTAGAAGTAAGGGTTCTTTTTACTTCCTTAAGATTCAGTTTTGACAGTCCACTTGGGTCATGGCTAAACTAGGAACACACAGGGACACCTGCTGGTCATGAAGTAGATTGCAGGTTTTCTTTTTTCCATTAATTGTTCAAACTCTCACAGATTGTGAGGATTTGTGCCTCAGTTATAATGACAACTGGCCGTTTAATACATCTTTAAATGTTTGAGCGCCATCTTCTCTCAGTCTTTTCCCTGCAAGGTTCCTGCTTGTTCCCATAATGGGGATCTGGCCCCCCATCCAGTCCCTCCTGGTTCTGCTGGAGGTTTCTTCCCGTTAAAGGATGTTCTCCTCTCCACAGACACTTTTGCCCTCAGGTTAACAACAAACCCCCTTCCATGCCATCTGTTGGTCAACTTCATCCAATATGTTAATTTGAACCATTTGATGACATTCCTTACTTTTGCTTTATTTTTTCATTTCTGTGACAACTTTGTATGTGAATTACTGATGTCTAAACTCAGGGACTTTTATTTGGAAAAGCGTTTTTCTTTGTTTGTTTGTCAGGACAAAGCCCGCTATGAAGCTATATAGCACCCATGCAGAAACACACACCTTCATATGTTTTCAACTTTTATTACATTTTTGTTTCACAGTCACCAAGTCACAAGGGATTTAACGATTCGGATTTCTGCAGCCATCCCAGTGAAACAGACCAGAGAAGCCTACAGTTCTCCTGTTGTCAGACACTGGAGGCAGGTCACTGAATGGTCTGCACTTGGGTTTTCTGAGAGGAGGACACCACCTGCCCATCGATGATCTCCTCCACGATGGTCCTCACCCTCTTCTCAATGTGGTGCTTTGGCTCTGGGGAGGACAGAGGCCATGAGCAGAGCAGCAAAAACCTTCAGAGTGCGATGACTCAACTGTATTCTTACCTTCCACCTCCTCCGTCACTCTGCAAATGATCACATCTCTGTGGAACAGTGGGCGTCATGTTAAAAATGTGTTCCTGCTGCAGATTCAACTAAGGCCCCATTAAAGAAAGCGGATGTCAGCTTGTTGTCCCACCTCTTTTTCTCTTGGTGTTCTCCCTCCAGCAGCCTCCGGTACTCAGCGATCTCCGCCTCCAGCTTCATCCTGAGCTGCAGCAGCATGCTGTACTTCACCTGCATCTGCTGAAGCGAGACCTTCAGCTCCTGCAGCTGCATCTCCAGTGAGTAGATGGTCTCCTGCTGCTGACTCAGCGTAATGCTGCAAAAAGAATTTGCTTCCTCCAGGTTCTCACGCAGGAGCTGAACCTGCAGGACAGGTGGGAAGAAAATGACAGTCGTCCTGTCGCAGCTGAGCAGTCAACCAGTTCAGCTCACAGCACGGCGAGAAGCGGAGAAGTTACTGAAGTTGCTCACCTCAGCACAGACGGACTCCCGCTTTATCTCCAGACTCTGGTAGGTCCTCTTCAGTTCTGTCAGTTCGGTTTCAAATGTCTTCACTTCTGTTGTGCATGAAACAATCTCCTTCTGGAGACTTTCCATCTTTCCCAGAACAGAAACAAGTAAAACTGTCAGCGTTTGCTTTCTCATCTGTTTTCAAACTTCTGAGCTGTTGTTCTGGAGAACCTCACCTTGCAATGGTACCACGCCTCCAGCTCCAGCTTGTTCTTCTTCAGCACAGCTTCATAACTCACCCTGACCTTCTCCAGGACCTCGGTCAGATCCACTGAGTTTGCAGCATCCACCTCCACATTCACTGTGCTGGTTTGCCCCGCCTGCAGCTGATGCATCTCCTGAATACAAAATCAGGACAAGCTGCTGATTTCCATCCCAACGTCAGAATCTTTTCGGCTTTGAAGGGAATGGCTGCTCTCACCTCCGAGTGGTTCTTTTTCAGAGTCACTAATTCCTCCTGTAGGTTTTCTACGAATATCTCCAGGTCACTGATTCCGAGGGTCAGGCCGTCCCTGACCTTCCTGAGGCGGAACATGTCAGCGTCCACAGCTTTCTTCAGGCTGAGCTCCATTTCATACCTGCACAAAAGTTTCTGCCATCAATGCGATGAACTTTCAAGTTCGCTGTTGACACACGTTAGTTCAATACATCAAATGATGCGGAGAAGAGATGGAGAGGAAACTTACTTCATTCTGAAGTCTTCTGCAGCCAGTCTGTGATTGTCCACCTGGAGGGTGAGGCTTTGGTTTACTGAGCATCTCCTTGAGATCTGCATAGAAAGGAAAAATCAGAGGTGTTGAGTGTGCAGGTGTGGCTTCAACATCTGCACCTGGAAGGATCAGAAAACATTCAAAAGCTTTTCATGCTTCATTTAACAGCGAAAGGAAATGTCGAATGAAGAAATATTATCAGTTTATGGACTTCACTTATAATAAATTAATGAAAGATTATTTTACTATTTTAGGAAATCATGTATAAATTTCAAATATATTCTCTAAACCAATTTTTTCTCTATAATATGTTACTTGTTGGTTCTTGGGTCCCATTTTATTGGGATAATCAAACTGGTTAAAACATGACAGGATTTTGAGTTTTGCCTATAAAAGAGTCGATGGATCCATCATCTAGCGGCTTTACTGTGCGCGCTCCCGCTCGTGCGCGGCCACCTGACTTTACCTCCACACGCAGGTCGTTGATCGTCTCAAAGTATCTGCTGAAGTTGTGAGGAGCGACTGTTTTCTTCAGGCAGAGCTCCCGGATGTTCAGCTCCAGCTTCCTGTTTTCCTCCTCCAGAGAGCGCACCTGCGCACAAACACACCTGTGCTCGCACCTCAGCAGACACCTGGTCAAGATGGGCGAGTGGCCTGAACGCATCTCACCTTCTCCAGATAGCTGGACAGGCGCATGTTGAGGTTCTGCATGGTGAGCTTCTCGCTGCAGTGCGCGGGCGTGTCCGCGTGTCCTGACCCCCAAGAGCCGGCGCAGGTGGACAGGGAGACGCGCGTGCCACAGCCTCCCGCTCCGCCGTGCACGCTTGGAGCGCGCATCCATCCGCGTAAGGGGCTGGCGTGGAACATGCTGCTCTGTGGTGGGGGGTCAGGAGTCTGTGGACTGACCTGCTGGGGGGGGATGCCCGGCTGCTTTATAGTGGGACGACAGGTGGGTGTGAACTGGGAGGACAAAAGAATCCAAACCCCCTGTGGGGGAGATGAGAGGACCTTTCAGAAGGTTGGACCTTCCAGTTTGGCAGCTGGACGCTCCAGCAGGTCAGTCCAGCTGGAGCGTCCAGCATTCCAGCAGCTCCTCCTTTCCATGGAACCTCATGCAGATGACAGCGGGGTCTCATTGAAGGCGTCAGCTGCTCTCACAACTCAGATTGGTGCATTTTTGCCCCCTGAAAAACAGCTTTAACCTGTTCAGGCTGAACCCAAATCATTTTTCTTCTTTGTTGCACTGAGATTGACGCCCCTGGTCATTGTCTGACAAAGGTCATGGTTCTTAAAATTCTTTATTTTATCTTAGAAAGATAACTTTCCCCCCCCACAACAATCTCACATCTAAGCTCTTTGCAGTTCAAGCTGCAGGATTCTTACGCTAAAACCAACAGCTTCAACACTTTAACTCACTTTAGGTATCAATCAGCAATATACATTGAAGATCACTTTAAATGTTGAAATTCTAGGATGTGCGTTTCTACTACAATCCCATTGAATCAGCTCACAGTGCTATTATTAATCCTTTAAAACACAGTCAAAGGAACCAACATTTTTCTGTGACTAGATACAAGGAGACCGTGAGGAGGAACGACTAGCCACAAGGCCAAAAGAACCTAGGAACTTTATGTTTTCCTGGAAACAAGTAGGACTCCTGCAGACTGTGAGAACGTTTGTTTGGAAATCATGGACCTGTTGGTCCTCATGATAGGATGCAGCTTCATATGTTAAGAAATTACTTTGAAATTCGTTTGAGCAGCGAACAAGGAGGAGACCTCTGGCTGCAGGGACTAAAACATGTTTCCTCTCTCAGAAGTTCAGGAACAGCAGAACAATCTGGAGGAAATGCGTGAACTCTGACACAGACGCTGTCTGATATTAGAAAAAAGTCACCGTGTACTGAAAGGAGGCAGAAAGTTGATGTATGTGAGGGTCAGAAGTCTTCAAAAAATGACTCCTGTGTTTCTCACTGTAGAACTGGAGAACCAATGCCAGTGAGATACTCAAGGTCCAAGAACAACAAGCTGCTTTGTCTTAAGCAAATGTTGAGCTTTTGTTTTTGAGCTTTTTTTGAGCAAATAAAACTGGATCCGAAAGAAAGGCGGTACTGAGCAGACCAGCCTCAGATCCTGACTGAGGAGGTTTATGTGGAGACACAGAACCTTAAATCACTCAGCTTTTCTGTCTGACAAACCTTGTGAAGTTTTAAAGCAGTCTCCTCATATTCATTCAGAAAATCTAATTTTGATGAATGTTTTATTATGAAGAATCTTAGTTAAAAAGAGTTTATTTGAACTGAAGTTGAACTTTTCCAAATAAGAAGTTTATTTTGACAGAGCCATTAGTTTACTGTTAAAAATCATCTGGCCTCTTCTTGGCTATTCCTGCAGGCGTGTTAGTATACAAATTTGTTCTGTGTGTTTTGAACAGTAAAGTTTAAAAAATGCAGGCATGTTAGACCCTTTGTAAGAGTTCTGGGCCTAATCCATGGTCATTCACTATCATCATCATAGAGGCAATGCTGTAAGTTTTTCCAGTTACATTTAAGAATGTCAAGGAATTATAAAATGTGATTTTATTTTTAGATTGTTATAGTTTGGTGACATTTATTTTGATCTTTAAAGACATTCATACAATAAGATAAAGCTTTGATAACTGCACACTGAAACATGTTGCGAAGTTATGGACTGAATGTACCTTAACTTGTAATGTTTGTTGCAGTTTTCACAGAACATTATTGAAGAATTGTGGAGGTAAACTGTGATTCTTATGACGACTCTGTCTTCATTCAACATGGTTTAACTTGGTGTTTAATCAGCAGTTTGACACGCTGAACGAGAACATTACAAATCTGTTAAAGTACTTGAAATAACTTGGATTTCTTGTTTCTGACCTCAAAATGATCGACAAACTAATTCATTCTGGGAATGGTGTGAAATCTGGCATTACATCATCTCCTTCCTTTGGTTCTCTTCCTCTCTTTGGTTCATGGAAAGTCTGTGTGTGTTTACACTGAGGTGAACCGCACCAAAGTTCATCCACAAGAGAACAGAGACCCTCATTCTGCAGAGGATCAGAGTTTTTCTGTTTGGTCCAAACCAGAGTTCAGGTGAGCTTTCACACCTGTAGAACCAAGAGGACTATCAGAGGAAACCAACTCTGGACCAGACCAGGACCAGAGTGGATCAGACCTTCTGGTGTGAAAGTTTCCACTGATTTCACAAAAGGGAACTCATCTCTGATGCTCTCTGTGTTTTCAGTAAAGTCAAGCATAAAGGAGTTTCTTCCTTCGTAAAAAGCAGTAGCTGTGTTTTGCCTTTTTTAAAAGGGCAACATTTATCAACCCGGTTGAACACATCAGGCTCTAGGTGACCATAACCTGCAAGTCAGAGTAAAACGCTTTAAAGAGAACTTTCGCTTGTTCCTGCTGTGACACCATGCAGACTCTCAGCTGCTTTGGTCCATGCTGCCCTTTGAACCAGATACTCTTTTAAAGATGGTAGCATTCACAACCTGAAAGATGAAAGAAATGATCCAATTCAACAGGAAGGAGCAACACTGAACAGCACCGTGGCTCCCCTGAGGCACAGCCCTGTCTGCTCTTTGGTTGGTTGATCAGACCATAAACAGCCGGACCACCCAAAGGCTAAAGCATGGACAATGAGCTGAATGATTTTACGCTTCATAAAATCATGGTGTCTGAACAGCTTCTGAACAACAAGTCTATATCTTAACGTGGGAAAACTTGGGTTTGAGGTTTTGGTTGTTCAAAACCATGTGTGTATGGAGAGTGTGCTTTCCCAGTAGTTATAACACCCACTTTGTTCCACCTTAAAAAGAGGAACCACCTCCCCAGTCTGCCAATCCAGAGGTTCTGTCCCTGACTGCCACCCAACGTTGCAGAGATTGTCAGCCAAGACAGTCCAACAGCATCCAGACACTTGAGGTACTTGAGGTGGACTTGATCCATCCCTGGTATCTTTCCACAGAGGAGCTCTTCATTTTCCGCGTTGACTTTAGCACAGGTGATGCACAGCCCCACTCCAGAGTCTCCATGCTCTGCTTCCTCAACAGGAAGCATGTCAGCAGGGTTGAGGAGCTCTTCAGCTTGACTGTCTCCCTTATCTCCAGTGTCCACACCAGGTTTGGGAATTGCCACCACGACAGGCACCAGAGACCTTATACAACCACAGTCCAACCAGCAGAAGAGAGAATAGAGGTGGAGAACATGGTCAACTCTGCCTCAATGTCCCCAGCCTCCCACAGTACCTGTTTGAAGGTCTCCCGCATGAGGGAGGCTCAGCCAGACATTCTCACTAAACCCTCACAGTACTTTTGGGTCTGTTAAGTCTTTCTGGCCTCCTCCCGCAGCAGTAGATCCAACTCACCACCAGGTAGTCATCTGTGAACGGGTCTGCCTCTCTCCAAGACAAAGACACACGATTGAAGGTTACCTGAAACGACCACAAAGAGACCGTTACTGTTTACTGAAATCATGAATGAATGTTTTCTGAAGATCATCAATCATTTCTAGGCACTGGATTTTGTTACTTGAAGAGAATCTATCTGATCATAACCGTATTTAAAAACACTGTTAAACTATCAAATTAATGAACTCAGTAGGGGTGGGATTATATAAACTTGCTTCTTCCCACTCCTTTTCAAGCAATAAATCAAACTCTACTTATACCTCAGTTAATGATCACTGTATTTAATTAAGCAAATGTGATTTAAATGACATTTTTGTTTTGTTTTCTGTCTTTTTAATCTATGCATTTCATCATTTCTGCAATGAGTTTGATAAATATGTGTAAATTCTTTATTACTTTGACTACAATGCTTGAAATAAATCAATTAAATCAAATCAAATCAAAGTGAATCATCGACCTGTTGCCTAGGGTGTGCCAGTTACACGTGCACTGATGGACACCTTTGTGTTCAAACATGATTTGTTTTATGGACAAACCAAAATGAGCATAGAAGTCCGACAACAAAACATTGCTCAGGTTCAGATGAGTGAGACCACTCCTTACAATCATGCCCCTCCTGGTACCACTGTGGAAACTTAAGTCTCCCAGGAGGACAATGAAGCCCCCCATTGGGGCACTTTCCAACACCCCCTCTAAGAGACATCAGAAGGCCAGGTAACTTAACTGCTGTTTGGGCTGTAGGCTGAAACCACAGTAAGGGACCTGTCCCCCACCGAAGGTGCAGGAATTTGACCCTTTCATCCACTGGCATGAACTCAAACACTTGGGGGGCTAAGCTGGAGTCTCATGGCTCTGCCCACACCAGCCCGCTGCCTCTCACTATGTGCAGTTCCAAAACGGAAGAAAGTCCAACTCTTCTTGAGGAACTGAGTTTCAGAGCCCAGGAAGTGCATGGAGGTGAGCCCGACTATATCTAGCTGGTACCTCTTGACCAGCTAGACAAGCTCCAAGTCTCAAAAGGTAGATTCCATAAGCTGAGGTTGGGCTGCTGAGGCACCTGCCTTCAGAAGCCATCCAAGGAGAAATCCTGCAGGAGATGGACCCACAGGGTGTTTTGACTCTTTTTAATGGGTTAGTTCTTAGTAACTTTACTTTGTGCAGTATTTTGGTAAGGGTTAGTGTATAAACGCGTTAATAAAGGCTGACTGGATGAAGGAGTGTCAATTTTACAAATCCGTCACAGATTTTTGTGTTGGTATTTTAATGTGATGTTCATTTGTTGTTTTTAATGCTTTCATGTAACCCTAAGTAGCAGGCTGTTGGTTTGAGCTGCATGTCTGTCCCAATGTGTGGTCTCTAACATCTGTGGATAAACAAATGCAAAAGCGCACAATGATGAAGTTGGTCTTTGGTTCACAGCTGACATTTGTGCGGAAATGTAAAAGGATAAGCTGTGTATCACTTCAAATCTGGTGCACACGAAAAGCTGCTGCAGGGAAACCGCATGAAACAGTCCAGAGAGAACAAAGAATCAATGACACAGTCACTTCTGTGTGAAAATGAAACCTTTTCTCTGTAAAAACTACTTTGCTTATGATCTTTAAAAGATTAAATCATAATTTTCTTTGGTTTAGAATTTGAGTTAGCTTTTAAACACTTCTAAAAATCCTAGCATTGAAGACATACTTCAAAGTAATATTACTCAAGTACAAAGAAAAAGTGTCCATCCAAATAATTGCTAAAAAAACAAGTAAACTGTGCTGAAAAACTATCATGGACCTGTAAAGCATTTGTAAAGTGTAAAACATAGATTAAGACAAATGCAGAAAAATAATTCATAAACTCATAAACTTGTTAAAACACAACAAATTTTTCATTAAGGTAGAAGTTGCTTGTTTACAGATACAATAGACTACATTTAATCTCTTTTAGAAGATAGAACTCCGTCTTTTATTTTAGAGATAAACAAAAGTGAGCCCCCCCCCCGGCCACACTTCAGATAAGCATCCCTCAGAAAAAGTCACAAATGTTGCACAAAAAGCAATCAGAAACAAAAAAAACCTTTAGCTAAATATGGGTGTTTGATCATAGATCTACTCCAAAAACAATCGACTGCACTACAACTACTTTTAGAAGAGTTTTTTTAGCGATATTGATCTAAGTAAATGTGACTGAGTGATAGTAACTCAATGCTGCTCGCCCATTGGTCAGGTTCCTGTGAGAACAGAATGTGATTCAAAGAGTCTGAGATCTAATCTGAGCATTCACCTGTGAGAAATGCTCTGCAGCCGCCCTCAGAAAGCATATGTGTGTGTCTGGGGGGGGGGTAACAGGTAGAACAGGAACACTCCCTCCATTATGTGCACTGCTTTCAGACTAAAGTATGGGCGTGTCTCCAAATTGCACGCTTGTCAAACATTTGCTTTTATCTCTTTGACGTCCTACGATTAGACGGGAAATCTTCACAGGTTTGAGCTTCTGTTCATCTGCAGACACCAAGACTCTTCTGCTGTCAAAGACCTGCAGCCTTCATGGTTTTTACAGCAACATGTCATCCCTGTTCATTTCAAGCTTTATTTAAAAAAAAGAGCAAAAAAATCAGAACAGAAGTAAGAATGAGGCAGTTTCATTTCAAGAGCTGCTGAAAGTTAAGGGGAAAAAACAGAAAAAGGAGAAGGAAGAGGAGATCTGTGATGAAGAGGGTGAAGCAAGGAAAAAACAAGGAGAAAGCAACAAAAACAAAAGCAGGTTTTCATATGCGAGAACAAATCTACACGAAGCCAACCACACTATAAGATCACGAAAATTCAAAATCTGAATCCATAAAATTAACAAAAAAAAAGAAAAATAGCAAAAAGAAGGGTGGCGTTTCAAAAAAAATGTTACATTTAAAAAATGAAAAATTGTTTCCTTGTAAAGTACAAAAAATAATCTTCATAAGAATGAAGTAGAAAAGTCTGATTTAGCTATTATTAAGTTTCAATTTAACCCTTGTGCTATCCTAGGCACGTTAACATTGGGAGTTGGGTCATCTAGACCCACTAGACAGTGCTCTGAACCTTTTTTCTTCAATGATTTGTGATCTTCACTGGTGTCCAAGGATTACATGAAATCTTTCCACCTTTATCCACCTTTGTCATGGTAGGGAGAACACGTCAATGTAAGGGTGGGGCCATCTAAGATAGCACAAGGGTTACAGTCCTATTAGCTGTCACACACATTTGACCCATCCCCTGAGGAAGCGGTGAGCTGCAGACATATTGGGACCCATTTGGTAGTTCAAAGCCCCCCACACCCACCCCCCATTCCAAACCTTAATGCTGAGTGTCAAGCAGGGAGGCATTGAATCCCATTTTTAGTCTTTGGTACGACTCGAGCGTGGTTTTGAGCTCACAACCTTCTAGTCTCAGGCCGGACACTCTACCACAAGGCCACTGAGCAAGCCTGTATTTCATTCATGTATTCAGTCATGCAGGTGATGTCTGAACTTTTTCATATGTAAGAATGAAGTAATGAATCAGTCAACAATCAAAATCTTAGTAGAAATGTTTCCTCTGATTTAATGCTGGTTACTGAAATCCTGCAAACTGCTTATGTTCAATGTAACAGTTGTGTGTGCTAAAGTTCTGAAGAACTTCATGTTCTGTTTTTTTCTGTTGCATCAGAAACATCCGAGCCAGTCAGCGGAAGCTCAAGAAAATCAGTACTGCGTGTAAATTACTGTCCAATATTGAACTAAAAGGGCTGAAAGGCGTCATCTGGAAAGTACCATTCACGCTGGGAGAGGAGGAGGAGGAGGAGGAGGAGGTGGTGAACCGCTTCAGCTCACACAGACTCACACAGGAACATCACACCTGATTGTTAAAGTCCAAGTCAATCCAGATCTTTCCAATGAACATCAATGCCAAAAACAAGCAGATCTGACGGTTGAACCACAGACAGAACACAACAGACACAACACTTCTCAGAGAATTGTCTTGTTTTCTTCTTAAGCAGATGTTTTCATAAACCTGACCTGAAGGATATTTTATTGAAGGTGTTTCTCTTTACCCTCCAGCTCTCATCACCTCCTCTGTGTTGGAAAATTGGATTTCTTTTGTAAACACATCGAGTAGTTTTACGGTTGCTGCAGCAAAAAGTAGATTTATAGGCTTTTCTGCACTTACAACTGTAGTGTTTACTTTGCACACTTCCTTTCCCAGCATGCATCTCCAGATCAATCCGATACTCTGTTATCAGTCAGGCAGAGCTTTAAAAGCCGTCCGCTCTGGAGCAGCAGACCATCATCTTCTCTCTGCGGTTAGGCAGCCATGTCAGGGAAAACTGCTCTTCTCTTTGCCCTCCTGGTGGTTCTGCTGGTCTCCAGCTCGGCCTCCCCGGCTAAGGCAGAGGGGGGGACCGGGGCCCTGGCTCACAAAGGGGCGGAGCCAACCGGCAGGATGAGGGCAGCCACCCGAGAGCGGAGGCGGGCGCACCTGACAGAGGATGAACGGGAAATGATGACCAAGCAGATCGTGCAGGCCCTGTCAGGTACGTGCAGCAGGTCTGAGCTTCTCTGTCAGATTCATCAGTTTCCTTCAAAAACCAGTTCTGATGGTTGAAAAAATCTAGCAGAACTGGTGTCTCAAAAGAGAGAAAAATGGACCTTCATGGGTCATTCTTTCAAAACTGAACCTTGAGCAGAGATAGACATAAGGGGGAAGGAGTGTTTGGGAACCCATCTGCTGAGTTCTGGAGCGCTGTTGTCTGTGTGGTTCATGTAGGACTGGTCTGTTCGCAGAGGTGATGAACTCTGACTGCATGTCGGATCGGGACTACCGGGGCTGGCTGGACTTTGGGAGGAGGGACGCAGAATGAGGCCAACGGCGACGACCTTGTGGGTCCATTTTTGATCGGACTGTACAGAAACTGAATGCTTGCAGCCTTTCAGAATAAAAGTTTGACAGCAGTCTGGACTCTGTGTGCTGACTGAGAGAAGACTCACACTCTGAGCTGCACTGAAGAGCTTTATTCACAGGTGCTACAGTTTACACTCACAGCTCTCAGACTACAGCAGAGGTGTGTGTGGGGGGGTGGGGGCTGGAGTCGGTTTCCCTTTAAATCCAAAGTATCCTATGCCTTTTTCCTACAGCCGAGTGTTCGGAAAGACGGCATGACGTCTAAAAACTGTTTTCAAACAGAACACCGCAGACAAATGACATGCGATTTCAAACACAGACGCAGGTTTGCACGCAGTCTTCTGCCGGCCGCAGAGCAGAGGACTGCTTTAGGTTTTTTTTTTTGGTAGGGGTGGGGGTCATTTCCCTGTGACCCAAGCCAGTTTAAGTGCACGTGGAGGGGACTCACCCAAGTTTTGGGCTCCCAGGAACCAAAAGGATGGTCGTCTGGCTCTGAAAACTAAAAGCAACAAGAGTCTCGACTTTTTTAAAAAGCAGCAATGTGAAAACGGTAAAAGCACGTCCACAACACAAAGTATTAAAGGATGATCGGGGGGGTATGTCCAGAGAAGCACGATCATCAGCACTCCTGTGGGGCTCTGACACAGAGTGACTGTGGGGGTCCTGCAGGTCACTGAGGTGAATCGGGAGGGTTACACTTTGGGAGGATGCTGCTCCCTCCCTCCTCCCCATCGATTCATCATCCCCCACGCTGCCACTCTGTGCAGCCCAAGGTTCTGGAGCTTCTCCACCAAGTTCAGGCTAAAAGAGTTCCCTCCCCCCTTGTCCTCCACGGTGGGCCGTGCGGCCCGCGGTTCGTGGCGCCGGTCGCTGAGTGGATTCGGGGAGGCTGAGATGCCACGCTGCTTCAAAAGCTCCAGGAGTCCCAGGGGGGGGGCAGCCGGCAGGTAAGAGGAGCTCACGTGTTCACGGTTCCAAAGAGACGGCAGGCTGAGAGAGCGAAGCCTGAAACACAAATCAGTGATGAAAAAGTGGACAAAAAAACAACAAACATGGAAACTTAGTAAGAAACATTAAAGACCAAAAAAAAACATGCATCATTGTTTCAGTATAAAACATACATCGCAAAAATAAAAAATACGTGACAGAGTAAAAAAACAAAATACAGAAACAGAAATAATACATATTTTACTTAAAGAATAAAAAATTGGATTCCTCCATGAGAACAAATATTTTACAATTAATAAACAGGGAGTCGCTTCCTTAAAACTTTGGAAAAATAATGAATACAAATAATAGTAAAGAAGTCCGTCACAACACAGGAGATCAGGGAGGAAACTGATGAACATGAAGCAACATCCAGATCCAAAGTGAGCAGGATGAAGGGTTCTGCAGGAAGCCTCCTGGTGACCCGTTTGAGAACCCGTCAGTCTATGGCAGAGAAACATCACCCGTTCTTCAGGTACAGGTTGGGACTGAAAATTCTCTGCCTCTCGTGCAGCATCGCCTTGAGATGTTTGAGATGCATGCAACAGAGATTCACAACGTTCCCATCAACATGGAATCTTAAAGTCCCTCTCTGCCACACACCTAGGTGTACTCCGCATTTGACCCTGGGGGAGCGGTGAGCTGCAGACACAGCCGCCGGGGTGTGTCTGATTGGGGGGTTAATCCACCATTTGGTGGATTAACCCCCCAATCCAACCCCTTAATGCTGAGTATCAAGCAGGGAGCCACTGGGTCCTATTTTTAGAGTCTTTGGTATGACACGGCCTGGATTTGAACACCCAACCTGCCAGTCACAGAGCGGACGCTCTACCACAAGGCCACTGAGCCGGTTTAGATGTTAATGGGGCAAATAATCTGTCAAGAAGGAAAGTATTTACTACACAGATGTGGTGGAAAACAGTTGATAAAGGACTAGCAGATCTACCATTCTGCTTATTAGGCGTTTAAAAAACAGCTGCATGTCTGTCAAAATTGGTTGATATTAAAGAGGGTAACGAAACAAAAAGAGCTGAGCTAAACACTCGGAGCTAAAGTAGGCTTACTGGCAGCCGACTGTTTCGGCAGTAAGAATCCGTATAGGATCAGAACAGCCAAATTTTTTCTTTTCTTCCTTTCTTTTCGGTGGACGAGCCTACTTTAGCTAATTAGCTTCTGAATTTGTTTTTTTCCATATATTTTCGTAACCCACGATATTCTTTTTGGGGTTATAGTGCTGCCAAAGCCTGTCCCAGCTACTGTTGGGCTAAGCTAAGATACATCGGCCTGCCCCGCCTGTCCCGGGAATAAACTGTCCCCGCCCCTCACTTCAATCCCCGCCCCCCGCTTCAGATTGCAGCAGCAGATTTTCTTAGAAATCTTGATATAAAGTGAAGAAAAACACGACTAAAATCCTTCAAGGAGACATGCGGCTCTTACCGGGTGGAGAAGGAGGGAATGAGGGGGGAGCGTTTGTGGGCAGCTATGGCATGAGGGGGGAGGTTCTGAGGAAGACCCAATGGAGAGACTGTGAGGATGATGAAGGGAGAGACAGAAGGATGAGGATGGGCTCTAAAAAGGTCAAAGTCATGGTTGATCTGCAGAACATGAAGCCCCTGAACGGGGGGCATCTGCATGCACGGACAGCTGACCCACCCGCAGCATGCGCTCCGTCCAGCTCCGGTTCGTCCTCCTCCAGGTCATTCAGGCTGTACACGTGCTGGACGTCCACCTCAAGCTCCTTGAAGTCTTTAGTCAGGACACCCGGCCGCGGGTGCAGGATGCCCCCCAGGTTTGGTTTAGCCAGCTGCTGCCAGTGGTGTAGAGTCACCGAGCCTGATGATGGAGGAGAGGACTGTGTGTTCACTGCTGCTGAAGGTTCACGGAGAGAGGGCACGACCTTTCATCTGCAAACACGCACACACACAAACAAACACACACACACAAACACACCCCTTACCTTCCAGTGGTTTAACAATCTGCAGTCGGTCGGGCAAGTAGGACCTGGATCCTCCAGAGGAGCCGCAGGAGTGCTGAGAGCTGCCGTTGGAGTAGTTGGTGCCTGTGGAGGCTGCTGGACTTGAGGCCAGGCTGTCGTTGGGGGTAAGGAAGCCGCTGGAGCCGTCCCCTCCCCCACAGTCTGCCGCCAGGGCGTGCAGCTTCCGCTCCCGCTCCACGTCGAAGAAAGGCCGGTCGGACGCGTGGTTCTGCTGGCGGGCAGAAAGGCTGCGCAGCGCCGCCTCCAGGTCCTGACCTCCCGGGGTGCCTGGCTGACCCAAACGCTTTGGCCCACTAGCACTAAGGCAGAGAGGATGCTGGTTTCAGATCCACGATAAGGCCTCAGACAAACCTCCAGGAAGAAGTGACCGTGGGCTCACCTGCTGTCCTCCTTAGCAGCCTGAGCAGAGCCGGCCTTGTCCTCCAGTGTGGGGCTGACGTTGTCTGAGCCGTAGTAGCTGGTTCTGGGGGTGCTGGTGCGGCTGCAGGAGGCAGACGGGGGGCTGGAGCCCGGCAGAAACGGCGAGTGGCACCGAGACCGAGCCCTACCGGCCTTGTTGGCCATCTTTACCGTTTCAAAGACACGCCACGGGTGGTTCCTGCCAGAGGAATAACAGGTTCAGGTTCTCTCTGCTCCAAGGAATCAACCCTTTGGACAAAAACACCTGAAGTTTTCAACTGTGATCTAACTGCTGCTGATCAAACAACCGCATCTTCACAGAGCCAGCATGAAGAGCAGAAGCAGAGAAGCAAGTCAGTTAGGACCTTAAAGCGCCTTCAAGCCAAGTTCTCCTCTAGGAATGGCAGTTATGGGTTAAAACCTGGGACTTAAAAATAAACAAATAAACAAAAAGCCTAAATCTGGTAGATCTGGAGGAAATCTGTTCCATTATCATTCTTTGTTTCACAATAAACGAGCAGATTCCATAAACTTCAAAAGTTGAACGTTTTTTTTCATTTTGCTTTTCCAGAGGAAGCCACAAGGAGGCGCTCCTGCCCCTGGATGCTGTCCGGCTGCAGACCTGAGGTGGGGCTGCACTGCGAAAAGCTCTTCACTCAGTCAGACTAAAGGCTGGGGGGGGGGTTGCAGGTGCTGCAGGGAGAGCTCCAAACTGAGAGACTTCCAGAACAGATTATTTTTTTGACAAAGATCCAGAGTTTGGAGAGAGATGTGGCAGCCATTCAAAGGGAAAAACACTTCAGGACAGAGAAGAAGAACAGGCTTTAAGATGGGATTCGTCATCCTAGAGTCAAAGTCACAAAGCAGGGAAGGAAAGAAGAAAATCTCCAACAAGAACTGCAGAAAAAATTTAAGCTGCAGGAAGGAGCGTTAAGGAGAAAGGAAAAGAGGATTCACAGCCTCAAGAAGAAGCTGTTTGCTCTCAGAAAGGATCATCAGCAGATGAGTAAAACCAGGGGGAATCTAGACAGCGAGAGACAGTGGAAGCAGGAATATGAAGCCCTGGAGCTGGAGCTCAGAGAGGAGAAGGCTGAAAGGAAGGTATCAGGTGTGTTATTTTCATTCCAGGAGCTTCAGCACAAAGGAAGGTATCTGTGTCGTCTCCTCCTGTCAGAACATCTGGACGTTTATCTTCTCTCATCTTCAGTGAGACCACAGATGAGAGCTAAACCTCCGCAGAATCCCTCTTCACACCAACACAATCCAGATTACTAATAACTTCAAAAGTAATTCCCTAAATTATAATGAAACTGTTTCTTAGATTACCAGTAGTAAAATGGATTTAAGGTTTCCTCGATGAGAATCGATATTTTAAGAATCAAAATGCTGCATAAACTTTTCTTTGGGTCCCACAGCAGATTTGTTGCATCTTTTTACTATTGCAAGTAAAGCAAAGGTCCCTCAATCGCATGATCATTTTTTCCTGAGAGATCGTTTTTCTGCATTACCGTTTTCTTTCTTTTTTTTTGATGGGAGGTGAAGAGGGAGGAGGGGGCTAGCTCAATGACTGGTTGATTTTTGGTCTGAAGACAAAAAGAAAACGTCCAGAATCAGGGAAGATGCTTTAGGCGAGGTGTAACGTCTGGGTTCTTCATCAGGTTAAAGGGTCTGAAGCTGGTGGTTCTGCCTCTTCTTCCTCAGGGGACAGAGGAACTCATCAGTGTTCTGGAGGCACTTCCTAAGAAACCTTCTAAAAGCATTTCTGTGTTTGGCTTTTCTTCAATTTAATTGTTTACTATTTTTATTCACAATTTCCACATGTAACTTCTCTCATGAGACATTTGTTTCCTCTTTGATTTTACATCATTTGTGGAAGGAATGTGAAACCTGGACGGTTTTGGAAAGCTGTTTGTCTTCTTAGTGCCGCCCCCCCACAACTGAAGCTTGTTTTTATCACAGGTGAAGCGTCGTCTTCCATCGTCATCCAAAGAGTGACCTTAAAGAGAAGCAAACCTTACAGCTCTTCTGCCTCAGAGTTGCTGTTGTTGCTTTCCTCCTGTCTTTTTTTTTTTTTTTTTTGGGGGGGGGGCTTGTTTGCACCAAAGCTTGTCAGATTTAGCCTCACCTGTACTCTGAAGGGACGGGGGTGTCCAGGCCTTTGCGGAAGGTGCCCTCTATCTCTGCTGCCAAAGAGTCCATGGGGAGGACAGAGGCCAGCGCCGTGTACCGCTGCACCGTGCTGTTGGGCAGACTCTTGTTTCGCAGGTTCTTAATGTCCTCTCGTGCCTCGTGGAGCATGTCCTCACACTCTGAGTATTTGTCCTGCAAGTCCTTGAGCTGCAGGCAGGGGGAGACAAACACTTGAGTTCAGAGCAAAGTCTAATGACCAGACAAAATGAAAGAAACACAGTTTAAAACTCTGATTTGTTCCATGTCTCCAAACAGAGATATCCTCTATCAGTCTGCAGGATTCCTGCTGTTCTTAAGAGTTTTTTTTAACTAAAATTCAACCATCTTTGTGTCTCCAGTGCAATCATTCAACTTCATTAGAATAATTTGAAAATAGTTGGATTATAACAATTGAAATTGAATTCATTTTTACAAGATTAGGATGTTTTTCGTTCATTCTTTGTCTGAGAGCGTTTAGATAAATGTTGCTGTTTAGAACCAAACAGAACCCTCACCTCTGACCGCAGTTTGGCCTGGCCCTCTCTGCAGATGCTCAGCTGTTGGCTCAGATCTTCATTCTCATGGGAAAGCTGCAGGGAAAATGCAAGAATCCATTGTTTCAGGAATTTACCTCACGCAACCCTTAAAAAAAATGAAAAGCATAAGAGCAGAAGCTTTAAATGAATGTGTGGGAGATGCGACCACAGACGTTCACACTCTGTCCATCCCAAAGCAAATACCCCGTCTCTCTGATATGCTGTTGGACCTTTGATGACAGCATACGTTCATCATTGCATGGTCTCTAAAAACGTTGCAACATCATGTTTAGTCCACAGCTGCATTCCTTCATCGGAACATCTTGAAGACTCAGCAGTCCCGATCTCCTGGTCCCACCTCCTTCTTTGGGCTTATAACGTTGCTGAACTGATACCTCACCAGCTGCAGCGCCTGCAGATCGTAGCTCTGGCCCCGAAACAGGGTTGTATGGAAAAAACTCGGCATGATGGGGGCAACGCCTGTCTTCTAATCCTGATGGATCACTTCAGATAAACATTTCTGACGTGATATGACGTTTCTCAGCGGATTGTCTTCACTGAACCTGTTCTCCAGGCTGCACAGCTGATCAGACTCCTCACCCTCAAAAATGACCTTCTGTCACTGTGAACCACATATTCACTGATCTTTTCAAAGAAGATCATTTCTCAGCATCCCTGCAGCTTTTACAGATGACTCGGTTAAGTTTCAGCCTGGTGAAATGTTCTCTCTGCTTGCTGCTGTTAATCTGAACCTTCTGACATGTTCATCTGCTCAGGAACGGAGAAGCTGAACCAGCTACGGTTAGAAACAAGGTAGCAGCTCGCGTCTATTCCTCCATCTTTCTACATAAAGTGACTTTTGGGGATGTCAATTTTTATTTTTATTTAATTCTAAGTCTTTTTTTTCCCTCTGCTGTCAGTTGCTATGGTGACAAACAAATTTCCCACGTGTGGGATCAATAAAGTATTTCTGATTCTGATTCTGATTCTGATCTGAGAATTTCAACAAAAGGATGATGATGTAAGAGTGTCAGAGCCCCCCTACCCCCTCACCCCTTTGCAGCGGGCCTGCAGGTCAACCATCTGAGCGAGCAGAGAGCTGATCTCCTCCTGCTGCCGCAGAGAGTCCTCCACCTTTCGAGCCAGCTCCTCTGAGAGATCCACCACCTGCTTGTTGGCAGACGCTGGAATGCACAAGTCCCATAAATACGTCGCGCTGCGTTCAGGTTCAGTCTCACACAAAAATGTCTGCACTTACAGAGCTCCTCCACGCACACCATCATCAGCTCCTGCTCCTGCTCCTCGTAGCTCGTGGTTTCAGTGCAGAGCTCGTTGGCCTGCAGGAACATCAAGGTCAGCCCTCAAACAAAAACTCCAACACTGCAATGAAAAAGGCTTCTACAAAGAAAGCACCTCCTCTCTGAGCTTGTGGTTCTCCT
This sequence comes from Oryzias latipes, assembly GCF_053564925.1. Classification (NCBI taxonomy): domain Eukaryota; kingdom Metazoa; phylum Chordata; class Actinopteri; order Beloniformes; family Adrianichthyidae; genus Oryzias; species Oryzias latipes. The sequence goes on from NW_027616336.1 coordinate 71,289, forward strand.
CCTCCAGAGTCTTGAGTTTCTTCTGCAGGAAGTCGTAGTGGATGAAGCTGCTTAGAGATCCACTCGATTCGTTCCTTTTGATTCTGCATCAAAGACACAAATCAAACAGTAAATGAACAGAATTCTTACATTTAATAGCACTGATTAAACTTTTTAATTGATACATGTAGAGTATACTTGGCTTAGGGGTTTAAGTTAAAGGGAATAGAAATAAATCATCATCTGTGATACCACAGACAGCTGAATCTGCTCCAGTTTGATTAAACAGCAAAAGAAACTTAGCAGCTGAAATAAATACAAAAAAACAGTAAGTTTCTAACAAAATGAAGAATAAACTTCAGAAGCGACACAGCCAAACAGACTGGAGGAAATTAAAGCTGCCAAGTCAAATAATAGAATCTAAAAGTAGCCCCGGGTGGTTGGAAAATATATTAAAATGCTAAAAAGATGCCACAAGACATGATAACTACGCCTGAAAAATGGAGAATTTTCTGAATAAATATTTGAAAAAGAATAAAATAACTCAAAAAGCAAAAAAGACATTTCTGACAAGGCTCAAAATATATCAAATGTCTTAAAAAGTTTATTAAAAAATAGCTAAAAGTTGTTTTAACGATGAATTCACTGCTAAAATAATCCAGGGCTCCAGACTAACTTTTTTCACTAGGAGCACAGTGGCCCCTAACTGAAAATTTTAGGGGCACAACCAGAAAATTTAGGGGCGCATACCGTAAATCAACATTCTAACAAAATCTATTAATTTCCACTGCATTACTAATAAATACTTTAATAATAGATGCAGAAATTACAATGTGCTGTTTCTTATTCAGTGTCACATTTTATTCTGCACTTTTGAAGATGCAACAACAAGGTAAACTGACAAAAGCATCGCTGTCATGACAGTATAAATAGTATAGAAAACGGATGGAAATTCATGTTGGTGACACCAAATAAGTGCAGCCAAGATGCACAACAAGCGTGTTTGAGATCACCCAGGTGAACTCAACGCTGCGCAGATCACCTGGTGTGTGACATATATTTTTGTTTTTGCTCCAACATTAACTGTCAATCATCACAAAAATATCGGGAGAAAGGGGTGGGAGCAAGGGGCAAACCTACCCGGACACAGCTGGAAATTTAGTACTGAACTGACTGAAAGCTGCCCAAAGACTACAAAACAATGCATTATGGGACATGTGTCCTGATGGTTTTTGTAGTGGAGTGATTAATTAAAATAATTTAAAATACCAATTCATTAAAAAAGGCTACATACATTACAAAATATTAAAATAATCATAAAATATATAATAACACAGATCATACTAAGGGGGAGAAGAATATTAAAACTAAATTGAATGTTAAGGACTCCAATTTCCTGTTCTCCTTCAGTCTTGCTGAAGATTCGCTTTCATCTCACAGCCCCCCCCCCCCCCCCCCTGCTCTCTCCAACGATCCAGGCGAGGCGCTGGTTCATCTCAAACACGTCTATCGTTGCATTTTCCCCAAGTGTTTTCAGTGTGTCTAAAACTAATGTTGTTTTTGCTCGAGCGTGTTTAAAGTTCAAGCCCTGTTAGCCGTCACGCATGTAGGTGTGGGACATTTATTCTCCTCAGCTGCCCCGACTCCCGCGGGACGGGAGCGGTGTGCTGCCGTAACCAAAACCTAAACCTTCCTCCGGGTCTGTGTGACCCAGAGAAAAGTTCAGCACGGACTGCATGTATTTAGAAAATTACGAGCGAATAGATACGTTCTAGAAAGGAAAGTAAGGAACTCCTTAATGTGGTCCGGGGAGGGCGCTGTCAGGTGTCCTGCTTTCAAACCCTGTCATTGTCACGCCCCCAAGAGTCATATACCCCACTGTGATTGGTTGGTCAGCTCTAGGCCCCTCCCCCTACACGCATTTTAGCCACTCACATTGACTTTCCCTATTCTTCTCACACGCAGTGGCCGCCTCACACACAGGCATCACGCGAGAGTGTACGTGCTCGCGTTTCATGAGTATGTGCGCGAGTGTGTGTGTCTGCCTGCGTGCGTGTGCGCTCGCGTCTCATTGATTATTTCATTGATCATTGACGTGCCCCTTCCACGTTTAATGTATAAAAAAATATGAAGGGTGGGGGAGGCAAATTTACTGCTCGCACATGTGCGAATGGATGTAAAATTCAGTCGCACACTCTCAAATTTTGGTCGCAAAATGCGACCAATTGCTCGCAGTCTGGAGCCCTGTAATCTGAATGATGAATTCTTAGATGTAATAGAGCACAAAATGTTTGAATAATGTTCAATTGTTTCATTAATTTTCTGGGCAAAACAATAAAAAAAGAACAGTTTTTAAAAACTGAGAAGTTTAAGGAAAATTCAAAAACGGGCAGGAATCTCCTACAAGAACATCAGAACGGTTAAAACAAGCTGAAGAATCAGAGCAGGAACGTCTGGAACTGCCGGTACATGGATTTCCTAAACTCTGCAGCAGAATCTTCGAGGACATTGGAGCATAAGCTCAGGGGCGGAGCTCGTACTCAAAGGAGCTCCTGACCTTCAGGATCACTAAAGCTTCATGAGCCTTTCTACATTCTAGTACTTTTTTTTCTTTACATTTCTTGATTTAGTCATTTAGTTGACCTGAAAATGTGGTTTATGTGCAACTTAATTTCAGTGTGAATGGCACTAGTTTTCTTTATCTGTGTGTTTTGGTCCCTTGGGGGTCTTTTGGGGGTGAAAATCTGTTTCTTTCCCTGGTTTGGGGAGGGGTCCTCTACTTAATGAAGCAGCTTGAGCTACAGAAACGCATGTGGTGCTGCGTGTGCTCACGGTGAGTGTGCCTGAGCGCTCTCCAGCTCCTCCGTGCTGGCGTAGAACTGCAGGAGGTCGTCCCGCATAGAGAGCTCGTGGCGAAGTTGTGCGATCTGCAAAACAGACGCGGATCAGCACAGCAGGTGTTGGCCGACGGTCATTCTGCTTTTTCATCTCTCTTACCTCTTCTTTCGCCACCTCCAGCTGCTCGTCCAGCATTTCATTTCGTGCCGTCAGCTCTTGATTCTGCTTCAGGAGTGACTGACCGATCCGAGCAGCAAGCTCCAGATCTCGCTCTTTCTGCATCATCAGGAAAAGAGACGTGAGACTGTTGTCTTCTACAGCAAGCTGGGGGTGTGTGTGTGACCTCTCACCTCCTCCAGCAGGTGGGTGACCGCTTTGATGTCATGGTACGTCTTGGTGACCTGCCCCACTCTATCGGAGCACAGCACTGGGGGAGGGGGGGATAGACAGGGCAGAAAGGATGAATGAAGTGACGGGGAAGGAAACGATAAGCAGGCTGCTAATTGGCTTGGATATTTTTGACAGATCTCTTCTTCTAATCCTTTTCATCCCAAACAGCTGCTGAACCAGCGCCCACAGCTCGGATGTAAACACAGCAGAGTCGCTATTGACAGTCTAATCAAACCTGAGAGCTCAGACTGCTGAAGCTGGTCTCTGAAGACCAGGAACTACAAGAACCAGAGCTGATGCTGTTCCTAAAACTTTCAAGGTTTTTGTTTGAAGCTCCATTTTTTGAAGAGAATGAGTACCAGCTAAAAAGTTATGAGAAAAGCCTACTAATAACAACAGCATGAGCTGCAAAACCTAAATGACGGTAAATGAATTGAGCTCATTTGTTGGTTAAAAAAATTTAAAAAACAGCAGGAGAAGCTGCTGAAACTTCTCTGTTAGATTTTTTTAAAATCAATAAAGGGTTAAGAGAGATAATAAAGTGAATGTTTTGCAAAAAATATCTCAAAAACAACTAAAGATGGTCTTAAAAGACATTTAAAAATGGTAAAGAGATGTGCTTTAATATGCTGTTCAGAAGCAGAAGAGTCTTTGTCAGCGTCCCACATCTCCAGCATCTTCTCAAAGTCCACCTGCTGCTCCTCGGAAGTCCTGCTTCTGTCGTGGAGAAGTCCCTCCTCTTTCTGCTGAGGGACCAAAAGGATCCTGATCCTCTTAGCCTGATCCCTTTTAGCCCAGATAAGACACTAGCCAAGACCTCGTTCTTCTGGACACCAGAATGGCTCAGAGGGGGGCCAGACTTTGTTTCCATATGCTTTGTTTGTGTCTGCCTAAAGGTTTCCGTGGTGAAAAGGGTCAGAGTATTTCCGTTCAGTCAGTTGCTAAAGATAATGACATGTCAGACTGCTTTGGACCCTCTCCTCACTCATAAACCCAAAGTCACATGAAGGAGCTCATCCAGAAAACCACCTCCACAGTTTTTAGCAGATCTAAAAAAACTGAAAATTTCAGTAAAGATTTCAGGATGAGTGGCAGAAAAACTGGTCTGAGAGACAATATCGCCTCCTTTTATCATATTTTTATTTATACAAACTTGGATAACGTTTATTTTCTTGTTGGTTGAGGCTCAGAATGAAAGACATTTTTAATGCCAGCTGCAGGCATCTGAACTGAAGAACTTCCTGCTCTTTACTTTCTGTTATTTCCTGGACGGAGATCCTTCAGATCAGATCAGATCTGTAGGGATCAACTCTGCCTGCTTAAAAATTGGTTCCAAGAGCTCACATCATTAATGTCTAAATCAAGAAGCCCTGACAGACGGTGTTTAGAGTTTAACAAGATAACTGATCTGAAAGGCATGAAAGGTCTAGAAGAGCCTGAACGGGTCTGAAATGATCCAAAACAGTCTGAGATGGTCTGAGATGTTCTGAAAGACCCTGAACGGGTCTGAAACAGTCTGAGATGGTATAAAATGCATGAAAGAGCCAGAAAGGGTCTGAAATGATTTAAAACTGTCTGAGACAGTCTGAAGTGGTCTGAAAGAGTTTGAAAGTGTGTGAAATGGTCTGAAAGATCCTGAAAGAGTTTGAAAAAGTCTAAAATTGTCTGAGACCAAAAAGATCTGAAATAGTCTGGGACTCTCGGATAAGATCATCCACTTAAAGTCAGGCAAAATTTTAAAAAGCTCTGTACACTGTACAACCGGAAGAAGCTCTGTTTACCACTGAAAGTCACGTGGTACTACAACAAAAAACTACCCAAAGATGGCATATGCATAATCAATAGGGATGAACCAGAGGAGTTCCTCCTAAATGATGCAGTTTGCTGATCTGCTCAACGGTCCAGCCACACCAGTTCTATAAATTACACGACAGTAATCAGATGCTGCTCATCAGTCCTCAGAGTGTCTGCAGGTTTACGGAGCTAAAACCAGAAGGTCTGTTGGCAGAGTCACACACACCGAGAGGCAGTTCAGGTAGTGAGGGAAAAACACCTGAGCACCTCCACCACCAAAGTGAAGCCCCCCCCCCCCCCCCCCCCCCCCCCCATAGGAGAAGCCTGCTCTGCAGAGATCAGGAAGTTTCAGGGTCTGGCTGAAGATAAATCTTGGCAGGAACTGTGAACTCTTAACCTACAGCTCCTCTGTGGATTAACCTCTCAGACTTATGACGTCTGTTTTTGGTGGCCCCACCTGGAGCATGACAAGCTGTTAGGTGGGGGTGTCGTCTAAGATATTTAGAAAAACATTCTGAAAAGAGACTTTTCAGCTGAGTTTCTCTACACAGCAGTCACATTCCCACAGGAAGACTCCTGAAAGCTGGAGCTGTGATCTCCTTCATCATCTGGATGCAGATGTGACGATTGTTCTGGATTCTAACTGACCTGAAGCAAATGATGGTTTCTCACATGGACTTTAAATTCCACTTGAAATACATCAGAATCACAACAGTTTATGAAAAAAGTCAAAAATGTTGTTTTCCTGATTTTAAATATTTCTGATGAAGCCTGAAGACGAAGCAGAGACGGTAGGAACTGCGCAGAGCTGCGTGGAGCTGCGCAGGTGGTTAGACTCTGTGACCTTCAACCACAATCAACCTGAACACCTTGAAACTGGAAGACAGAGAGAAGCCTTAACGTACACAGGTGCACCCCCCTCTCAGTGAGTCTTCAGAATGCCCGCTGCACGCCCCCCATCACACATACCGCTGCATCTCACCTTGGGTCACCTCCCTGCAAAGGTTGTCCTTGTTGTTGTTGTTATTATTGCTGTTTTTGTTATTGAGACATTTCGCCTCGTCCACAGTTTCTTCAGCAAAACTGGAGATGCTCCTCTCATCCTCGTCCTCCTCAGACGCCGAGGAGCTCCACACCTCCATCCTGACTCCAGAGAAAGGCACCCCGTTTGAATTGGGGGGGTGGGAGGCGGTCTGCGGATGCTACGGAGAGCCGGCGCTGCAGGAATGCAGCATGTTTCTGCTGAAGCAGCCTGTGCTGGTCTGCGTGTGTGCGTCACTGTCTGACATATAATCCCTCCATCTGTCGTCACGCCCGCCTCCCTTCACCTGGCCACGCTGGACTACCGGGTAAGAAAAGCAGGAGGAGGAGGAGGAGGAAGGTGAAGAAGGAAGCCACGTGTTAACCCAGAGATCCAAAAGCCAGTTTGATTTTCTGGTCGCTGGGAGATGATGGAAATGTCCCTGTAAGTGCAGACATCAGTCAGAGTGGGATGCAGCTGAACAGGAGGCTGCAGAAAGCCCCCTCCACCCCCCTGCGAAGGCTAAAAGATGGTATGCTCCACTAATGTGTTGGGCTGCTCCACAAGCAACAGACGCAGGAGGTTCCAACACTGCAGACAGAGCTGATGGAGGCTTCCAGTTCACACAGAACCCTCCAGCAGCCTGAATGATTCACACCAAAGCAACCAGCCGTCCTCCCTACTCACTGATTTGACAGCCGTCTTTTTATTAAATAGCACAGTCTGGAGGAAAAAAGATATTTTTTTAAAAGGTTCAAACAGTTTGAATGTTTGCTCTTTCAGCAGGAATACAGACGCAGGAGAGTCTTCCTATCAAATATTTAACATCCTCATGAATTTTTCGGCAGGCCAAAGACGCCAGACACAACTTTCCCATCTGTAGGGTCTCCTTTCACCGTTTCGCATTTTCTGCTCCTGAAGGACAGAGCCGCTCGTCGGTGAGCGGCGTGGATGAAGTCAGAATGCTCTGGTTTGTGATTTAACCTGAGATGTGAGGTCCACAAGTTTGGATCCAAAAGAAACAGAAATGATATTCTTTGTTTGGTTACATTTGTTTATTCCTGATGTATTTTACTCTAAAAAGTGGAGAAATAAAGGATAACGACATGGATCACACATTTTCCCATGTTAAAGAAGTAACTTCCAGTTTATTCAGGGCTTTGGTGATTTCACTTCATGACATCCGGACGACCTTTGTTCTAAGGAGCCGCTGTGCCGTCACGGCGAAGCCCGCGGACCTTCAGATTAACCTGCTCAGGACTCCAGCACACAAAAGGCTAATTGGCTTGATGACATCTGACATCATTGTCTTACAAAAGAGGCTTTTGTGTGGCTGTCTGTTGGGGGGGGCTCCAAATTAAAGTTATAAATAAAAGGAGGAACTTCCTGTCTGCCTTTGACAACACTAGAAATGAATTCTGTTAATCTGAAAGACGTCAACGTGTGTTATCACAGGGTTCTGCACCATGTTGGAACAACAAACCATGAGGGATGAAAAAATAAAGACCTTCCTGTTTAGAGATGAAGAAGACCACCAAGAAAAACCCTGCATAGAGGACAGGACGAAAAAGCTCCAGCAAAATCGTTTTAGTTGCAGGAATTTTCTCTTTTTTAAGTTCAGGTTCAGATGATCTTCTGAACAGCAGAGTCTCCACAGTTTAATCATCAACTCCAACACTTCAGTCATTCCATTGTGATAAAAAAGACACACGAGGAGCATCTTCTGCTGCAGGAAACGCACATGAAAGTCCAACACAAGTCTGCAACACAAGACAACTTCTACCTGTAACCAACAGGGTTTTTGCACTTCTGTGCTTATTTGCAGCCCCTCCTTCTGTGACCGTGAAGGCTTTTTTCCCCACATTCTGTCCTTTGACTCCATTAAACGTTTCTCTTGAGTCTTTCAAATCCCACAAGTCAACAGAAACATATTAACATATTACTTTTTTCAATAAATGAGCTCATTTCGAACGTGAAGCTGCTGCAGGTGTAAGAACAGTTGGACACGGTTACCATGGTTACCATGGTGCAGCACTTCCCCTTGTTCACTGAACAGTCTGAGGACGTTTGGGCGACGTGGAGGTTCTAACCCTCTGGGTTGAATACAGATTTACGTCCTACGCATGAAACGGCATGACCCCATGACCCCATGAATGAACTGGGAGAAACATCCAGTAGCTCCTCATGAATTCCTTCTCTTCCATCTGACTTTGACCCAGATCTACTCATGGACCCCTGACAGTGGAGTTCTCCTAAATAACCTGCTTTTTCAACAATGCCATCCCCCCAAGACCTGTAGCAGAGTCCCATTTGAATGAGCTCCCATGGAGTTTATTATTCTCCTGAAATCATCCAGACGTTTCTGGATTCTTCAGCAAAGCCTGAGTGTTAGCATGAACTAACACTCAGCAGCTTGAGGGAACTCACAGAAGTACTTGAGCGTCTCTTGGATCTGCTCGTGGGTGAGTCCCAGGACGACCTGCGGCGGCAGCAGGGGGGTGTGCAGCCAGTCCTCACTGTCATATCCAAACACACTGTCTGCTCGGAGAGTGTAGTTGGGCTGACCTTCTGATAAGAGGCTGACGATCTCCAGCTCTGGCAGGTCAGAGCAAAGGTCTAGGAAGGTGGGGGGTAATCACAACGCACAAAGGGGGGGGGACACAGTAAAAGTTGCAGTTAGAATGCTGTAAAGCACTGCCCTCTGCTGGTTACCTTACGCTCCTACAGAGTCATTTACCGGTTAGTGTGGACGCGTCATGGTGGGACTGCTGTCCCGCGTCACTCAGGTCCCCCACTGAGCCATGCTGAAGGGGCTGCAGGTCCACATCCAGGGCCGCCAGTGACTCCCGCTGCCCCTCACCGAGGGAGGAGGCTGACTGGGGGTCCAGATGGGCCCGTTTGTGCAGGGAGGGAGCAGAAAACCAGGCTAGAAGATGGAGAGAGTGCAGGGTGCAGTGGAGGGTTCAGGGCGAAGATCCACTCAGATGTGAGTGTCCTCCGAATGCTCCAAGGGGGAACAAATGTGTGCGGGGCATTGGACTCTCACAGCTCCTGCAGGGGGGGTTGGAGCAAAACACACAAAGGTCACCAAAATTCAGCAGCACATAAGTCAGTTAAATTCATTTCTAAACTTTACTTTTTGCTCACTTCTTCAGTGAAACACTCAGTAATCCGCTATAGAAACTGAGAAAATGAGCCAGAACCGACACGAACCGGGATTCCTTTTAAAGCCATTTCTCAGAGCCTGAAGCAGCAGCAAACCAGCAGCATCCAGTAACCAACAATTCATAAAGACTATTTCTAAGGGAGCTTTCTTCCAAAAACAAAGCACTTTTTTAAATTCAACAGGATGCAGAAACCCTGAAGTGGATCAAACAGAAAAAACAAAATTATGATAACAAAAAATCTCAAATAAAACATAATGAATAACTGCAGCTCATAGCAGCAAACACAGAGTCAAGTTGTTCATAAATTAATCATGTAAAAATTACGATACTAAATTAAAAAAACAAGCAGTGAAATATAGCAACAATATTAATATCAGAATGTAATCAATTCAACAATCAATATAAAAGTTAAATCCAGGTCATTTGAAAAACCTCCAGATTTAATTAAAAGCATTTAAACATTTCCAAAGCTGAAATGCTTCAAATCTGCTGAAAGTCAGGGGCTCCCTGAACGTTAGCTCCATGAATCCCTTTTGTTTGAAGAAAAGGATTCAGATGAAGATCCTAAAGTTTAGGAGATGAGTCACTCAGAGTTCTGTTGTTGGATGGATTACTGCGTTTTAGTCAGACGTGTTCGTCATCTGAAAGCTTGTCTGAATTCCAGAAATACTGAAGAATGAATCCTCTTCAGATTTGGAGCTGGTAAAGTAGTGTTCCTGATCGGAGCCTCATTTTGGCTTTCTTTGGCCCTTCTAGTGGATCAAAGTCTCCTCTATCAGAGCTGCACATAGATGAGGTTCCTCGGACAAGGATACATTTTTTATGTCATTTAAAGCCACGTATTAAAATGCTAAAATGATGTGCTCTGAGGTAACCCCACCTGAAAGTGGAGATAAACGCTGCTGAAACATCTGCAGACTGAAGCCTGAAAGGTGTCTTCACCTCTGCGTCACGGCTGAAAGAGCCACCAGGAGCTCGGCCTGGCCTCCCCCTCCTGACAAAAGGATACTTGATACCAGGCTCCTGTTATTGCAGTGAATAAAGCATGCTGAGAGGGTGAGGTGGGGGTGGCACAGGCCTGATAAAGCAACAGAGCAAAGCTCCCAGGGTGGTGGGGGGCAGCAATCATACCTGTGTGTTTGCCGTCCTGACAGACCTGCGACTAACTATCTTTACAGGTGTCTCCACCTACGGCAGCTGACACCCCCGACCCATGCAGTCTATCCAATCTGCTGAGTGTGTTTTTGGTTTCTGGCCAGGAACCCAGGAACAGCTCTGTGCACTCACAGACCTTTGCACCCCGATCAGGAGGTGAGCACCTCCACCGCACTGACGGAATCAAACATTACTTCACAACAATCAAAGCAGTGGCAGCAGAGGGGTCTGCTGCTCTTTTCCCCACCTGTTTCTGAAAGGAAAAAACATCCTGAACATCCTCTGAGGACATGGTGGAGCGGCAGGCAACATCACAATACAGTAACCCAACACGCAGAGGCGAAACAGAAGCGGAGCAGAGGCAAAATCGAGACGGAGCAAAGGCGGCGCAGGGACAGAGCAGAAGCGGATCAGAGGCAGAACTGAGGCTGCCACTGTTCCAGGCTTAGGTCGAATCATAACTGAAATTTCTGCTTTGACCTTGAAGCCTGGGCTCAACATTCAGACAGCTGCTGGGAGGGGCAGGTGGCTGTGAAGACATATACATCTGCGGGCAGGAGGAAACTGAGAAAATTCTTAATCCCCCACCAAACAGAAAACTTGTACTTTGTTTTAAAAATGATCAGTAATCTGGAAATTAAAAGTTGATTTATTTTTGGAGCAAACCTCAGACCAAAATAATGAAGAACAGCTTCATCGGGTCCAAAATAAAAGAGTCCAGTAACTGTGACTGTCAACTGTGCAAAGTGAATGTCAGCCAATCACAGACGACAGAGGAGTGAGTCTCTGCCGTCAGGTTTAGCATCAGTTAGATCAGTGTTTTTCAACCTTTTTTGAGCCTCGGCACACTTTAACCTTGACAAAAATCCCGCGGCACACCAGCATCCAAAAATTAAAAAAAAAGGAGAAACTCATAGTCTGTATTGATCTACAGCCCCTCCACAATCTCTCATGCATTTTTGGGATAATTGTGGCAGAAAAGACTGGAAGCTGCAGCTGTTTTTGTAATAAAAGATGTAATAAAAGTTAAGTTAGAAGTTTTAAAAACCGTTTGATGTATGTTCATTGTGGTTTAAAGACGTTTAACAAGGAAGACTCATTGTGCGCTGAAACGCTGTCACTTTAACCCAATGCATCATGGGAGGCGTAGTCCAAACAGCCGCCGAATGCAAACAGCTACACCGCAAAAGACGACCTTTAGCTGGTATTATTTTTGTAACTGAGCGACTTTATGAGCAGAATCGGAACAAGGAAGTGAAGACTTTAACCGCTTCTGATTGGTCAGATTGATGACATGTGATTAAGCCTCCAAGAATGATTGGTGGAGACAGTTAAAGGGGCAGGACTTTTCTGAAAATAGCTGACGGTACGGCTAAATCGCGGTACCGTCATTCTTATCAAAATGTCTTTTATTTCATCAAATAAACACAAAAAAAAATATTTTATGATCTTTCATATTCCTAACTTCTCAGTGTTTTATCAGGGTCTGTTTGGATGAACACAGAGCTGATATCCTGGAGACGGTAAATGTTTTTAGATCAGTTAATGAGGGCAATTTCCCACGGCACACCTGATCATCTCCCACAACACCGGTTGAAAAACACTGAGTTAGAGATTTCCCTCGAACAAACTAAAAAGAAACAGCCGCTTAAAAAGACTCCTCAATCAATAAATAAGAAAATGACTTTTGAGGAACAATAATCAGCCAAAAATGGTCCAACAAGTGCAGCCTGGTGTACTCAAGAACACTTCCGTTTACGCCAAAGCACAACAGAAGAACCCCAGAACCTCCCTGCTCCTGTCACACGCGTGTGTGAGCATGAAGGGGGGGGAGGGTAGTGTGCTCAGGCTGCGACGTAGAACGCGAAGAGCTGTAAGTGCTGCCTGGATTGCGCAACACCAGGATCTTTGGTGCCTTTAGATTCCTCAGCTCATGCTAATAATGCCAAAACATTTCCTTTTTCCTAGGGGGGGCCTGGCAAAAAATAATTGAGAAGCACTGGGCTAATAGAACTTCATACTGCTTTCCTGGATCACCAGAAAAACACTGATGTCTTCATCAGAGTCTGCAGGTTGTTAAAAAAGTTGTGAGCTGCGACTCTGCAGATAGTCCTGGTCACTGACGGACCCATCATCAATGCTTTTGATCAGGAAAGGAGCTTAAATAAATTCAGCTATTTAACCAGAAGCTACTCTGATCACCACATGATGAAATCCAAAAGAGAAAAAAAAAAAACTGCAGCTCAACAAATAAAAGTGAATTATTTGTTTTAGTGCACCGTCCTTCTTTTTACAGCTTCTTAAAATGTTTGTGTGTTCGACCTCAAAGCATGTAGCAATTATAACCAATGAGACACTTGAAGGTCACAGATGTATTCAAGAACAATGGCTGCACACTTCACGTGTTCACAGAGGCCAGGGGCCAAATAGGTTGATCTTCACTGGTTTAATCTTTAACAGAGCACCAAGCAGCACTTTACACACCAGCATTCATTAAGGTTCAGTCCACAAAGAGCACAAGAGCTGCCCCAGGACCGGTTCATGAAGTAAACAACCCCGGAAGCAGACAACAAAACGTCTGCAAGGTCAACAGGAGATCACACAGACACAAGAGTCTGCAGGAGACAGCAAGCAGAACAAGTGCAGGGATTTCTGTTTGAAGACTGCTCTTTATGGAGAAAATATGGAATTTTTACAAGCTTCAATGAGGCTAGACTTCTAGACCGCCTGGATGGTCTTTCACTCACAGTCACAGGCCTCCAGGTGAAGAGTGGATGACAACATAAACCCAGAAAAAAGTTTTCAGAAGTGCAGCAAGTAAGACTAGAACAAAAGAAGGCCATTAAACCCACGCAAGAAAAACTGTAAAACATGACGGAGCAGCTAAATATTAAACATCAAGTTCAACAAAAAGGTTTATTAGGTGTGAAGACCTAACGGTCCGCTTCCATGAACTCCTGCTTTGATGGTGTCTGTGGAAAACTGTTCCACACAGCAGGAACATGAGACACATTTGATCTCAAAGGGCTTATATCAAAATCAATCAATCAAATCAATTTTGAGCTTTTAAGTGTATTATAATGTTCATTCTTCACAAAAAAACAACCCAAAGCGTTTTTTTGATCCATTCATTCATTTCTGAGCATTCCTCTGAAAACCTGGGCTCTGAGCACCAGCCCCTCCCAATGAAAACAAGTGGGTTCTCGCATTGTGACATCACAAAGGGAGGAACAGCCCCTTCCAGGAAGAGTCTGCGCTAAAAGCGCCGCCCCCAGGCTAACACACACCCACTTTCTCAACAGAGCTAGCGGTGATCGGCTAAACGCTTTCTTTTTGTAGAAAGCGTTTAGCCGTATCCGCACATCCATCTTTGCAAAGGTTCGGATGTTACTTACTTCTGGGTAGGAAAATTAGCAGCAAGAATTACTCCTATTTTATTTTAAAAATCGTTCTTTAGTGTACCAAAGGTAATATAGGATCATATATAAAGATATAGTTTACTCCAGGGGTGCTGATTACGTTGATCGCGATTGACCGGTCGATCTTCACGAACATGAGGGTAGATTCCAGGCAAAGATAAATAACCAAAAAAATAAAAATATATTTCTAAAAAATACAAGAGTGAATCAAAATCCTCACCGAGAAGTATGGGGACTTGATTGACATGCAGAACGGCCAATCGAACATCGGCTGATACATACGTCACTGCACATGCGTGCTTAAATACACTGAGTGCAAATTCTCTCTATCATTAGAAAGTCGCTACCTGCCCCACGGCACGTAAAGTCCCCGGCAGAAGACCACTCTGGCCCACTGGAGTGTTTATTGTGACCTGGATCACCCCATGTGCCTATGCAGTTCCCGCCCGATGGATCGTAGCCCACTAAGCCAACAGTGATTTCCTGTAGCACGCGCTTCTCGAGCGCTACCCACGGAGCCAGCCGTGCTTTAGAAACGCCATGCTCCCCCCATAGCACTGTTTACAGCAGAGCATGAAATGCAGTAGTCACTGCTTTCTGTTTTTGTAATAAAACACCTAATCTGTTAATACTAAAGTATCTCCTCACATAGATTTGTGTACTCTTACTGTGAAGTTTTTGAATTATCAGTACATAAACAAGCATGATATAGGCCCTTTAAATATCAATCATCTGACAAATGTTTTCAAAACACAGTAGAAATGAAAAAGGAATTTTTTGATTCACTCATTCTTTACGTATTTTTCCAACATGTAAATGCAATTATCTTTCTAAAAACTACGTTTGTGCTCACACATAAACTATCAACGAAAGGGAAAACACTGCAGAGGTTATACATCTCCGTCTCAATGATCCGAGATCCAAACATCAGCCGTAAATATTTGAAACGTTATCAGCTCTCAGAACAAAATGACCCAGTTTATCTGCGGCAGGTTGTAGAGCAGAGGTGGGTGGACGTGCACCAGCTCACGACTAGTGTGCACGCACGCACAAAGTGGCCTGCACACATTCATGCACACCACAAGACATTTATGACCCAAACTGCTGGATGACGTTTGACTAGAGAAACTTCTCGTCTCACAGATTTCCCTCCGTTTCCTTCCAAAAATCAGACAAAAGCCTCAGAAATGATGCAAACTCTGAATAGCCTTTAAACTTTGGGAGTCAAAGACAGAGTCCCAGGTTTTTCCTCAGCCACCTCCATCCCCATGGGGCACACTGACACAAAACCCATCCAAAGCGAAAGCAACCTCCTCGGACAGTCAGGTGTCATTCAGGAAATGACATCATGGTCTCACAGCACATCTCTGGCACAGCTCGTCAGTTTAATCATTCACCTGCACGCCGACTTTCCCAGCAGGACACGGGAATTAATCGCCTTACTGATATCAGTCATAAAAGAAGGCCGTTTTTAACCCACAGGGGGGTCACATGAGGCAGATTTCACCAGGTCTAAGTTTCAATCCAAACAACAATGCTGTAAAATGACTCCCACCCGGCTGAGGCTAAACATCTGCGTATGAAACAAGCGGGGGGGGCAGGACAACATTCAGATGAGCAGAAGAGTAAAATCCTCTGAGGGAAACAGATCCAGAAAAAACTCTAGATCTAAAAACACATCACAGTATAACTTCAATTTTGGTATAAACATTTTTAGGTTTTTTCTTCATTTGCTCTGATGAGTTCTTCACACAGGTTTCACAGAACATTACTGAATGAGCCAAACGCTGAAGAAAAAACATCAGTAGGAGTCGGCAGAGGGGAAGCTGTTTCTGTTGTACCTGCATGCACTCCTTTAAAGACAAAAAGTCCAAAAACGCCACTTCTGCACAAGTCAGCGTGACATCTAAAGACACTCAAAGACCATGAAGATGCAGTTCAGAACCACTCAGCCAGGACAGATCCTCACCAAAGCGCCGTCTGGTTCTCCTCAGCCAGAGTTTGGTTGAGAAGACTTGCGAAGCATCCTTGAAGGGACTAGTTAGAGGTCTGAACTCTAGCATTAGACATCCAAACACTAAGGTGCAGCTATAGCAGGTGACTGCTCCCATCCAAAACCAGAATGTTTTACCGGTCGGTTTCTGTCCTGCCGGGAAGAGACGAAGCCACAGTGAGCCAGCAGGGTGGAGGTGGGGCTGCCCGAGCGGGAGGAGGGGCGTCCAGAGAAAAGGCGTGCCGCTTTATCACAGTGCTTACTGAAGACACAATGGGCTGAAGCCTGTGGCTCCACTCCCAAACCCACAGAGATTTCCCAAACAAAATATTCAAATGTGTCTCTGTAGCCAAGCCGGTCTTCCACACTGCAGACCATTGATTTACAGACAGTCATAAGTCATGTCTGACAGTCTGACTCAGACTTTGAAATGTGAACTTTTAAGCTTTGTAAGTAGTGCTGGGCGATATTTTTTTATAAAAATAAAATCTCAGATTTTATTTTTTTTAATTCGATTTCCGATTTTCCGAATTCCGATATTAATTAAATTAATAAACCCTGTCTTCTCCACGGTATATATGGGTACCATGTCTTTGGCTATATGCAAAGCGACCGCTTCGGTGATTGTTCTCCACCGTGCCCCTTTCCCAGGGATGGGTACCTAGCCCGGTATTGAACGAGCCCCGGGGCTACATTCTTCAAGACCGCAGTATCCGTAAGATCTGACCTCAACGGTTCTGCTATCGGTACTGGAGAAGTCGCCTTTTTTTGTGTCCCACAAGATATAAACTAGAGCTCTGACGGTGTCAGATTTGTGATCACCGGTCCGCGGTGATGAAGCAACAGGAGTAGCGGTCAAGCGCACCCCGGACTTAAACACTGTCAATATAACCTAACCTGTCAGAATCAAATGTAAAATGAATTATGCTGGAGTAACAAGCAAACATGCGTTTTTTTTCTGCAACTGTAATTGTCCCTTTAAAAAGTCATAATAAATAAATAATGAGTTATTTAACATTAAGGAGTAGTTGCATTTATTTTTCATTACATTTAGTTACATGTATAAGTTATATCTGGCCCTTTGAGGACATCCGCTATGCTGATGTGGCCCTCGGTGAAAATGAGTTTGACACCCCGGATTTACTGTAAAGTGGAAAGAGGAGGTAGAGCAAGCTGAACAGACTAAAGTGCGAAGAAGACTAAAGCGCGAAGAAGACTAAAGCGCAGCCGCATCCTCGGTCCTCACGGTTTCAAAATGGGCATTACTGTTCAATCCCCATCGAGTAGACTCGAATACACATAGAAAGGTCCCAAAAGAATCCATTGACCACGTCCACATTGAAGACCATATATGGCAAGTTGTGTGTTTTAAGCAACAACAGCTGCTATGATGCCAAAAACACTAAGACAGTGGTTACCAACCCCACGTAGTACAGTGCTTTTCCACTTTGATCAGGGCCCAAAGTGCTTTGCATTCATAGTGCCAGTCAAACAACGACGGCCGCTCCACTGCAAGGCGCTGAACCACCATGTGGGGTTCAATGTCTCACCCAAAAACACAGACAAGGCAGGAACCGAATCTGCAACTTTTCGATTAGAGGTCAACCGCTCGACCTCTGCACCCCAGCCACCAAAATGTATCATTTACATTATTTCCGTTTTTATGATCTGATTCTGAAGAAAGTTTTATTTTGTAAAACTACTAGATACTCTCCACAACATCCGTCTGTGACTCTCTTGAACATTCTCGTCAGTCACATGTCTTACTTTCATCAGCTTCCTTCTTTAAATGTCTGCCCCAACTGCTACATCAAAACCCTCAAACTTGCAAAGTTAACAAAAACAAACGTCTTTGTAAATTTTCATCCTGCAGAAAAGAGTCAGGGGGAAAACTAAAAAAGCAAAAAATCCACATTTAACAGTCAAAACCAGGAGTTCCAATAAAAATTTGGATTTATTGTAGGTCACAGCACCCTCCCTGTTTGTTGAATACAGAATAAATAAATAAAAAACTGAATTACTTTAGTGGTTCATAAAAAAGTCAATAAAGGCAGCTGCAATAAGTCTCGTTAAGATGAAAAACACCAATGAGGCCTTCAGTTCAAGGAACAAATAAAAAGCCTGATGACTAAAAAATGACCAGAACACTCAGAATAAACCAGTAAAACACTGCCTGATGTCATGAAACACTAAGACTGAAACCTGTGGAAAACAAGGCCGTCCTGGTTTTACTTGTAGAAGATTAAACTAAACATCAGGGTGTGAGTAAAGTTCACACCTGATTTATTTCAATTTAAGCCATGGTCTGGTTGAATACTCGATTCTGATTGGCTGATTGGTGTATTAAAAAGTGATAATGGACAGGGATTATATACCACAAAAAATAAGTTTTGGTCACATAGCCCAAGCGTTCTGTGAAACAAACTTTTGCTTCATCATCTGGACACAAACAAGCGGTAAGAGGGGAACTTTCTCTCTGAACTGATGCTTTATTTAACCCATCAGCATATGTAGCGCTTTCTTTTGCTGCTGCATTCCAGGTTGGTGATGGCTCAGACGATACCATGACACCACGCGGATCCACATATTAAATAGTCCGCTTTTTCTGACAAAACAATTCAAACCAAGAAAATAACAAGAATAAAGTACTAAAATTTGATTGAATATTTATTTCTTTTGTAAGTAACCATGTCATAAGCGGGATAATGCCCTTTGAAGTGTCCGTTATCAGAAAAACCCACTTCGTGCAGGATGGTTCAGGCTTCTGTGTCATCCAATTATCTCTGAAAATTGGCACTTTGTCAGGCATTATCCCTTAGGCAAGTTCAAACTGAAAGTATCACAGATACTATTTATGATTCTGTGTACTCAACTCAACAGCTGGAGTACAAAAAATTGTTAACAATACTTAAAAATACATTTTTCACAAGAAGTTAGGGAGATTGTGAAAAAAATCAGAGGATGTCATTTACATGATATTTGTTTCACTTCACAGATTTTCAGGATAGGGAGGTTATTGTATTGGGGCGATAGACAGACCTCATTTTGTGTTTTCCACATAATGGTCACACTCTACAGTGTCTTACTAAATGGGAAGAAAACAAAACAAAAATTCTAAAAGAAAAACCTTTTCAATCTGGCATCGATTTGACTATTCTGTGGCCACAGAAAGTTGATTTTGCCAGTAAGTCATTCCAAGTTCATCATTTCAACACAGCCACCAGGTCACAGCATGTCTTCAGGTTAGTAGTAGGCATTCAGATGTTGCACATGGACTTGGTGAGTCTCAAAGTGTCATCAATAGACTCGCATCAAGACACAGAACTACTGGCAGACCCAGGAGTGGAGCCCTGTGAGTGACAGAACCCAAATGATGACCAGAACCTAAGGACCTATGCACTCAGAGAGATTTTTGCAAATTTGTGGTTGACGATGTGATTCATTGTCGATATTGGTTCATTTCGACTTGAATACAGCGAACTGTGTCCTGGTGATGGGATTTGCAATGAATGTATCACTCGGGATAGTTTGCTAATACTTTATCCTTGTTAGCTATGATGCTAGCGTCCTTTTAGCACTCAGACACCGGTTCCCTTCGGTCTGGATCATGAGAATGTGGAGGAGAAAAATCTTCAACTTCCACAGAAAGTTCTGTGGAGAAACTGGCATCACTTTGTACCACTCTCCATATTAAAGACGCAGCGTGGCTACATTACCTCAAGCCAACATCCCTGTCAATCACAGATCAATATACCCCCCCCCCCCCCCATTCTTCAAATCTGGGCTGAGAGTGGAGTCAGCCTCCAAATCAAATCAAACTTTATTTATAAAATAGCGCTTCTCATGCATTTTGTGCAGCTCGAAGCGCTTTAACATTATAAACAGAAAACAGTTGTAGATTTGAGATCGACTTTTTGGGTAAACCAGAGAGCAGGGCTTTACAATAATCTAAACGACTGAAAATAAAAGCACGCATCAGCACCTCTGTGCTGGCAAGAGAGAGGAAAGGGCGGACTGTGGCAATGTTTTTGAGATGATAAAATCCTGTCTTAACGACATTTTTGATGTGTGGAATAAAATTTAGCTCAGAGTCAAAAAGTACGCCCAGGTTTCTCACACATTCAGAAGGTTTAAAATTATGAAGATGTGGTAAAATCGTCTCTCTCTTGTCTTCAGAACCGATGATTAGAACTTCAGTTTTGTCCTGGTTGAGCTGTAAGAAGTTTTCTGCCATCCATGACTTTATATCTAAAATACAGTTTAAAGGAGTGTTAACAGGTTCAAGGTCATCAGCAGACACGGCGATGTAAAGCTGTGTATCATCAGCATAGCTGTAAAAGTCAACGCCATGTCTCCTGATGACCTCCCCAAGAGGCAACATATAAAAATTAAACAGTATTGGCCCTAAAATTGACCCTTGGGGAACCCCACAACTTATTTCATGGATTCCTGAAGAGCACATATCCATACTCACATAAAAGTGTTGATCTGTAAGGTAAGAGTAAAATCACTTAAGAACATTTCCAGAGAGGCCCACCAGACTCCCAAGTCTGTCTAATAAAATCTGGTGATGTATTGTATCAAAAGCGGCACTAAGATCCAGCAGCACCAGAACAGAAAGTTTCTGTGAGTCATATTTTAATCTAAGATCATCAACAATCTTTAAAAAAGCCGTCTCTGTACTATGGTTTGTCCTAAAACCAGACTGATATTTTTCTAAAATGTTTTGGGCATTTAAAAACTCATGCAGTTGAGTAGCGACACTTTTTTCTATTATAATTTTACTTAAAAATGGTAAGCTGGATACGGGTCTATAGTTATCCAGATTTTTTTGATCTAATTGACTCTTCTTCAGAAAGGGCCTCACCACTGCCGTCTTACAGGCAGAGGGGAAGACCCCCGTCTGAAGAGAGCAGTTAACTATGTTTAAAAGCTCTGACTCAAAGAATCCATAAAATGTTTTAAAAAGTGAAGTGGGAATGGGATCTAAAAGGCAGGTTGTGGTGTTTACTTGGGATAGAACTCGACCAAGCATCTCCGCATCAACCAGGACAAAACTCCCCAGTGTTTCTTCTGGTAAAAACAATGCTGGTGGTCTGTTAAGATCAGTGTATTGCACAGATGAAATGTTTGATCTTATAGCATTGATTTTACCCATGAAGTGGTCTGCGAAGTCCTCACATGCAGCATCAGACGATGGCATGGAGGACTTGTTGAAGTCTTTGTTCATTAAAATATCAACTGTTTTAAAAATACATTTGGAGGTTGTTTTTATTTTCTGAAATTATTTTTGAAAAATAAGAGGTTCTGGCCCGTTTAACTGTCCTGTTAAATGTAATTACCCCAAAAGTTAGAACAGAGTTGCAACACTGACTTTAATGAAAAAGGAGGATTTTGTTACTCCTAACTAGGGGGCTTTGCATCTCCTGGACTTTAAAACTTTTCCACCATGCTTGTGTGCTGTGCACCTTCAGTTCTGACATCAGTGTGAAAGCTGGAGAGAGTCTAAGGGGCCATTCGATCGGCTGAAAGCGAGCACGCCTGCTTTGCTGATGAGTTTGATTGACAGATTCATTAGCCAATGGTGACATTAGTTGACCTGCAGCATGAAGGGAGTCTCAATATTCAACACAGAGAAATCTCTCACAAATGTGAGGAGATTCACAAATGAAAGCGGGTTTGTGAATGCACATTCTGAATCTTACACGATCTGTGAGTTCATATAGGCTCAAGACCTATCTTTTTAACCTGGCTTTTAGCTAATTTTTTACTACTTTTATTTATTTATTTATTCAGTTATTTATTTATATGTACTTTTTATTTTTATTTTATTTATATATCTATCCATTTTATCTTGTTTTATGAACTTGAACCTGATTTTTAACGCGTTATTTTAATTAACCTTATTTTAATGTTTTATTGTTTTTATCAATATGTTTACTTTTTTATTTTCATTTTTCTTAATTTTTTTTTCCAGTGCTTCCTCAGCTGGAACCTTTCCCTCTGGGTCGGCTGCTGTTCAGCCACTGCGGCTCTAGATGGGGATCTGCATCACCGCTTAGCTGTGGTGGAGCGGCCCCCGCCTGTGATGCTGCATTTGGCTGTCTATGCGACTGTTCACGGAGGGGGAAGTTCCAATTATCAGCGTTTCCTGCATCCTGTTTTTGTGCTCAGCCTATTTCTCATTGTCGTTTGCCATCAGTTAGGTGGTGGGAGGTGTGAAAGGAGTGGGGGGCTAGGTACGGGGAGGGGGGCCCTATTTATTTATTTATTTTTATTTATTTTTAAATCGTCAATGCTTGTTTTTATATTTGTTGTGTTTTAATGTAAAGCACTTTGTGTTATATTTTTATATGAAAAGTGCTTTATAAATAAAGTTTGATTTGATTTGATTTGATTACAAGTGTACCTAAAAATGATGTTTCAGAAGCATCTTTTGTGCATTTCTGAAAAATGTATTGTGAATTTCTGAAAAATGTATTGTGTTTTTGTGAAACACAGCGTGCACATTTGTGAGACACACTTATTTTGCATGTGTGAAACATTTTGTGTGCATTTGTGAAACACAAGGTGTGTGTTTGTGAAACACAGAGTGTGCATTTGTGAAACACGACGTGTGCATTTCCAAAATTGATATTGCACCTTTGCGTAAAATTCCAGTTGTGAATCAGAGCGAGTGTATTTGTGAAACAGGTTGTGTGCATTTCTGATTATTGAGACTGAATCAACTCCATACAATCACGGTGTTAATTAAATACATGTACAAACGGGTAAACAAATTTCATTCACATTTTTGTTTCAAATAGTTGTTTTTCCTCAGGAAAATAATACAGACGGAACATTATTAGAACATTCTACCACACTCTATAATCATGTGATTTTGCGAAATTCAATGTGTTTCCACACATTGGGCTGGAATGATTTTTTTCTGTTTTTAACTTAAAGTAAAATGAACCTACCATGTCTCAATCCAAAGAATATCTTCCAACTTTTAAATTTCACAAGTCGATTTGATTGGATTAACAACTCGCCTCAGATAGATCGATCTGGTTGGATCATAGAAATGGATTCATTGACTAATTGATATGGGGTATGCTAGTAGCGTACCATTTGCAACAGACTCCACCACTTTGATTTGAATGACAGTTGACCATTGCAGGTGACTCCACTGACACCAATACATTATTGTGAATGTCTGCAGTGGGCACAAGACCATTTCACCTGGACAATGCAGCTATGGTCTTCCATCCTACCATGGTGTCGGGTCACTTTGCACAGAAATGACGGTTGTCTGCGTTGTTGGAGAAGGTGAAGCAAGCAATATTCCGAGGTCAACGTGGTTCCCAGGGTTTGCTTTGGTGGAGGAGGTGGACTAGTCTGGGCAGGCATCACCAGTTGGTGCAAAACTGATTAGGTTA
Organism: Oryzias latipes; assembly: GCF_053564925.1. Classification (NCBI taxonomy): domain Eukaryota; kingdom Metazoa; phylum Chordata; class Actinopteri; order Beloniformes; family Adrianichthyidae; genus Oryzias; species Oryzias latipes. The sequence goes on from NW_027616336.1 coordinate 94,463, forward strand.
TTTTAGATGGCCCAGTCACGGCACGTTCCTACCTCAGAGACATCATAGAACCCATCCTCATCCCCCAATTCTACCAGCACACCCCCAACTTTCTGTTCATGGTTGATATTGCTCCACTAACAATGTTCCCTGAGCTGAACCCCATGCAGACAAACACCTTTGTGTTTGTATACATGTATTTGTGTGTGTGTTTGTATGTCTTTGTGTGTGTTTGTGTAGTTGTTTGTATGCATGTGTTTGTGCGTCTTCCTGTGTGCATATTTGTTTGTATGGTTATATTTGTGTATGTCTGCATGTATGCATGTGTTTGTGTATGTGTGTTTCTTCGTGTCTGTGCTTGTTATCTTGTATATGTTTATGTTTGTGTGTATAGATATTTATATGCTTGTTTGTAGGCGTGTGTGTGTGTGTTTCTGCGAGACCTTGAGCGTGTATGCTTGTCTGTGTGCGCGGGTGTCTTTTTGAGTGTGTAAGTGTTTTTTTATGTGTATTAGTATGTTTGTGTAGAAGTATGTTTACATGTATCGACATGGTTTCTGTTCCACCTGTCCTTATTTGACTTCCTGAACTCGTCTACATTAAACTTTTGGTCTAAATGATTTTCTTCTGTAAATGAGGGGGCAGCTCATTTAAACTCTGTTTTTGTTTATTCTTATCTGCCTTGAGTGTGACAGACTAGACAAACACAAGTGCAACAGTGATGGAAAGGTTTTCTCCTTTTGGTTTCGTGTCTTTGAGATCACATCTCACTGCTTTGTGAGAAGCTGCAGCACCTTGAACTAAGTCAAAGGAAAACACCTTTTGTACCAACAAAACAAAAATGTTCACAAACCAGCAGTGAACTGCAGCTGAGGAACCCAGGTTTGTTTTTTTCTGCATCCAGATCAGCTGTAAACTGCTGAGAAGCTGTGTCTGTCTGAACACCAGCATGCATGTGGACTATAGGTCCATATGTGATGGATGAAGGTTGTACATTTGAGATGTTAAAGTGTTTTCTTTATTCCACTTATCGGGCTTGTTGGTGGTGGCTCTGATCAGATGTTGGACGGGTTGTCCTAAAGTTCTCCTCTGAACTGTAGGCTTTCATCTAACCTTGTTTGTCCTGGGTTCTGCTTGAGCCATATCGGTAGAAAGGATCAGACAGGCAGAACAGAACTGTGAAAACATCCTCCATAAAGCGGTTTCTATGAACTATTATGAATGAACGAGGATGGGTTATTCTTAACTTGTTCCGTTTTTCCTGTTCTTGACTTCAGAGCCAGCGAACAGGTCTCCTTAAGGCATTTCTACCAGAACTTCTGAACGCTTCGTCCAGATGCTTCAGTTGTGGTGATTTTCCTGAACGAATCGCTTCGTTTAAGATAATTCCGCCTAAATCGGGGACCATGACAATCCACCATCAACACCTCGTCCCTCCTCCCTCGCGGCGGTGTGGAAAATTTCCCCGTCCACCTCCCGAACAGCGAGGTTCCGGCGGGACGGCGGCGGCGCGCGGGTCCCGCAGCGGAAGCACCGGGAAGCGGCTCAGGACTTACATGTTCCCGACATTCGCCGCTCTTCAAGGTCGTCCTCCCCTCAGAAGTTTCGCTCAGCAAACTTGGAGCTCAGCTGTCACAACGGCTGCTCTGTCCGGAGCTGGAATTGGTCAACGTGAGAGCGGGGCATCATGGGAAGTGTAGTTACAGGCGACCACGTTTAGTCCCAGAAACAGTAAAGGGGGAAAAAAGTAAACAGCTAAAATAGAAACAAATAAATTATAAATAGCTCAAATATAATTTTTAAAACCGAAGGACTAATTCTGTCAGATAGATTGTCAGATATAATCGTTTGTAACAGAATTAGGTACACAAACAACTATAGGATACGTTAAAAAATGTTTACGTAGTTTAAAAAAAAACTTACTGGGAAAACAAATGAACTAGAGTTGCTTCTAGCAAGGGCTCCCTAATAATTTGTGCAGATCGGTCTCTATATGTTAGAGACTTCATTGATAAATACTATGTGACTTTATCTGGAGAAATCGCACACATCATATCAGGAAATCTGTTCTAATGAATGACTACAGTAATGCTGGTCTGAACATTTTCTGATTTCAGTATTTACATATGAATATTAAAACTATTTGGATCAGAAACAAACTCATTTGGGAATTTTATCCCCAACTGGTGGGTGGCCTCGACCTTCAACTGCACCTAGAAGGCTGACAAAGTGCTCATCAACCTTTTGATAAACAGATGTTGATGCAACTTTTCTCCTCACATGTTTTACATCTGGAATAATAATTAAAAAAGTAAAACTGTCTTCATGCATCAGTGGTTTAATAACAATATCAGATTATTCAGCCAGTTTATCAACTAACAGCGTCAGCTCTGCACCTGTACTGAATTCATCCAACACAATAAGATCCCCATCTCTGTGAAGGGCTTTTCAGCCGTCTCTGATGATAGCCCTCTTCTTCTCACCAATCTGCATCCGACCACCAGCAGCAGCTTTAAGTAACGAACACAGCTGTAGACAAATCTGCTTTTCTACAGTAAAAAATCAAAACAAAGCCATTAAAAGATTGTTTCAACAGGAGCTCCAAACTGAATCTCCAGCAATAACCTTTTGAATTTCAATTCATGGAACAGATTTGTTGGAAAAATGTGGCTTCCGCTAAACAAATGTATTTTAAATAACAAGGTCAAACAAGTATTATTTAAAATCTTACATGATTCAACAAATCAGTTCATGCAAAAACTGAAAAACGATCTCAATAACATTCATTCTATAAACAAAATGAAAAATATTATTACATGTGTTTTCGACCTGTAAGCACTCTAAACTAGGAATCCATTGTAAACTCGTCATGACTCTACTTTGTCTTCATTTCTTTTTGACTTGGAAGAACATTATATTTATGTAATCTATTTTCACAATTCTATTTGATAAATCTCTTGATTTCATTAACAAAATCTTATATTCTTAAAACTAAATGTAGTTATGAAACCAAAGAAATCTTTGAATTGATTGCTCAAATAAGACATTATTTAGAGACCGTTTCTTACCCACAGAAAAGCAATTAAAACCGATCCTCTGTATCAGCTTTACAGAATAACACAATGTTACTTTTTTTACTTTTGTAACCCCTCCTTGCAGTTTTTTTTTTTTTTGATGAACAGTTTAATGTTTCTTTACTGTATGTCATGTGATTGTCCTGAAAAAAGTTGTAAAAAAAATGAAAAATAAAGAAAATAATAGATTTGCTTCCTGGTTTAAAGTTGAGCTTTAAAAGGCAAAAGTTAGATTGATCACTGCCCTGTGAGGATCCTGGTGAACCTCTGCACACTCACCAGGGCCCGGCTGGATCGTGTCATCTGCTCTGCAAGCCTCTCCTCACAGCAGCTGCACATCTGCAGGGCCCAGAGACAAGCCGCCGGGATCGCAGCTGGCCCCTCCCACCACGCACAGCCACTCCCACTCTGGCAGGAGGCTCTGGTCCATTGGAACAAAGATCTGCTGCTTCAGAACTTTGTTTCAGAAATGAAGAATACTGTAGATTAAAAAACCACAAGTTCTTTTGAACTTTAACCAAACGCGTCCAGAAAACGATCAAGTAAATGAAAAAGTGAAGGCTGCCGCGTTCCGTTAACATTTTCAAACACTCACATTGACTTTACAGCTGAAACAGATTCATAAGACATTAATCTTTAATGTTTCCAGCTTTAGTGCTGACAGAACAGAACACATCAGGAATGTTCAATCAGAGAATTCTTTGTCCAAATATGACATTTTTCTGTTGCTTTTGATGACTAACCAGTCCTGTGTAGCGTTCCCCAAACCAGACAAACCTCAGAAGAGGATATTTATAGCTGCTCTACTTTTCTCTGCAGGAGATCAACAAGTCACAGACTTTCTGCTCCAAAGAGTATCAACATTACAAGCAGCTGCTCGGGATCAACTAATAAAAGTAGATGTGCGGATCGTTTTTTAAGTATTTCAATGTTTCCGTCTGCCTTTGGAATGTGATAGAAGCCTCTATGTGGATGTGAATCAGCAGCTGCTGCTCTTGCAGGCCTCCAACCTTCAAGGTCTCCCACGTGTCGGCAGCTATTTTAACCAGGGAGCCAAGAAACAGGACGAAAGCAGCTTCAGGCGTGACGGGTCCGTCAGTCATAAAGCAGAATCTATGCTCAAACATTTCTATTGCTCCACCGTATTTAGAGGCTGAAACGAATGATTTGTGAATGTCTAATTTCTTTGTTTTGATCTTATTTTTTTGGATTCTAAATTGTGTTATTTAAGTGAAACTGCTTTTCTTTGTGTTTTGATTTGTTACCATACCACCTTAAAGAAGAGGATGGTGGCTTGACAAAGAAACATACGGGTTACTTGAAGGGAGCTTGGCTGAAATGGTCAGAGAACAGTCATTTCTTAAACCACTTTTACAAACAAAAATCTAATTTTTCCAAATAACTCACTAAACTTTATTTAACCTTTTTTCTAGCCTTTTCCTCTAGAGGGCGCACCAGGCCCGACCGAGTAAGGAAGTGATACCAACTACCCATTAATGATCACGGCAGGGGGGTACAGGCTTTACCCCAATGGCTTTCATCAGGATCCGTGTCAGCTTAACGCGTGAGCGGGGAATTAAGCTGAATGAAAACATCGACACCCCACCCGTTTCATTCTGAGGAAGAACACCGCCATAACCCTAACACACTCACACGTTCAGTGCAGCCGTTACAGTTTTAATCAGTGGACATTCAGCAGAAATCATACTTTGTCATCATCATTTACAACTGGGGTAGAACAGTGGAACAGTGGACAGCACTTTCTCCTCACAGTGATGGAGTTGGAATCCCGGTTGAGACCTTTCTGTGTGGAGTTTGCATGCTCTCCTGGTTCATGTGTGGCTTTTTCTTCGTCTTCCTTGCACAGTCCAACCAGATGCTTCATGTCTCTGTGTGGTCCTGCGACGACTGGATAACTGTAGAGTGACCCCCCCCCCCTCCTCCTCCTCCTCTATTCACCCATCAGCAGCTGTGTAGGCTCCAGTGACCCCATGACCCCCAACAATAGGCAGGTATCAAAAATAAATTACTTTAAAAACCACAAAAAAACATTTGAAAGCAGCTCATTTAGAAAATGAAAATATTCCAGTTTAAACTGAAGTAAAAGTTTCTTTTTTCATATTATTCAAACTTATGAAACATCTCAACTTTTCCAGGATTCATCTGTACTTTCTTTATTTTTGGCGATGATAAACTGATTCAGTGTTTTAATTCTAATGTTTATCAGATCATCGAAGAAGCGAAAATTCAAGCTCAGACACATAGAACCCAGAATTTAATCAAAACCCCAAAATAAAAAATGTCTGCAGACGAGGTAAAACGGTACAGAAAAAACATTTACACTACGGCTGTGTGAAATGTAACCACAAGGGGCGCAATCCAGTGATTATGTGTGCCAGTCCCAAGTCTGAGTAAACGCAGACAGTTGTGTCACGAAGGACGTCATGTGGGAAACATAATGAGGAACTCAAGTGGAATAATGAGGTTACAGGGGGCGGAGGTGAGGAAGGTGGAGGACTTTAAGCACTGGGGGTCACAAGTCCAGATCAACAGAGTGTGGGAAAGAAGTGGAGATGTACGCAACCGGTTGGAACGGGTGGAGGAAGGTTTCAGGTGTAATGTGTGACTAAAAAAATGTCAGCTAAATGAAGGGAAATGTGTAGAAGACTGTGAGGGAAGCAGCCATTAGAGAGTGAGAAAGAGACAAGAGGCAGATCAGGAGGTAGCAGAGATGAAGATGTTGGGGGGGGGGGGGGGGGGGAGAGACCAGGAGCGATCAGATCAGGAACGAATCCAGGGGAACAGATCATGGTAGATATTTTGGGGATAAACGCAGGGAAGCAGATCGAGATGTGTGGACACGTTGAGAGGAGGACAGCAGCCAGAGCATCTTTCTCCTCATCACCTGGTCTTCGTCGTTGAGCAGCTTTGTGAGCTCGGGTACGGCTCGAGTGGCGAGCTCGGCGTCGTCCTGGTAGTTGATCAGGTGGACGATGGCCGCCTTGAGCATCTGAGACGGCTCGGCCAGCCGCTGGACGTTGGTCATCTGGGAGGCGTCCGTCTGAGTGGACAGGATGGCGGTGCCGGACTCCAAGGTCTCAGGGAACATAGCCGCACGCACACGCTGGGCTCTGGTCATGGAGTACTGAGCGTCCAGGTCTGGAAGGAGGAGACGGAGGTGAGGGGGACTGACGGCACACCCCCAGTTTGAGTCCTGGGTGAAGCTGCCTTACCAGGCTCCCCATGGGTGACGGTGGCGGTCATGGTGTGATGCCTGATGAACTCGCCGTCGTCTTCTCTGACCGTGGTGGCTCCAGACTGGATTCCTGAGTCCATGTGATACATCGTCTGCTGCCACTCTGTCACCTTCCTCGCGCCGCTTTCCATTTCCCCCACTGCCAGGCAGACAGACAGCAGTTAGCTCCAACAAAACCACAGACGGAGGCCTTTCTGGGACCGCTCTGCATGATAACCGGAGCTTCCTTTTTCACGTTCAGGAAGTGACATCAACATGGTAACAAAAGCAGGAAGTCAGAAAGCTCAGCATCGCTTTCAGAAGAGCAGATCCTTTCCCTGTAATCCCACATCTCCACAGATGTGGGATTACAGAAACACAACTGTTTTAGGCAGTACGCTCTGATCAATAGTTCTGTGAAAAGTCCCTTCTTACCAAACAGAATCATTTCTCACATGGAATTAGGAAAATGACTGACTTGAATCAAACAGAGACTCTGAATGTGAAGTAAGTGAGATGGAACGCGGCTGTAACACCAAATATGTTTCTGGAACATTGCTTTGGACCACTGAATGTTTAATGAGATCTCTGCAGAACCTAATGGCGTTTGAAGACGCCGACACTAAAACAACATTCAAATTGCTTCCTTCCATCTCCTCGACTTCCTTCCCTCTCCAGCGTGCGTCAGGATTTGCATACAGAATTGCACATGATAGAAATGTTTGGGGGGGGGGGGACACTTGAATGCGAACCGTTTCAAGCAAGTTCATGCTTTTATACGTTTTCATTAAAGCCATCAAGCATCAAAAACGGGTTGAAAACTGAATTAATGACATCTGGAAATCCAGAGCAACGATCAGACGGGACTTACTCATCGCCATCTTTGACGTCTGCGGTCAAAGGAACAGCGCCGGAGCAAACCTGGAGCAGAAGAGAACATGTCAGCTTCACTGTCAAACATACGGCTTTCCATGAACTACTGAACTTATTAACCCCCCCCCCCACACACACACACACATAAAACCCTGCAGCCACTCCACCTCTGCCAACAGAGGCAGCAGAGGGGGTGGGGGTCAGACAGCTGCTAGGCCCATGGGAGCTGCCCGGTGCTGATAAACAGCCATCAGGAGCCAGCCTGTCAGTTTGGATTCCAGTGGGGGGTGGGGGGTCTCAGTCATGACGCAAGGCCTGAGCAGACGCCTGCTCCCACTGCACTCCGCTGGACTTTTGCTGAAGCAGCACCTCCTCTGAAACCTCCTCATGACATGACGGTGCATGTTTGCCGTCAAATCACCCGACCGGTTTAACACGCCGCCGCACAGAAAATTTGTTTTTACGCGCACGCAAAGATCAAGCACAAACCGTTCTCAGCTTTAAGGAGACCCCACAAACCCACAGAAAGCAACCCCCCCCCCCCCCCCCCCCCCAAAAAAAAAAAAAAAAAACAGAATCTGCAATGTTGACCAAAATTTGCCCCCTGAGGAATCTGAACGACAGAAGCTGAATCTCTGCTGAAACTGCAGAAACGCAGACGTCTATCAAAGTTCTGGCGGAATGAACCTAAAAGCACTTCTGCAACATATCACTGATAACCTCCACAACCGGCATGTAACCTGTTCCACCGTGAGAAAAAAGAACTTTAATCTGCCAACCGAACATCCAATTAATAAAAACACACCTGTTGTAACACAGTACTTTGTATGTGTGAAGGTGAAATAGACGTCTGCGGTTAATTTCATGCACATCATCAAATACACGCCTTCATGCACACACACACACACACACACGCATGTTTGGGTGCGCATGCACGAGCATTGTGTGTGGGCATGCGTGTAGACGTGCATAGGAGCATTTGCACGTGTGTGTGTGCGTTAAACAATTACACACTGGTGCCAACCTATAACCACCAGGATTTATGGGGGGGGGGGGGGGGGGGGGGGGGGTCGCCCACTCTACCTCTGCACCACGACTGAAGTTTTTTGTATTTATATATTTCTGTACTAAAGATTCTCTGCTTGATCCAGAATAAGGGAGAAAATGAATCAATGATGGATGTTTAGATTTTTTTACTTCATTATTGAGGGATCAGCTGATCCCTCAATAATGAATAATGACTTTAATGCATTCAGCTAACACTAGGATCCAGATGTTGCTCTGCAGCTATAAATATCAGCCGTTAAACCTTAGAGAAAATTTAAAAACCTCAAATATTCGTCGTTACGTTTTGTTTTTCTGCTGTGGTGGCTGCTTAAAGCACCGGGTCTGGTAGGAAGGAGTGACTGACTTTGTCCTTTTTTACCTTCGTCTGTACATGCCCACTTCTGTTCCTTTGTCAGATCAGTACCTTTTAAATCTCTCACCTTTCCTCGACATCCCATAATGTTTGAACACACCCCTTTGCCTCATCTCATGAATGTGAGCTGTGGAAAGCTTGCAGAGCGTTCCTGCGGGCCCCACAGGACTGTCTGTACCTGCAGCTGCATGTTTTCCTCACACCTGTACACCGTCAGGTCTGTGAAAAATGCAACCAGGTGAATCACGGCGCAAACACACGTTCTACAGCAGACGACCGTAAATCTGGTTTCTTGGGCGCGGTGGCCTCAGTTAACTGCTGCGTCACGCCCTACTCATCACCAGGCGGTGCTCAGCTTCTACCGATCAGAAGGTGAAACCACAAGCATGAGCTTGTTGCCGTCACTGATGAGATCAGAGAACCAGAGAATGGGGCAAAACTCCATTTCTGGAGAACCTGAAGCCTCTTGAGCTTCAGAAGGTCCTGCTTGTTGTTCAGATGGGACTTTGCTCTCTTCCAGTTAATGAGTGACTCCTCTTCCTCCTCCTCCTCCTCTCACTCTGTCACCACCACTCATCCTCCCACACACATTAACTGTAAAGCTGAGGCCACGGTTTGGAAAAACAGTTCACACCCCTCCCTCCCTCCCTCCCTCCCTCCCTCCCTCACACAGTCTTGTTAGGCAACAGTTTCTCTGGATGACTTCAGGAGGCGTCTTCAACAGAGCAGCCAGCGCAGTAAACGCAGGAATGCGTGTCAGTAGAAGCTGCCAGAGAGCAAGCTGCAACAAAAAGCAGCGGTGGAAGCGTTCCAGCTCCTCCTGAAGGTGGAGTTCAACCCGACCTGCTGCTGAAGGCGGCGCTGAGCTCCAAGCTCACGTTAACCGCAGCACCGATGGTCCAAACTAAGGTCAGAGGGGTCAGCGAGGAGAAGAGGAATGGCTCGGCCCCGCCCCACACCACACCACAGGCACGCCTGACGGCGAGCGCCTCCCCAGCAGTGAAGGGCTCTCAGGGAGGGAGAGGCAGAAGAGTCCTGGAGGAGATCCAGTTCAGAATTCTCCAATCATTAATAAGTTTGGCCGGAACAAACGGAGCTGCAGGCCTGAGCTGTTCTCGGTGTCACAGCAGGAATGAGTCCAGTCAGGGAGGGGCCCCTGGGGTCAAAGTATGGCCACAGACTCCTAACACTCAGAGCCCCCAGTGATGTTCGTTATGGACGACGTTCCTGTTTGGCAGCTTGAAAGTAACAGATTTGCTCCTCGCCTTGTTAGACTTTAACACGCTTGTTGGAGAGTATTAAGCAAAATCTCAGCTGTTTTCAGGCTGGGGGGGGGGGGGGGGGGGGGGGGGGGCAATTTATCATGGCTCCAAACCACCATGGTGAATATCTGCAGATCCATAATGGGACAATAACACACAAATCCAGTAATCCAACGGTTTTCTTCTTTATGGACACAGTATCACACCTCTATTTCAGATGATGTGTTCATGGTCATCATGGAAAATGGGAATAATCTCCTCCAGTAATTAAACAGCAGCAGCACGGTGTGGAGGCGTTAGAAAACATCCAAACATCACGACCAGCCGAGCGTCACCAAAGCGAGAGCTCCCTCAGCAGGAAGCCCCCAGGTCAGCCAGGACGCTGTCGCACATGCTCATGTGCGTCCTGGAGGAGACCTCTTCACATGCAGGGGGGCTCCTCCGACTCCCAGCAGCCTCGCTGCTCTCATATGGAGGCTGACAAGCAAATAAAGCAGATTATGCTTGTCCACATCTGTAAAGCTTCTTGTACCATCTGGATGAGGAATCGTTTGACATTTAGGTCAGCCCCCCCTCCCAGCACAACCGCTCTGGTGGGGACACACTCTCTGTGAGCCCCCCCCGACTGAAGCTTGTCTGGCTGTGCGCTGGCGGGGGGGACAACTGGATTGCAGTTTGCTATAAATCAATAAGGGAGGATGTGAAGTGATGCACAGCTGATGAGTTTATGCTAACGGATGACGGGAAGTGCTGCTCACCGCCGCCGATGACCCAACAGCTGAGAGCGGCCCGCGGACCACGGCACCAACCCACGGGAGGCCCGGGTCCACCAGGAATCGCTTGAGAAATGCCAGACGACCAAAGTGACGTCACAACAAGGAGAGGCAGCTAACGAGAGCGCGTTACCAGAGTGCTTTTGTGCAACGCTGCACCTGTCTGGACCCGACGGGTCCAGGTCCTGGATCTGGATCCGGTCCAGATTCCAGTGAATAAAGCGAGCAGCAGAAAGGCTGGACGCTCCTGTCCTGTCAGCTGAGTCACAGCCGTGACTTTCACGAGTGGAAGTAGGCCAGCGGCTGCAAACTGCAGCGCAGTGGAGATCCCCCTCTGGGCCCTCGCTGTGAATTAAAGGAAACGTGAGCCGTCTCAGAGGAGGCGCCCGGGAGCAGCCAGGGATCGCATTACACACAACTGATAAAAGAGGAGGAGGAGGAGGAGGAGGCGTGGAGCGGGGTGCAGCCAAGCAGCAATAACCGCTCATTTGCCAGGAGTACTGCACAAAGTTCACCAAACACGCCGGCATAAATATGACACAGCCGGAGGGGGAGGAGTCACAGACTCCCTGATTCTAGCCGAGGTCATGCCCGCCTTCACGCTGACGAGCTCCTTTTGGACTCTCCAGAAGACCGAGGAACCCGTTGGGTAAATGTTGGGATCTCTGAACCCCAAAGAGGACGAAGCGCGGCTAGATGGGACGGCACGCCGATGAGCCTAAGTTGGTGTAAGAGGCTGAAAACGGCGTGGGGGGTGGGGGTGGCGAGCTGCTATGCATCAGTGTGCGCTGTGACACAAGATTAATTTTTTAAGGAGAGGGCACGAGGGGGGGGGGGGGGGTGCTACAGACACCCCACAGGAAGGTTGAGCTGCTGTCTGCAGGCTGTGTAGGAACCGGTCCAGAGATGCTGCCAGAACCAGAACCGGGTCATGAGAATGTGTTGTTATCCACAGCAGCGCTCCTCTAAACAGCAGCGGAGACGGATCGAAATCTTTAAAAAAAAAACACCTCCTGCTTATTTGCTTTCTGTTTCAACCCCCCACCCCCCACCCCACTCCTCAGATCGCAACTCTGGCCGATCATCCAAGTGTGAAAAGTTTCTCTTTTGACTCAGACTCTGAATGCAGTGGTAACATGTGGTAATGAAGGACATTCTTCCCCAACAGGAATGGGGTGGGGGGGCTCAAACAGGTCTGACATGGTTTCTAAAGAGAGGGTGTCATCTGACCTCGTCTGTGTCTCGGGGGTCACTGATCAACCTTGGGGTAACTGTACTTCCCTAGCATAAGGCCCTGACAGCAGGAATGCGACCTGACGGTGGGATTTGTCTGCTGCTCTTGTAGTACATCAGTCCGACTCTTTGCATTCTAAACAGAAATGACAGCGTCGACTTCCTGCTGCTTTGATGTGATGAAAACAAACTTCAAGTGGAATAAATCGGATCTTGTCTGCTGGATCGGAGGCTGTCGCATAGCCTCAGCGAGGCGCAGATCCCAGAGAGGCTGATGGGAACTCTTATCTCTCTGCATTCCCTTCACATGAGAAAAAAGGAAAACAAAGACGAGCGCAGAGAAAACAAAGAGAACGGAGAGTTCCTCCTGGAGCCGCGGCGCCTCGAGGACCAGGAGAAAGATGAGGGCCGGAGTTTAATCCAGGGAGGAAAAGATGAGGCTGGGGTCTGTAATCCCTCAGAACCAAGCAAACCTGTAAACCGAGGGGCCTCCTGGGTCCTGCTTCTGCTAATGTAGGCCAGTATCAGAGAATTTGGGGGTTGGATTAGTCATGTCACCACAGCTGTGGAATCAACTGTAATTCCTCCAACCCACCCGCCCTCCCCAGGAGCGGTTTCCAGTGTGTGCGTGAGTGGGAGGGGCCTCAACAACCACAGAAACCTTTTTGAACAGGTTTCCCTGTCATGTAAACAGGAACCTTTTGTTTTTGTTTTTTTAATCTATGCTGGAGCTCTATCACACCTGCCAAAGAAAGTGAACTACCAGAGGTCTGACTTAACCCTGGTACGGATTAAACCAGACCAAAGTTGATCCGGGAAAAGGCTCTGGAGTCCATAAACTGACTTTAATATCAAGGATAGAAGCATTCTGTCAGTGGTGAGGCTTCAATGACACCACGGAATTTTCTTTCTGAGGCCTCTTTGATATTCGCGCCGCAGGGAAACACAGACCCACTTTCCTTTTTACCTGCCGCACGCGCGCGCGCCCGGCGCCATGGAAACAGGGTCTTACGACAGAACCGGCCCGTGTCAACGTTCGGTACCAGGTCCAAGTTGCCATGTTAAAACTAAAAGCCAGGACGCGCGTTCACGCGGACAGAGACAACCTGTGGTAGTTCGAGCACGCGCTGAACTCCGGAGCAGAAGCGGGCAGAGTTTTGAGGCACGCGGAAATGAGGGCAGAATGAAAGGCGCCGGGCGGTCACAGCACACAAGCGAGCCACTATGCAGCCACAAATAGACCATTTCGAAAACACTTATTTTTTTTCTGTCACCAAAACGAGAGAAAAACATCGATGATCCAAACGGCAGAGGCCGCATTATTAGCGCGGAAAATGTATCGCGTCGTGACTCCTACCTGAGCTAAAGGCGGAAGGCTCTCCAGAAAATTCCGGCTGTGTGTGTTTTCTGCGGTGTGTGAGTCCTTCGGTTTCGTCGCTCCTCTCCCAGCCGTTGCTGCCGTCGCTGACGGTGAAACAAATGAGTCAAAGGAGCGTCACCTCCGCGCAGGCCCCGCCCACCTCCCAGCGCGGCCCCACCCGGCCCGGTTCCCCAGCCGCGAGCCGACCTCACCGTCCGGACCTGCTGCCCGTAAACATTCACTCCCTCCCGCTGCAGAGCGCCGAAACTCGCACAAAGATCCTCTATTCCGAAGAGCCCCACATCGGGGGTGAAACCCCAAACCACAGCCAAACACGGTTAAAGCACTCTTTCAGACAGCTGGTGGGGGAGGGGCTCTGCTGGGTAACAACAAGGCCGAGCGTTTGTTCTCAGCGCACCTGCGTGACGCTCGACCACACCTTGATTACAGCGAAACCAGGTGAGACACAGCCGCGGGGGTGGGGGGTACGGGGACATTTCATCATCACGTGGAAAGGAGGGAGAAAGACACGGATGACTGTGTGTTCTCACGATCTGTGAAAACGAGAGAGAACTTATAAACCAAGAGAACAGTGAAGGATATTTACCTGTGCAGATACACAGATCTGCACGGTTAATGACGCGGTGAAGCTGTGACAGGACCTTCTCTGCAAAGGTCACGGGGGTCAGCTAGCCTCACCGGCAGGGGCAGGCGTGTCTGGACGACTATGCCTCCTATTCAGTGTCACAGCTTTGTTTGAGTCACCCTCAAAATCCAAACATCTCTGAATCATCCGAGTTTTCCACAACAGTTTATATTCTCCACCCAGATATAATCTCTCTGGATGAGCTGCAGCTCCTGTCACATCATCATTATTTAAAGATGAAAGATCTTTAAATGACATGATCAGACTTCTTTCTTCACAGAAACTTGACATTTTCCAGCATCCGTCTGTTCTACCCTGTGTCCATAAGTCAGGCTGTTTCCGGGAAACTTTTCCGCTGTTCCAGCTCAGAATTCTCCTCGTGGAGACTCTAAGGAGATAGAAACTCCTTACATTTTCTAAAGTGAGGAACTTCTGCAAACTTTTAAAGATTAAACTTTTGAAAAAGGATTTTGAAAAAATAAAAAATGGAAACCCACTTTGATCATCAAAAGATCTTTCAAGCCTGGATCTCAGCTCTCACACAGACATCTCTACAGGAAATGCAGTTTTAGGAAATAATGCCTCTGAATCTTGTATATTTTTTCCTGTATATTCTAAGTATTAATAAGAATGAGGACTGATGAAGCCACTTGGTAATGTTTTAAGAAAGACGATTTTAAGTCCACACGCCATGACTCAACTCAACATCACCTGCATGAATAAGAACCTTCACCGCCATAAATGAGGAGGGATCAGCTCCCTGTGTGTTAGGTCACGTTGTGTCTGGACAAAAGGCTGTCAGTTCTGCCAGAGCTTTTCTTTTTGCTATTTGATCAATCAGTAATAGTTTCTCATTGAAAAACAAGTAAAAAAAACAGAACAGTAAAAGTAATTATTTCTCCCAGATATCATGAATTCCTGTTGAACGCTCTGAGGTCGTCTCATGTTGGGTGGGGGCAGATGAGGGCTGTGATGAACACTGACCCCCGTCCACCTCAGAAGGAGAACAACGCCTCAGATTGACAGGAATTGTTTTAATAGACTTGCAGAGGATGCCGGCGTGCAGAGCGGCCTGCATGACGGCGTGAGCTGGTGATGGAGGCGGATAGGTCGGGCTGCGCTCCCCGCCTCAGGCTGCATCCTCTCCCTCTTTTGTGACAGTCCTCATCTGCGGCTCTGCAAATGAAAGAGACAGTGGCGGAGAGGCACAAGGCATGCTGGGTCACTGCTGGTTATGTAGGCCATCATGTTTGTCACAGTGAATGTGCGCGCTCCTTAAAAATAGCTCCGGGCTTAATTGACACTCTGGAGTCTTCATGTGTTGCTTAGGGGGGGGGTTTGATGTCCATTAGACTGTTCACTGAGTGGAACGGTGGTTCCTGGTGCTGAACAGCAGTGTCTGACGGGGCAGATCTTCTGCCAGAGCAGTCCGGCTGTGACTTTTGCTTCCTTGGATATGTCTGCGCAGTGGACAGCGGGGTTGCAGGGACATAAATGCTGCCATTGTTTCAGCACAGCAGCCTCTTTGTTTGGAAAATTGGCCAAGAATTAAAAGGGGAGGGGGACATTTTTAAGTGTGTGCAGTGAGGAAATGTCGAGCTTCTAATGTCTGTTTCTTGTCTGAAAGATGTGGCTGCATCTTGTCTGAATCGGGTGAAATATGGAGGAAAAGGTGAGTGGAGGGGAGTGCATCCACTCACCTGTTTCATAACCAGGCAGTGACTCTCCCTGCATAGCTCAGTCTGCCTTTCAGTTCAGAAACATGACATGGGGCTTCATGGTGACAGGCTCTGCTGCCCCACAGGAAATGGCCGCAGCGTTCCCGGGGAGAGGAAGTGGCCCGGAGCAGACGGCAGGCTCCCTGGATTGATGGAGACGGTGGTAAATTATTAAGCACCGCTGACAAAAGGACAGCACAGTGCTGGGCATCATCTCAGAGATGCTGTGGAACAATAGACAGAGGTCCAGCTGCAGCCGCCACCTGTGTCATCACAGAGGCAGGAAAACGAGAGAACGGGAACAGAATCTCCGTTTTAATGAGAATGTAGTTAATAATTCAGAACTTTCATGAGCCGTGTCCCTATTTTTATTTGACGGTGAAAACAAACAAACAAACAAAAAAAGATTCCCATCGTCCTCACATTTCTGATGAAGAAGATGGCTTCTGATTGCTATTTGAGAAGCAAACGGCTCTGTGTGAAAACAAAACATTACAGTTACTTCCTCTTTATCTTTCTGCTTCCTTAACCGAGCGCCACAGGGAATCATCTGCTTCCTTTTAACCCTCTCTGCTCCAACCTCCCCGCTTACACCAATCACCTTCATGTCTCCCCCTTTTCTACATCCATGAACCTCCTTTGATCTTCCTCCCCCCTGGTAGCTCCAACCTCTGCATCCTTTTGCCAACATCATCACTGTCACGCAGCAGGAGCAGCCTGAGGGGCTCTGATTCTGCATCAGTTAGACCCTAAAATGTACCCCCCCCCCCTCCCCCCTCCTCAGTTCGTGGTCAGCAGGGCCGCACAGATCGTCAACCAGCTGAGCCGGAAGGAGGCGTCGCGGCAAGCGCTCATGCAGTCGCCACAGATGGTGGCGGCGGTGGTGCGAGCCATGCAGAACACAAGTGACATGGAGACGACCAGAGCCACCGCCAGCATCATGCACAACTTGTCCCACAAGAGGGAGGGGCTGCTCGCCATCTTCAAATCCAGCGGGATTCCTGCACTTGTGCGCATGCTCAGGTACAACGGCAGCTTCATCTTCTGTCAGGGGTCCAACGCTTCCTTTGATGCGCATCTGAAATAGTCACAATCTTCAGAAGCTGTGATCATCGAAGCTGGCATTAAACGAAGCGCTTTGTCTTCAGCTCACCCATGGAGTCCGTGCTCTTCTACGCCATCACCACACTCCACAACCTCCTGCTTCACCAGGACGGCGCCAAGATGGCCGTGCGTTTGGCCGACGGCCTGCAGAGGATGGTTCCTCTGCTGAAAAAGAGCAACCCCAAGTTCCTGGCCATCACCACAGACTGTCTGCAGCTGCTGTCATTTGGAAACCAGGAGAGCAAGGTGTGTGGAACCACGATCAGAACTCGCCTGTCCGACATCCACAGCAGGCCCGTCAACCAGACTCTGACATTTTTTTATGACTTAGTTGCAAGATAAATCCTGATCATCCTTAAAAGTCCTAAATCACAACATGTAGAGGCCGAAATGTGATGAAGGCTTTTAGAATCCCGTCTCTCAGGTTCAACCAGGTCCATCTGATTATTACAGTAATCTGACTACTTGAGTTCATGTAAATGTTTGATGTGATTGTTAAAGCCGCTCAAACATTCTTGCCGTGTGTTTCCCAGCTGATCATCCTCGCCAACGGCGGCCCCGAGGGTCTGGTTCACATCATGAGAAACTACACCTACGAGAAGCTGCTGTGGACCACGAGCCGCGTGCTCAAAGTGCTGTCCGTGTGCCCCAGCAACAAACCGGCCATCGTGGCAGCCGGTACGCCTTTCCTGCTGGCGTCTCCGCCTCTCGCGTTAAAGCGCTGCAGCAAGGCGGGCTCTGGTCTCTGACATGTTTGCTTCTGTCCCTGCAGGTGGGATGCAGGCTCTGGGGAAACACCTGAACAGCTCCAGCCAGCGTCTGATGCAGAACTGCCTGTGGACTCTTCGAAACCTGTCTGATGCTGCCACCAAGGAGGTCTGTCCTCACCGTGAAACGTCAGAAATGTGTTGTTCTGCTGCAGCCTGCTCAGAGATGTCTTCTCCTCCAGGATGGATTGGACAGCCTGCTGCAGATGCTGGTGCATCTGCTCAGCTCCGACGACATCAACATGCTCACCTGTGCCACCGGCATCCTGTCCAACCTCACCTGCAACAACGGCCACAACAAGTCTCTGGTCACCCAGAACAACGGCATCGAGGCACTGATCCACGCCATTCTGCGCGCCGCGCAAAGGGAGGATATCATCGAGCCTGCGGTCTGCGCTCTGCGGCATCTGACCTCCCGCCACCCGCAGGCCGAGCTGGCGCAAAACGCAGTGAGGAATCACTACGGCATTCCCGCCATCATCAAGCTGGTGGACCAGCCCTACTACTGGCCTGTCGTGAAGGTGGGGGGAGTGGAGACAGTGGGGAGGGGGAGGGGGGGGTCATTAGCAGGGAAAAGGAGTGTGGGGCAGTGTTGCATGACAGCGTCCTGTGGCTTCCCCTCCTGTAGGCTGCGGTGGGTCTGATCCGGAACCTGGCCCTGTGCCAGGAAAACCAGGGCGCCCTGAGAGCGGCGGGAGTCCTGCCCCGCCTGGTCGACCTGCTGATCAAAGCACACCAGGACACGCAGAAACACGACTCGTCCAACCAGCAGACGTTCCAGGTGCGTGTCTCGGGGTGCAGCTGCAGGGCTTTGTTGACATCAGAAAGTAGCAGAGTAACGCTTGTCCCTGTGACCTCAGGCTGGAGTGAGGATGGAGGAGATCGTGGAGGGATGCACCGGAGCGCTGCACATCCTGGCCAGAGATCCCACCAACAGAGCGGAAATCGCCCTCCTGAACATCATTCCTCTCTTTGTCCAGGTAACCAACCAGGAAGCTGAAAGTCTCGGTATTCCTGTCATTTGTAGCCAAACGGACTCATTCCACCTCAGCTGGTAACATCACACCATTGCACGATTTCTTTGACCGCCCTTCTTCTCCGCAGCTTCTCTACTCATCAGTGGACAACGTGAAGCGCGTGGCCGCCGGCGTTCTCTGCGAGCTGGCGATTGACAAACAGTCAGCTATTAAGATTGAAGCCGAGGGCGCCTCGCCTCCTCTGATGGAGCTGCTGCACTCCAACAACGAGGGCATCGGTAGGACTGCTGCGATAAGGCTGCACTAATGCAGCACTTAGTCATAGACGGAAGCCAGTTGGACGTGCAGCTGTGCGTCGTTTAAGTGCCGTTTTCACGCTCTCCCTCTGTGGTCCATTATGAGAGAGCACATGTTTCTGCTGATGTGTGAAGGCTGGATCCTGCTGCCTTCCCCCGAAACTCCATGTTTCTTTCATTTCCAGAGCTCGTTGTGCGTCTTTCATCTGCAAAGAAATCCTAAACGTCTTCTCGAATTTAGCAAAAGGGGAAAGTAAGTGTCTGAAATCTTTGTTTCCTCTGGGGTCAGGGAGAACAGCTGGTCTGCTTAAGAAGGTAAAAACCAAAGCACTTATTCAAACTCTCCCCAAATCTCTTCAACAAAAGCATTAATGAGCTTGAAATGACAGGAAAGAGACCGAAAAATATCCAAATGTATCTTTTTATTTGGTGGAGCTTCGAAAAAATCTTTGAAACATACCAACGGTTGTTACTGTGCTTTGATATTTTCAAAATAAAAGCAGACCCCGAAGCTCTAAAGCAGGGGTCGGGAACCTTTTTGGCCAAGAGAGCCATAAACGCCACATATTTTTAAATGTAATTTTGAAAGAGCCATACAATAATGTAGTGTCCCTTTCCCACACTGAGGCACGGAGACTTAACCTCATTTAAGGTTCTTTGTTCTTGTTATTGCAGACCGCAACAAACGCCGTTCAATTAATTCAGCAACTCCTGAATCTCTCCCGCCGAGACGAGAGAGAGCGCTTCTCCCAACTTTATATTCCCCTGCTCCCGCTCCAGCCCTCCCATTTCCCTTATTCGGCCCATAGCTGAACCCCATTGGTCCAAACTACCTAACAACAGGCTGAGCGACAGAACTGAGGGCCAATCAGATCTCTGCTTGACGCGTTCAATGAACTCCAGAACTTTTAACGCGGCCCAACAGCCACCCAGTCCAACTCAGACCGCAACAATATGTTTAAAACTAAATATACAAGTGAATGTGTGCATTTGATTTAATTTCAACATTTTTAAAGTACAATAAGTCTGTGGATTCTTTTTAATAACATTGTTATGCTGTTGCTAATAAATGATGAGTATTTCTCGTATTAGTTTTGCTGATGGTCTAGTCTGGTTGATACGTGGTGAGTTTCTGCTTCATGCAGGTGTTGAGACTTTAAACGTGATCTTAGGTTGGTCTGAATGTTCTGTAGATGTGACAAAGACTGCTCACATAAAGACGGGGAGCCAAACACACACTCACACGCTGCAGTGAGTGACGGGCAGCGGGTTTTACGTTTTTACAATCCCAGCGCGATTCACCTGCTGCCTGTCCCCACAACGCTCCACCCCCACCCTCTGTTTTCTCCCTCACACATCCCGTCCCCGCAACTGCGCGCTCTTTCTCAGAGACGGGAGCGCGCAGTTTTAGGCACGGCAATTCACAGGTTTCCGGCTGGTACAAACTCTGTGAAATAATAGATAATAGTAAAGTGATAGTTCTGGCAGAGATTTTGTTCTCCAAGCACCGCTACTACTGCGCGCCTCTGGCATCGCATCGCGCCCGAGAAGGAATGGTCTAATGAATAAAAAACTATAATTAAAGATTTGTCTGCGAGCCACACGTGACCATCAAAAGAGCCATATATGGCTCGCGAGCCATAGGTTCCCGACCCCTGCTCTAAAGGCTAACCTTGAGCTCATCCAGCCACTGATCACATCATTGTTTGTCTTCAGTCAAGGAAATATTCCTAAAGATGTACTTCGTCCAGAGTCTTGTTCCCAATGTTCCTGATGCTGATGTCAGCAGTGGCATCTTCCTCTGACATTGCAGAGAATCTCATCTATGTGAGATTCAGCATCCATGATTTGGATCAGGAGTAAACAGGATGAACTGGACTCAAATGCTTCCCTCCGTCTGTCAGAGGACGGTTTACGCTTGCCGATGTCAAAAAGGACAAAGATGTGATTTTGACACAGGCGCTCACATAAAACACGGAGGCACTTTCTGTCTCGAGGAAGAAGTTGTCTTTCTGTTTTTTTGGTGCATCTGCCTTGTCCTGCTGGATGAAGGAGCCGTGCCTCCTGCATGAACTCTCTGCGCTGCAGGAACTGAGCGTACTTTCCGAGCAGCATAAAAGCACTAACAGCTGCAGACAGCTCGCGCACAGATGTGCTCACAGCTGATTCTCCAGAAGGAGGTGGAGGTCAGGATCTGGACTAATGATGTGAAACACGACGGATGAGTCAGAACTATGCAGGATGAGCACGTCAGCTTCAGGAATGAGGCCCAAGGTCAGGCGGAGTCCTTCTGTTAGTCACGTGGACGTCTTACAGGAGACCCCGTCAGCCTGCGGTGGTCGGGGCTGCTCCAGATCTCTGCGGATGTTTGAGATGTTTGTCTTTTTTCTTTCTCTGATTGTTCTCTGATCTTCTCCCTGCAGCCACGTATGCAGCCGCCGTGCTTTTCCGCATCTCCGAGGACAAAAGCCTGGAACACAAGAAGCGCGTGTCCATGGAGCTCACCCACTCCCTGTTCAAACACGACCCAGTCGCCTGGGAGATGGTGAGTGTGCGGCGCCCCCTGCTGTCAGGAAGCCATGATGTGAAAGAAGACGTGTCACTCAGAGGAGTGCGAAGATGAACGTTGAAGCACTAATGTTCCTCTGTGACTGTCCGCAGGCCCGCAACAACATCTCCATGGAGCCTCCATACCAAGATGGTGAGCAGCCAAATGTGCACACACAGCACATACCTTAGCACGGGGGGGGGGGGGGGGGGTCAACAGCCCGCTGCCACACAGCTGGAGGGAGGGGGGGCAAAAAAAGAAAGAAAAAGCATGACCATTCATTTTTGAATCCCACATTTGTCCAAAAGCAATCAAGTTCAGTTTCAGTTCAATTATTACAAAGGGAAAAAAAAGCGTCTGCAGCGGAAGAATGGACACTTTACAACAAATACACACAAGAAGGAAGCATCTAGGATTGACTTCTGTTCTGATGGTGGTTTGTTTTTTAATGTAACAAAAATAAAGTTTAAAATAAAAAGTTTGACGAAGCAGCATGGAAGGCTGAAGGCCTAAGATGCTTAATGAATCTGTTTTTACACATGCATGTATAGGTAAACACGTATTTTACCGCTCATCGCCATGACAACGTCTTTTTTTGTTTTTTGGGGGGGGGGGGGCAGGGAACATTGTACACAGCTCTCTACCTCATCAAGTCGCTGAGTTAGAATCTTTTATTGTGAAGTACAGCTAAAGCTTGAAGCTCCGCCCACCATCACAGCTTACCCATCTTATAGGAGCCTGCCTACAATCGCTGGAAAGGTGAAAGGATTGGCTGGAATTGTAAAGCACAACTGAGTGGAGTGATTATGTCCAAAACAAAGTACTGAAGTGAAGATCGGTACGCTTTTATATGGTATTGGTGGTTCCGTATACATCTGTACCAGGTCGGTACAGAGTTTGGTACCCATCCCTATCCAGGAACACCAACACTGGCGCTAAACAAAAGTCCGTTTTCCTGAAACGTTTGCAGCGACCTTCATCACGCTCTGCTCATCGGTGCTTTTACCCCGTTTGTGTTCCAGAGCTCGACGCCGGCTTCCAGGGGGGGTTTGCTGGATACCCGGCTGACCAGGACGGCATGGACGACATGGGCATGGGCATGGGCGTGGAAATCATGAATGGCATGATGCCCGACGAATACCAACCAGGCTACTACGAGGGACAATACCCAGATCAATATTAATGGTCAGAGCTGTTCCACTTGTTTTGGGGGGGTTATTAACAGTCACTGACTTTTGGAAACGTTCAGACGGGTTTGTTCTTGCAGAACATTGTGGTTCCAGATCTTCAGGTTCTTCGTTTGAGCTGTAATACTTTACAGATGATTCTGATTTGCTGTTTATGGTAATCCCTTACTAAGCTACTCCCACCACTGCACAACCCCTGAGTTCCTCGTTGTCATGCCTACAGAACAGTAGCTTAGAGCATCCGTGACGGTCTGTTTGGTTTATACCGGGCAGGTCTGTCAAACGTTTTCCTCTTCTTATCAGTGGAAACCCAAACCAGCCGTGAGCCTCACAGATGGACGTCCACAGGAAGTGTGGTTGATGGATCGACTCTCTAAGAGGAACATGAAGGTTCAACAAAGATGGATATTTAGGTTTCACCTCGGTTATGTTTTTTCTACCAAGTGTTTTCTCAACTGGCAATGTCAGAATTTGAAGCCCCAGAGGAATCATTGTCCAGAGTTATTAAAACCCTCCACAAAAAAAAAAGTCCAGAGATCAAAGTCTTCCTGAACTCTGATCCGCTCGCTGTCTCTCGTCTGTAGGTTTGGGTTGGAGGGTCTCCTCACCCTGATCCTTAGCTTCTCCACAGAATCCTGATCATGTTGTGATGAGGTTCTTGGCTGAAAAAAACAACAACCCTAAAGCAGGATGTTCCCACCACCATGTTTGACTGTCGGGGTGGAGGACTTCCCCTTTATTTGTCCCGTAATAAAGGAGCATCCTGAGCGTCTCTCTTCTGGTGAATCTAAATCTTGAAGGTGGTTTTGGTAAAGCTCCGCCCACTTCAGAGGACCCGAACAGTTGTTTTATGGATTCTTTAGAACAGAAAAAGTTTCCTGGGTTTGAGGTCTGAGGCTCTAAAAAAAAAAAAAAGCCTCTGTGGCAGAAGGGGTCGCCATGGCGACGGGTGAATGCAGTCGCAGCTGTGAAAGCCTGTTGCTGCTGATGGAGCGCTTTCTCTTGACCTGAGCGCTCACAGCAGTCAGTAAATTAAAACGATCCGACCAAGGGGGGGGGGGGTGTTCTAACGTTCTATAAAACTTTACATTCCCTGATTTGTTTCATCAGCAGCGACTCTGAGCAGAAGATCCGCTTCAGTCTTTCACATCTGCACAAAAAAGGGGGGGGGCTGGAGGGCCCCACCAACAAATCTCATTGTACTGCTTTGCCCCTCTTTGTGTTCCTATGGTAACAGCCCTGTGCTCACAGGCTCCTCGTCCACGTTTGTAACATACAAACATGCTCAGAAGGCCCAAAGTGCTTCTTCCCACACGGATGCTGAACACTGGCGCCAAGCTATGTCCACCAGGAGACAGGAGGGCTTCAGCGTCTTGTTTTCAAGGACACTTCCACACACGGGTGCACGGGGAAGTAACCAGACCTGCGATCTTCCAATCAGAGGTCGACCGCTCTACCTCTGCACCACAGCTGTTTATTGGCTTTGAGATTCATAAAAAGACGAATTTTTCAATCCTGAACCTGAAGGACAGAGAAAGGTTAAGGACACTCGGAGGCTGTGTCCTTTTCTGCAGCTCTTTTCCAAAAGATGGTGGAAAAACCCTAGAGCCGACAAATTCATTTCAAGATGGGCTTAAAAAAACAAACAAATGAGCTGAAAAACATTTTAAAAGTGCTCAAAAAGTGTGATCGATTCACAGTCACTGCTGGTTTTTTGCCGTCGTTCGTCACCTCAAAGCTTTTCCTCTGAACATCAACCATCCTGAAAACTCAAAAAGTCTAAATGCAAAAAAGAAAAGCTTCACAGCATGCAGGAGGAAGAGGAGCAGAACATTCTTCACTCCGTGGTGGACGGTAATCCCACTGCCGTCCTCTAGGGGGAGCACTGCTCCGTTTCCTTCTGTTACGTAACGGGGCTCTCTGGCTGTTGAACCTGATGCGAGTTGACGAGCCGTTGCTGCACAGCTCTCTTTTTTTCAGCGGCAGCACTTTGTGATCCAAGATAAAGCGACCAACCACCCCCCACCCCCCCAGAACCCAAGAAACCAAAGCGTTTCTCCCAACAAAGGAGGACAGAGCAGCAGGTGGAGTCCTGGAGTCTGATGAGTGAGTCCAGCTCACAGCTGAGGACGTCTGGAAGGGCAAAATAACTCGAGCCAGATTATTTCAATAATCCAGCTTCAGGGGTGCAGAAATGTGACCAACAGATTAAATAAAAGGGTACTGAACAGAAAAAAAATGAGGCTGTGGAAAGAAAAAGTCGGACTCCACCCGCATCCTTGTTTCCATGGAGACGTGAGGCATCCAGGAAGAAGAAGCCAACTAACAAGTGTTTTTGTGTCGTTTCAGAGGATGGAGGAGGAGCTGAGACCAGGAGGAGAACAGGAAGGAGTGGAGTGTTCCCTGTGCCCCCCCACATGATGTAAAATATGCAATTATTACAGAATATGGGACTCATAATCTTAACAGGGCTGAACTTGTGTTTTATAGACTAATTTTACTGATTCTAGTTCAGGCGCTGAGGCTTCAGCTGTGTGTGTGTTTCTGCTTCTGGGTGGGTGTTCGACGCCAAAGAGATTTTATTTTGTTATGATAATCATGTAGCTTCCTTTTTTATGAGAAACAAAAAAATAACAGTTAAAAACTCTGCATGCTCCACGCCGCCGCCATTCGCGTGGCTCTGGGGGGCGTGGCCACTGCTTCAGAAGAAAAGCAGCCGATGGATGCGTGAACTCATGAGACGTTAGTCTGGAGCGAACTACTGACAGGGAACTTAGTCTTTGTACTTCAGAGTTTTTACTGAAAATCTGTTTATAAAATAAAGATTATATCAAACTGCTTTGGTGTCTCTTTGATTCTTGACTTTGCGTCATTTCAAATACATTTTTATTCCTTATAACCTACAAAGACTAAACTTGTTTTAGATCCTTCTTCACCTCAAGTTGCAGAAAACGTTGGAAAGGATCTCGAGCTTCTCCTAATTCCAGCTCTGGATCCTGCAATGTCTCCAATCCTCCATCACAGTCCTCGTGCCCAGGAAGACGCATTTCCACCTTAAGTGACTACCGACCAGTGGCGCTCACACCAGTAGTGGAAAAATGTATTTAAAATAACTTGGAGTCTTATCACATCACTCCTGACCCAAAGCTTTGACCTGTCAGTTCGCTTTGAGAGGAAACGGATCCACAGTGGACGCCGTAGCCACAGCCCTTCATGCTGCTCTATCCCACCTGGAGCAGGAGTGGAGCTACGTTTGGATGCCCTGGGTCTTCCCTGGGGCCTCCGCCCAGTGGGACATGATGCCCGGAACACGTCCCTGGGGGGGCGTCCAGGAGGCATCCGGACCAGATGCCCGAGCCACCTCAACTGGCTCCTCTCGATGTGGAGGAGAAGCGGTTCTAAGTGGACTAGTATGAGTTTAATTAGGTTAATTTGCCGTAACTGATTTCAATTACTTTGTTTTTTCATTTCTAGTGTAGATTGTAATACGTTGTGTTGTTTATTTTTCTGGAAATGTGATTGGATGGCACTTTCTGGAATTGTTTGTATTCTATTCTATGTTGGAGTATTTCACACTCAACGGGAAGCGGATGAGCAGATATTTCAGTGTGGAAACATCTGCTGAACGTCTTGGTGGAAACTGTTCAGTTTGAGTTCACACTTCTGTCTAAGAAATTCTGGATCTTGTTGATCAAAAACAGCTCAGAGATCAGCCGGCATTCACTGAGCAGCACATTTTATTCTAGTAAAAGTGAACTTTAGGACGTGAGGAGAACTGTAGGAACCGGTGTGAGTGAGTCTTCAGCACCATCTCGCCTGTATCAGTCATGCAAACACAAAAGCAGATCCTAGAATCTTCATGCATCAGCAGATGGAAAACCTTCACGTTTCACGCCAGCAGCTCAGTCTTTGCAGAAACGGGGTTTTGGAGAAGCGGGGTCGACGTCTGGTGTCGTTGCCGTGGGAGTCCCTGCACCTCCGAGACGTTCCGGTCTGCTGCAGGTGGAAGGGCGTGGTCCTCCGACGGAGCTCAGATAACATCGTCAAACATGTGCATGGAGCGCATGATGTTCTCATCCTGGATGGGGAGCAAAGCAACCAAACCTGTTATCTCAGCAGCTGTGAGGAAGTTCCGATGATGTTCTTGACCGGACCTTTTGACACGTGTCCAAGAACTCCTCGATGGTCACCACGCCATCGCTGTTGCTGTCCATTTTCTGGAGGAAGAGAAGCCACACGGAACGACATAAGGTCTCAAAAAAGCAAAGAATTTCCTGTTGCTTTTTCTGTAAATTTAGTTTAAAAAAATTCTACTTCCTGTGTGGATTTTAACAATAAGGGCACTAAGAATAAACCGGGTGTGTTACTTCCTGGGTTAACCTGGTTTTCCTCAAGAGAAATCAGAATTCTAGACATAAACATCTATCATGATGGGTTTGATATGAAACATGTTTGCACTTTAACAACAAGACAAACGGTCGTTCAGAGTAGACATCAGGGAACACGGGCTGCACAGGAGGAGAAGCTGATCACCTGGAAGAAGCTGTCCACGTGCTCCTTGGGAGCGTTGACCTTCATGCTGGGGTACGTGCACCTCCCCATCATGTCGTAAATGGAGAACATTATGTCTGTCATCTCCTGGAAGACAGAAGCAAACGATGAGAGGAATCCAAAGTGGCAGTTCCAATCGATGGGGGGGGGGGTTACCTCTTTGGTGATGCAGCCGTCCTTGTTGAGGTCATACAGGTTAAAGGCCCAATGGAGTTTGTCAGTGATGGAGCCTCTCAGGAGGATGGACAGACTCACAGCAAAGTCCTGCAAAAGTAACAGAGCGAGCTTCATCACAGCAAGGCCTCTTCCTCCAGGTCGGAGTTCCTTTGAGCATTTCAGAAACATTCATCAGAGGAAGAGGAGCTGAACAAGTCTGAGTCCCACCTCAAAGCTGACCGATCCGTTGTTGTGTGTGTCGAAAGCTTCAAACAGGAAGTGAGCGTACATGCTGGAATCTGAAAACGATAGAAACGTAGTTATGAGCCGCTCTCATTTTCAGCGTGCATCACAAATACTTCTGCACAAACTCATATGTTTGGGCCTTTGGTGCTTTTCTTTGACCTTTTCTCATCCTCAAAGATGAAAACAACATTTACATTTAGAAACTTTATGCCTCACTTTGACTCCAAAGATACATCAGTCTATCATGAACACAACTTATTTCTTCTTTAAGGAGAATAAATCAACAAAAAGAAATCCTGAGCAAACTTGAGTTCATCAGAAGATGGGAGCTGCGCCCTCTGGTGGTGAGTTCAGGTATGCCAGCTTTAGAACAAGAACTTTCCTGCTTTTGGATCACAGAAAGAGAGAGACTGACCCCCCTGAGGGAAAAACTGGGAGTAGATTCGTTTAAAGGTGTCCTCATCCACAATGCCGCTCGGACATTCCTGCAGAAAGCGGCAACATAGAAAACTTAGTGTGGGGTTTTTCATGGTGCATAAGGTCATTCCATCAGCCGCTGAGCTGCAGGAGGGAGACTGACGTTTTTGAATCCTCTGTAGAGAACCTGCAGCTCCTTCTTGCTGAACCTGGTCTGCTGAACGAGGAGATCGAGGCCCTGTGGCCTGAAGCACACGGCGGACAGCTCCGCCTCGTCGCTGATGCTTCCTGCAACAGACAAAAACGTTCAAGCGTCAGGCGAACCTCTTTCCCAGAAAGGACAATACTGAAAACTGGACAGAAGAATTCCACTGTCTGTTTTTTCTCAAACTTGCTTTGGTTTACTGAAGTACTGGAGTCGGAGGGACAGCAGGGAAGCAGTTTGAGGAATCGCTGCTTAAAGCTCTTCTTCTGGGGTTTGGATGGAGGGTTACCTGGAAACAACAGCAGAGTTCAGGGTCAGATGGAGCTCTGAGGCTTTGATGAAGTTTGTTCTGTCTGTTTGCTTAAAGGCGAGCAGCTCAGAAATTCTATCTACATCTTTGCTTCATGTCTGCACACCCACCCCAAAAAACAACAGAGCTGTTCTTTCAAAACAAAAACATCAACTCCTGAGCAAATGTGGTCTACAGTCTTCATCTCAGCCCATCAACCACCTGCTGCTCTGGCTGAACTTCAGAAGCACACACCTCCGGTGCGTCTTTGAAGAGTGACGATCCAGAACTCGGCGAGTTTGGGAGCACCGCCGCCCTGCGTAGACGACATACAGCAGTGGGACCTCCAGCAGATGTTGAGCAGGAAAACCAGAGCTTCACACAAAAAGCAGTCGGAACTGAAGATGCTGCCATTGGTTTTAGCGCTAAAGAACATGTTTTAAAACTTAAAAGACATTTTCAAAAGTCTGAGATCATTACTGGGACGTGATTTGATAAATGGTAAATTAGCTCATGAAGATGACGGCAGCCAGAACCCGACGTTCTCCGAAGAAGCTGCCAAGTTAACTGTCTGATTAAAAAGGACAAAACGATTTTAAACAGAAGCTCAAAGGCTACAGGAACCACAGAAATGCTGGATTCGCTGAATACAGTTTAGTAGTCTTTTAATTCAAAGAAAAACTCCTGCAGATCACAGAGAAAGAGAACTCCACCACCTCCACCAAGCTGAACAACATCCACCTTTACACTCTGGAAAAGCTTCAACAAGGCAGAGGTGTGGAGCTGAAACAGGTGAATTCAGTGCTGCCGGAAATGGCCTTAATCTAAAAACAGAAAGGATTCTGTTGCCAAGCAGATTACGGATTTCTGGCGGGTCCAACTTCCTGCCTGAGGTCTTCACCTCCAAGATGTTTTCCTGTGAGGAACTCCCCATTTTCAGCTGTCAGGTCAGGAATCTCACCCCATATTTAACCCTTCGAATAACTGTATTACATTTGTCTGGAAACAATAAGCATTTTCAAAAGGAAGAGCTGAGTCTGCTCATCTGTTGAACATCAGGATCCTTCAACATTGGCTGGAGTTCAAACAGGCAAAGAGCACACAGGCTTTGAAGCTTCTGTGTTTCTGGAAAGATGTTCTTGAAGCTGGTGGACGGACTGATCACAGGACTGATTCCCACTCATGACTGTCAGTCTGTGGCAGAGCAGCGTGTTGGAGGAGAACTCACACTCCAGCTGCCAGAAGGTTCCCTTGACAACAGACTCACCACATTATTCAAAGTAAGTGTCGTGCTGGGCTGCACCGCTTTCTTGGTCTGAGTCTTTTATTTTGAAAAAATAAAATGAATTTTTTTTAAAAAACAGAATGATTTTCATGTGTGGGTCGATCCGATACCAGTAGAGGGGGCCGCTGAGTCACAGCCAGATGACAGGGGGCCAAAAGAAACCCAAACGTTCATGGCCGTCAGAGAAAACGAAGCTGCAGGAACATGAAATGAGGTTCTTCCAGAAGAAGAGGGAAACCTTCATGAGAACGATTCAGGACAAGAGGGAAACGTCTCATTCATAGAAGATCATCAGCTTGAAGACAAGAAGAGAACTCCATCACGTCTTTTGGCTTCCTTCATGCTCTGCTCGCTGTGACGTCACTCTGCCTTACTGTGATGTGACTCCAGAGTGAAACATGGTTTTACAGCATCTCCCTCCTCATTTATTCATTGTTCCATGTTCATCCCACAGAACATCCAACGATCCCGCCCTCTTCTTCTTCAGCTCAGTGAAGGATGGTGGCTTCCACTGCGTCTGATCTGACCCATCACCTGTGTGCGGCGGTGGCTGCATGTGTGTGTCGGACACACACCGACCGCAGAGACAGGTCTCGGACAGACCTCACAAACGGCAGCCGTGCTGCCAGACGCTGACGAAGACAACGGGGCTGAAGAGCAGACCATCTTTCTCTGATCTTTAAGTCTTTCTGCCGTAACATTGTTTGATTTTGTTGTTTTATCTCTTTCAGCAGCAGCAGCTTTGAACCAACACGGCTCTTCAGTATTTCAGTCAATTACTATTCAGCTTTGAGTAGTTCCCAGTTTTTCTACAAATCCAAATGTGAAAAAGTTCAGACTCTTCTAGAGTCGTCACATTTATACTTTGAGAACCCGTCGTGATTTCTGGATCCCATAGTTTATACCAGATCCGTGAAGGAGGCAGAGGCGCCTCTACAAGTGTAGCATCATAACATCCAGAAAGCATTTGAAGACCTTCAAGGATCATCAAGGATCTTTAACCCTTGTGCTATCTTAGATGACCCCCCCCCCTTACATTGACGTGTTCTCCCTACCATGACAAAGGTGGATAAAGGTGGAAAGATTTCATGTAATCCATGGACACCAGTGAAGATCACAAATCATTGAAGAAAAAAGGTTCAGAGCACTGTCTAGTGGGTCTAGATGACCCAACTCCCAATGTTAAAGTGCCTAGGATAGCACAAGGGTTAAGGAGAATAAACCAACAAAAAGAAATCCTGAGCAAACTTGAGTTCATCAGAAGATGGGAGCTGCGCCCTCTGGTGGTGAGTTCAGGTATGCCAGCTTTGGAACAAGAACTTTCCTGCTTTTGGATCACAGAAAGAGAGAGACTGACCCCCCTGAGGGAAGAACTGGGAGTAGATTATTTTAAAGGTCTCCTCATCCACAATGCCGCTCGGACATTCCTGCAGAAAGCGGCAACATGGAGTGCCTAGGATAGCACAAGAGTTATACATTTCTGTGGCTCTAAATGAATCCTTATGGCTCTTTGTGGATTTTTTTCTTTATCTCCTCATGGATATTCATTGATTTTTTTGGATCATCGGGAACATTTTGGGTCTGATCATTTTAAAACATTTTGGATCTTTGTGAATTTACTTTACTTAACTTATTTACTTTATTTATGGCTATTGATGGATCTTTATTAATCTTTATGGACCTTTTTGAATCATTATGAGTCTTTGTAGATCTTTACCGATCAGTATGGCTCTTTGTGAATCTCGGTGGATGTTTGGGGAAGTTTTTGTTGATTTTTATGTATCTTTTTGATTTTCTTTTTTTTTAATGATTATTTCTGGACATTAATGGATCTTTATAGATGTTTTTTTATTTGACCTTCATGAATCTGTAAGAATCTTTATAATTAATTATGGATCTTTGGGGAATTTTTTTGTTTCTAACAAAATTATTTTATGGATCTTTCTGGATTATGGCTTTTTAATAAACTTTGTTGATCATTGTTTTCTGGCTCACTATGAATATCTGTGAACATTTGTGGATCTTGTTGATATTTAGAGATCTTTTTGAATCTTTGGGAATCCTTTTGGTTGTTTAAAGACCCACTGCAGTCATCTTTTGGTCTATTTTCAAAGTGCTTCCAGTAGTCTTTTAATTATGATTGTGTCATTTTTTAGAGTAAATTATAAATTATATATATATCATACAAATACGGTGTCGTTTTCAAAGACAACATTTCTGCAGAGCGGCAGGACTTGATCAGAAATTCACCTCTCAGTTGTAGGCGGGACTGCTGCCAGGTATCAATTTCCCATAATCCCTTTGTTTACATGGTCTACGGCTGTCTTACAGCCCCTGACTTCCCCAACCTAACAGTAGCGGTGCAGCAAAAGCTGCGATCGATACTGGAGCTATCCAGCCTTACAGAATTAATCCAGACGAGGAAAACAAAGCCTCCAATTGCAGATCTATTTGTCTGCAATTGGAGGCGTCATCATGGAACGAAACAAGGAGCTTATGGCCCCCCCATTGTAGTTTGTACGAAACAAGTACAAGTTTTCCCAACATAATTTTTTCATCTGCTTTTGACTCAAAATTATTTGAATAGAGAAATACTCAGAACTATAAATGTTATCTTAATCACCCATCATGAGAAAGATGCTACAATAACAAGTTAAAAACACCAAAAACACGATTCTCAGTGGAGTGGGTCTTTAGGAAAGTGTCAGAGGTCAGAGCTCTGTCTCCCCTTCTGGTCACCGGCGGGAGCCGTCCCCAGAGTTCTAGACGCACTACATCTCCCAGCAACCCCAGCGCACACTTCCTGGATGCTGCACACCCAAATCTTGCCTGGATCCTTACTACCCCATTTACTTCTCTGACGCTCTCATGCTCGTTATTGACTCCTGCCTGCCTGACCCTGATGTAGTGTGGTGGACTTTCAGCTCAGATAAGAAACCTGCTGCACCTGGAACCAGCCGTCTGCCTGTTCCTGTGACACTTATATCTTTATGAATTTTATGTGGATGTTCATGAACCTTCATGAATCTCCACGGTGCATGTCGTGCGACAGACCTAAAGCTTTTTGATGATTTTGACTAATAGTTTTATGCAGAATAAAATGTGAAGCTTTTGTTTAACTGATCTAACCCCAGTTTCCAGAGCTCTCACTTCACAGAGTGAAACCACCACAGCCTGCAGCTGATGTACTGTGTGTGTGTGTGTGTGTGTGTGTGTGTGTGTGTGTGCGTGTGTGCGTGTGTGTGTGCGTGCGTGCGTGCGTGCGTGTGTATCTCTGATGGACTCTGAGGTTTTACCACAGTCCCATTTCAGAGCTGGGATTTCTCACTACTGAAGGCTCTCAGGGTGACTTTGATCATCCATTTAAAGAGCTTTCTGAGAGCGATCAATAACACCCCCTCGTCGTTATTAACACATTTAAACTCTACTATCCTGAGAGGACACAGAGGGAAACCAGAGAAGGAAGGAGGAAAAAAGAGGAGAGTTTGAGCTCCAAAAAAAATCTATTTTTAAAAAATGAACCCTGTAGGAATAATTCTGACTCTTTCGGGATTGTTCGACTGCTTTCTCTGTTGCGTAACAAGCAAATGCAGGTGATGAGCTCCTCGTGTTCCTGCACATTTCCTCAAATCCTGGCTGAACCCCAGCGGATCTGGCTCTGCAGACCCTCAGACCCCCCAGGAGGAAGCTGCAGAGCAGGAACAGACTGAAGACACACCTGAAGAGGTTTGACCAAAAGTAGATCAGACGTTCAGTGGTCGTCCTGCAAAAAAGCTGCTTCTTTCAGAGGTTGTGGAAGATTTTTTGTTGCCAGGTTTGTGCAGATTATCAGCTGTTCCTGAGATTTTCTGAATGTTTCTCTTGAACGCTGCAAAGAACTGTGTAAATAACTGTTCTACTTTAGTTTGTGAGTCCAGCCAACACAGCCGATGAGACCTAAAGCTACAAATGCAGTGTCTTCATTTGCTCCGTTTGGATTTTGCAACCATTAAAAGCAGAATTCAAAGTTCTTCAGCAGAAGTCTATACTTTAAATTCTCCAATGTTTGTGCAGCTTTTCTCTGTGGGACTGTTTTTGTATGGCTTTTTTTTAATTACTTCTGTAAAGCTTCTGAATCATCTGGGTTCTATCAAATTTGGAGGATTTCACTGATTTCTTTGAAAGAATTTAAGAAAACCCTCATTTAAAAGTGAAGCTTTATGATAATCTGGACCAAATGTTCCTTTGCTGCTTCTTTTGAGACGTTTTGAGTTTTTAAAAACAAAGAGGCGATCCTGACGAGAGCGTTTCCCAACCATCCAACAAAATCCGAGGAGTGTTTGGGAAGAGCGAAGCCCCTCCCATGCTCAGTCTGCTTGAATTGGTGTTCAGTGAAGAGGTCATGACGGCTTAAGCAGGGTCATTCTGCAGATGTTGCTATGGAAACAGCCTCTATGTTTACTGTAATCCCTGAGAAGGACGTGACTCCGATTATGGAAAAGGCATGGACACAATCACATTCCAGCCTCCTTCATCCTGTTTTGATCTTTTCAGTCAACGTCTTTGTTTAATCAATTTTCAGGAAATCAGCCGAATCTTTTCTTCAGCGCAGATGTAAAATGATTGGAGGATTGGATTGAAGCTTCAGCTTCTTTTCGACTCCAGACAGAACTCATCTGCAGACACAAAGCGAGCCCAATGACTGAATCTGTGAGTGCAGGCATTATGATCCGCCACTGGAGTAAATCTATGAAAAGCAGATTTACTGGAGGTCACTGCTCACCTGTGAAGCAGCAGGTTATTGCAGAGTTCAACTAAGGCAGAGCATGTGGAAGAACGAGGAACAGAAATCCAGGAAGAGCCTGCAGAACAATCCTCATAACAATTATACCGTTGATTCAAACCTGACTGCATTGAAAGAATTTACTCAGGAGGAAAAAAAAAAGGTGACAGAAACTGGATTCAGTCATCCGAGGATAAAAACACTCAGATGGAAGATCTGAGAAGCTTTGTGATTTCTTCCACGTCTTCTTCAGGCTTGAAGGTGGTGAAGATGAGCTGATTTTTCCTGAGGTTTCTGTGAGCTCTGGTGTTTGGTCTTTGAAAAGCGCAGAATCCCAACAGCAGCCTCCCCCAGCTTGGGACACGCCGTTCGGTTTTACCCAGCTGTTGCATGGAGACCGTCGCCGAACGCCATCCTTCACAGAAACTCGGAGCTTGACCAGAAAACGTGACGTGAGAAACTGGTTATTTTTAGCACCTGCCATGAGCTATTTTAAGAAGAAAAAAACTATTTCTGGAAGCCTTTGCAAGAGCGGCAGAGCAAACCCACCAAGAGAAAATCAAACATCCCCTGATCTGCTCAGAAAACAACTGTATCTACAGCTAACCAAGAAGAAAAAGAGATCATGAAGAGGTCTAATCTTTATCAAGTCTCGTACCAATGAAAAATAACACTTCAGAGTGGAAGTTACTGTATTCAGAATTTACCTCCCAACAGATTAAAATGAGGAGAACTGGGGCTGGAGGGTGGAAAACAGGAATGAGCTCCTGATGGGAGGAAGTCTGAGGTTTAAAGCTGATCCAGAACATTTTGAAGCATTAGAGTTCAAAAAATTTTCAACAGACTCCCCCCCCCCCCCCCCCCCCCGCACACACACACAACATTGTCCTACATCATTTCAACACTAAAGACCATGATGCTCCTGCCACCATGCTTTTCAACGCGTGTGGAGGTTGACATCTCCCACAGACCTCTGTGTCCAAACTCAAATATGGAAACATGTTGGATTCCCCTCCAAACTGAAACCCCCACCCACCACCCACCCCCACCCACCCACTCCCACTCTATCTAACATCTCAAGTTTCTATAAACAAGCCGCTTGATCTAAACTACGTGGATCCTGACGCTTCTTCACACCCACGTCTCGGTTTTCTTTCAATGAAGTTGAAGTGAAAATTGATCAAGTTTCATGACAACGTCGAACGCGCCTGCGCCACAGGAGACTCAGTGGACGGACGGTCCATCCATCTGTCCGGACAGAGCGCGCCCGCGCGCGCAGAAAGCGGTCAAAGCCCGTCAGACTCGTACCTGTGAGCGGGTCGTAGGACCGGTCCAGCTCCCTGGACTCCGACAGACTCTGGTCCTGGCTGCTGGACTTCATCGTAGCTCCTGGGCGCGCGGAACCGGCTCGCTCCTCTGCGCGTCACGGAGAGGCGGCTCCTCTGCGCGTCAGCCTCTGGTTGCGTCCCGCTTTAGAGAGGAGAGCGCGCGCAGGTGACGCACGCGCATGGCGTGCGGTCTGTGGAGCCAAAGTCCAGGTAATCCTGATGCAGATGTGGATGGGGAGAAAAGCGGGAGTTTGGGAGGAGGTCAGAATGTTGCCCTGGCCCGGATACTGATAGAATGTGTAAGCCCGGCCCAGCCCGGCCCGGCCCGGCTCGCTATAGAGAGCAGTCAGACTTATAAGGGGAAAAAAAGCTTTTTCAGGAGATCCAGGAGCTGGAGGTCCACAGAACTCCAATTTCATCTTATCTCAGATCAAACACATAAATATACCTCAAAGTTGATCTCGAACTCAGATTTTAAATTAAAATAAATAAAACTGGTCAGGGGACGCCTTGCGCTCTTGGATGGGCCCATTTTGCGTCCTGGAGAGGTTCTACATGGTGTCCTCCATGTGTGGATGATGGACGTCTTTGTGGTTCTCCTGGGAGTCTTCCGGACTCAAACACGGCAGAGACTCTGGATCATTTCTGAGACGATGGAGGGACACTGATCTCCAAGGAGGTTCAGATTTCCACTGTGGTTCTGCACACAGACCGGAGAAGGTCCGGTCATGAGTTCTTGGGTTAGTTTCTGGTTCTGTTTATGTTTGGTTTGAAGATTTATTTGAAAGTTCAACTGTTTTAGACGTTTATAGTTGAGAAGATTTACAAAACACGAGGATTTCCTCAAAAACAATTTTTATTGTAAAAACAAAAACAAACCATTTTTGATTCTTCAAAGGAGAAAAACTGTTTAAAACCCCAAATAACCGTCCAATAATTTCAGTATTTTTTGTTCATTATTTTCAAGATGAAAGAATCAGGGAATGTTATTTAAAATAAAGGCTAAAAATGCAAATAAAAAGACGGAAGAAAGGAAAACTATTTGTAATAAATGATTGAATAACTAAACTTAGAAGTGAATTCAGAAACTCACTTTTGAGTCTTTGTTCTGTTATCCTGTGCTCCTTTTTATCCTCTTTATTTTTCAGCTAAAATCCAGACCCTGAAAGATCTTCATGCAGATGAGAGGACGCTTCACCACCAGACTCGCTCTGCTGTGGCGTCCGAGCGTCTCTCTGTGATGAAGGATTACAGCTGGAAAACAAACTTTATTTAAAAAAGGATTATAAATACAGTCACAGGAGTCAGAGGAGACAGAAAGCCCAGAACTTCCAGAAGCTGCAGAAATCGGATCAAACAAGAATCATCAGTTTAAGATGCATCAGTGGAGGTTTTCCTAATCGCCACGGCGATGAAGAGGACTCATCATCTTCAGCACATTCAGAGTTTGTTAGGATTGTTCATGAAGACGTTAGTAACAGATCACTAGACTCTACCTCCATCACTCACAGCAGCACAAACACTTGACGTTATTAGAGGAGTTAAGGTCACGCGCTCCTGTGGGCGGAGTCACAGGAACGCCTCTGCTGTAACTGTCAGACCAACAAATACTGTTTTAAAGCTAAAGTGTCCTTAGGTCGGTTCCCCGTCCGCCCGCTGCACCACCTGATCGTCCAGAGGAGAGACCACGTTCATCCTGTTTCCACAGTTCAGAGTTTTGTGGAGTTTATGGAAGAACTGCCAAATAACAGGCCAAAGAGTTTGTGTGCATGTCCACGTGCACGAGAAGGTGTCAGTGTGGGGCAGCATGGATGATGGGGAGTGGGGGGGTCTTCAGGAGATGGTGGAGAACTCTTTCAGCAGGACGTCCTGACTCAGTGTGTTCAGAGACACGTTCTTCCTCACGTTCAGACTGATGGAACGAACCTGCAGAGAGAGAAGAGTGAGCCTTACACGTGCACGCTTCTGACGTGCACACCCACCTCACATGCACGCCTCTGACATGCACACCCACCTCACGTGCACACCACTGACATGCACACCAACGTGCACGCCTCTGACATGCACACCCACCTAACGTGCACACCTCTGACATGCACACCCACCTCACATGCACACCTCTGACATGCACACCCACCTCACGTGCACGCCTCTCTGAGACATGCCCCTCCCTCGTGCACGCCTCTGACATGCACACTCACCTTATGTGCACGCCCCTTACACATGCACACTCATGACATGCACACGCTTGTAGCAGAGGCAGACCGCTAAGCGCTGGATCCCTCCACCATTTGATTAAATTCTGACTTAACATGATCTCATTTAACTTTAAGAAATGTATCAAATATTCATCTAAAACTTTTTCTGTTACAAACACTTTACCGTAACACTGATTCAAATTTATCACAGGGAAAATTTCAGACAGAAGGAATTCTGACATTAAAACCTCACAGAAAACCCAAAGACATTTTAATTCAAATTCAGCTTCATCGATAGGATTTTTCTCTCTCTCGAAGGATTCAAACCCCCGAACTCCTCCTCCTGAGCCGCTGACTCGGAAACCCCTCGTATGCGTTCTGCTTCTCACCAGCTCCTTGAAGAAGGCCGCCTCCTTGGGCTGCTCCGAGTATCTCTCAAACTGGTCCAGACCGTCCTGCAGCTTGAGGGTCAGCGTGTCGTAGTTTGAGCGGACCACCTCCAGAACCTGCAGGGATCGAAGACGGGACCATGACGCAGAGCACCAGCATCTATTCAGAGCCAACCGAACCACCAAAGACGAGGACGATGAAGATGACGGCTCAGGACTCCACAAAGACAGATTTTTGGGGGTTTTTTTGGTGGCAAAAGCCATTACTAGATTTGAATTCCAATCCTTTTGTGTGTGTGATGCCATGAAATGTGCTTTACCAGTGGATTTATGTTAAATGTTTAAAATCTTAAGGTCAGGCATGAAGGGTCAAAGATGGGGAGGAAGAGAACGAAGAGCAGCTGCATCAGAGAGGAGGCGGAGCCTGCTGATGGAGCGGCTGAGGAAGACGCCTGCAGTCACACATGTTCCTGCTTTCTTCATCATAATACCGTCCGTTGACCTCACAAAGACTCTGTGTTCTTCTGCCTTCCTTTCTGACTCCATGTCCTCAATTTTTCAGCTGAGCTCAACCAACATCTAAGGTGAAACCTTTCCTTTAGTCCGAAGGCTTAACGTTTCCGCGCGTTTAACCTCAACTTTTATTTAATAAAACCATCTCCTTCTCAGGAGGATGTTGATGAGCCGCAGAACAACAGTAACACTCAACTCTTAAAAGAAAAAACAGACTTATTTGGAGTATAGAGGAAGCTGCTTCAGATGCAGATGTCCAGGCTCAGGACTTTTCTTCTTTCAACAACAAAACACATAAAAGTCGTCCAGTTGATTCTTTTTAGCAGCCGGCTCACGCCTGAGATCTTCGCTGATTGTCCCACAGAAGTTTGAGGCTCATCGTTGAAAAGCAGCTAAACCTCACAGAAAACATCTCCTCCACTACCCAGCATGCAGCACTGTCCTCTTCAACATCAGAAGATCAGAAGCAGACCTCTCTGTTCCACTGAGAAACAAAACCAACGCCCACCCAGCTGAGCCCAAGGTCCAGGCGTCTCGTGTCATCAAGGGGCGCCACCACGCAGCACTGTCCTCATCCAAACGCACTGATGCGGAGCTCAGACGTTTTGAGCGCGTGGAGCAAATCCAGCCCGTCCTCTTCTGGATCCTCCTCTCATCATTTCTTCGTGCTGGGATGTCTTTAAGGCTGGAGCAGTCTGCGGATGGGAGCTGCTTCTCTTCCATCTGCTTCACCTGAATTTTTGTTTTTACAGCAGGTCACATGACAGGAAATGCTTTTCCTGAGGCCATCAGGGGTTCTCTGATTTTGGGTTTCTTTGATCAATCACCATAGAGGACTGTCAAACAGCACAAGCTCTGCTTGGATGAGTCAGCAGTTTTTTTCTGAACACGCATGTTCTTCTCAAGCTCCGGAGTTTTCTTTGTTAGCTGAAAAATTCATGAGTTTTCCTTTGAAACGGCAGCCCTCATTACGGAGCGCGGCTTCAGTTAGAAAGCTGCTGTTGGCTTCTGGAGAGCGTGAGTTGGCGAGGGGTTTACCTGCTCCTCTGACAGCTGTGAGATGTGGTTGACTGCGGCGTACGACTCGATCTTGGGATTAAAATGGTTGACGATGGCCCTTAAAGAAGCAACAAACAATGACATTAACAACATTTTAGTAAAATAATTCAAGAGGAGGTCAGCTCTGAGGAGAAACGCCTGCAAACACGAGATAAAAACGGTTTGATTCTGTGGTTTGTGCAAAGCAGGAACCCTCTGAGGAGAGCGTCTGCCTCCGTGACACACGTGTTTGCAGGAGGAACAGCAGATATTCAGTGCTGCCATATAATGCATCTTGGGATGCAGCAAACGGGACCAATCGCCTTCCATCAGCAGAGAAGCAGCCGGAAGAAGAACATTTCCCATTTCCTCTGGTTCTCCTTCCTCACGTCCTCCTTCATTAACTCTTATTTTCTCTCATTTCCCATATTTC
Source organism: Oryzias latipes (assembly GCF_053564925.1). Classification (NCBI taxonomy): domain Eukaryota; kingdom Metazoa; phylum Chordata; class Actinopteri; order Beloniformes; family Adrianichthyidae; genus Oryzias; species Oryzias latipes. The sequence continues at coordinate 134,725 of NW_027616336.1, forward strand.
CATCTTTTCACTGCTCGCCTGTCTGTCAGCTCTTGTTCTAGTGGAATCTCTCTAAACTTGTGAATTTCTGATGAACTCCTTCCGCTCTGCAGAAACTGTGTCCTAGAAAATGACACGTTTTTTTTAAAATTTTGCCTAAAAAGGGGAAAATCCTGATTAAAAGACCACTGGGAAGGCTGTTAAGGTCGATGAAAAAATGATCGGAGTTTCAAAAGCGATTTGAACATCCTGATAAACGACCCCCACACGGTTCTGCTGCCATTCTTCCAGACTGTGTTCTGCATTCGACCGGTTAATTTCTGTCCTGTTTCGGGTTTTATCTGTGAATCTGCTGGATTCTTGGAACACGTTCACCAAACACGGCCGTGGGATTCTTATTTCACTTTCTTTTAAAGACTTAAGTCCTCGTTTGATCAGACTGATCCGGTTTCGTCCTCCTGTCATCATTCCTGACTTTTCTCTTACCGTTAAGGCGTCTGTTAATCCTGAACCAAGGAGCTAGAAAGAAGGTTAACAGACGATTTTGCTCATTCAAATCTCCAGGGAATCCCACTAGATCAGCGCTGCTCGTTCCTTTTCCTCCAGATCTACCACCCTGACTGTTTTCCAGATCTCCAAGTCCTGCTAGCTGCTGATTGGCTCAATCAGATGTCTCCACATTCACACCTGGTCCAGGTAATCAGCAGGAAGCAGTGCAGGGAGAGCTGGAAAACAGGAAGGCTGGTAGATCTCAAGGACCAGGACTGAGCAGCCCTGCACTACAATCTGCCGTGTTTTTTCATTATTAGATGATGGAAACATGCCAGTGATTTTCTGAAGAAAAAAATTCTGATAGAAGTTTGAAACATTTTAAATACTTTCTCATTCTCTCTATAAATCCTGTGCAGAGGTACCCCCCCTCCCTCTCTAAACAAAAGAAAGGTACAGAAGATGACCGGCCAGCTGTGCAGTCAGTGAAGAGGAGCTGCTAATGGGCAGCAACACGTGTGATGTTTGTGTAGAACGTGTGCGTCTTTACCGGATGTTCACGAGGGCGTGCGTGACTTTGCTGGCTGCTTCCTTCCACTGGCCAGCGTTGGTGGACACTCGCAAAACTGAGGACAGAAGACAGGCAGGATCAACCTTTGACCTTTGACTCTGTCTGCTCAGGAAAACTCCCAGCATGCCCAGGTGCACCTGTACTGGTGTGTTTCAAACGTACCCATGCAGTAGAGGTTGTCAAAGACTTGGTGCATTCGTACGATCTCATAATACAGCTCATCGTAGCTGTTGGAGGTGGGCAGGAAGGTGTCGCCGTAGGTTATGAACATGTTGAAGAGGTTCACGATCTGGTTGAAGACACGGACCAGGAGAAGTTCAGGGGAACCAAACACAACTTCATGTGATCCTTCAGAGAACCTAAAGTCTACGCTCAGATCAGGAAAATGACTTCTAGTCCTTACACAAAAACAAAATAAAACACAAGTTCTTTGAAACAGAAGAGTCTCTTTCAGCGCTGCTGAATGTGAACGGGCGAATCGCCACCGTCACTGGCAGCCCTCAGAACAGACTGGACGCTTGATGAAGGAGAAATAGGTTTCTTCTCCAGTGCGGATGTAAAACGCAGACATGAGAATTAAGAATCAAAGTACCTGAAGGAGTTCAGTAGAACTGAACTCCTCCAGCGGCCCGGCGTGACGGAAACCAGTTGGACGTGAGCAGAAGCTCTTCCCGAGACACCGCAGACTGAAACGAGTCCAAATGAAGCCCAGCTGGAACGGTTTGATGAAAATTTAAAGGCTGTCAGGAAACATTCATCTGCCGCAGCCAACCAACACCCCACCCCCACCTTCACATATGTGGAACATCTGATGTATTCAGCTAAAGTCTTAAACGACACAAATAAAGAGAAACTACAAACAAAGAAACATGGCGGACACATAATCTCCCAAAAACATGAGCTCTGCTGAAGAAAACCCACCTTTCAATGGCTGAGAACAGCTTTGACTTCATATAGAAACAAAAATGAACCAAACAAAAAAAACCTGACCTGCCTCAAACGTAAACTCAGGAAGAACTTGTCAGACACGATAACAACAGAAAGCACAAAGCTTCAGCCCCCGTGAGGAGTTTTACAACCTTTTCAAGCTTCTTCGAACAATAACCCAAACAAACAAATAAACATTCACCATTTTACACCCGTCTTACAGCAGCTTCATTGGTTACCAGTATCTCAGCGGATCACTTACAAAATCCTCATTTTAACCTTCAAAGCCCTCCACAACCTCGTCCTTCTGTATCCTTTAGAGTTCCTGACTGTTGCTACTCCTGTCGCTCCCTCAGATCCTCTTCCTCCCTTCGACTGGCTGCTCCACCATCACGTCTCATTCAGCAATTCTCCCTCCCCCCTGATCTCTGAAATATGGACTCGCTTTCTCAGTTCTCCAAACATCTGAAAACGTACCTTTTTCATTGTGCATATGACATTTAAACTGTTGTTTTAGCTGTTGATTTATTTGTGTTATTGTTGTTTTTTTATGCTGTTATTCATCTTATGTACTGTGAGGCAACCTTAAGTGTCAAGAAAGGGGCCATATAAATAACATTCATTAGAATTATTATTCAGCCCTTACATGCCCCATCTGTCTTTTGTTCACTTTCTCTAACAGACTGCAGCGTTCACACTAAAGTGAACCGCGCCAGAATCCATCTGCAGCGAACGGAAACCCTGGTCCTGAAGAGGACCAGAGCTGCATAGAGGATCAGGCTGCAGTTCAAACCGGCAGCAGAGTTTCTCACCAGTAAAGCCAGGTGGAAGATGTTGTGCTTGGACAGGAGCGACGTCTCGTTCGACATCAGGAACTTCAGCAGGTTGATGAGAGCTGCACAGAGACAAACATGACTGCAGTGAGGGGGGAACGTCCTAACAAAACCTTTAAGAGGAAATCCAACATCCACGCGTGAAAAGTAGAACCCGGCTCCATCCGGTCTGCAGCAGTCAAATCAAGATCTATGGATTCTTCAGGCGCCTGTTTTATGTGAGTGTGATGTGGAGAGAATTGATGGGATTGATGGAGACTGTCTGCAGGCTAAAGGCAGGACCTCCAGGATAACGAGAATCATTCTCCAATCTCTTCTGAAGGGGAAGCTTTCAGTTTGTTTTAAAAACACAAACCACCAGATTTTCCTTAAAGAAGAAACAACAGCAGGTCCTGTCTTAATGGAAGAAGTGAGCACAGAACTGAACCAGACATCTGGACTTCTGCCTAAAGTTTTTGCTTTTATTCTAGCATAAAGACTGCTACCTGACCAAAGCTCCCTCCAGGTGTAGTGTAACCGGATTCTGCACTTCTTCTGGTAACAAAGCAGTTTGTGGATGATCTGCACACAGCGCCTAAGCAAAGAACAACAATAAATAATTAAGAAAGAATGACTAGAAAGTATGTTGAAAGAAGCTGGACAGTGGTGCGCTCACAAATACAAGTCAAAGGGGAAATCCTTCATCATATGAGTGACGACGAACTCCACCATCAGGTCTAGAAAAGAAGAAAGAACAAGGGTTACATGCAGGCTCCAGCGTGGAGCGGGAACATTTCTGAAGTCGGGTCTACAGCGGACAGACTGTTTGACAGAACGCTGCACAGCTTCAGTGCAGGTTTAAACACTTGGACTGGCTTACTGAAGCTCAGAGCAAAGCAGACGGAGGCCGATCAGATGTGGAGTGAAGGCTGTTCAGGTAGACCGACTTTTTAACGTTTAGAGCCCAAAAACTCATGCGGACTGTAAGACGTCTTTAATTTTATTACTGTAAAAGTAAAATTGATTAATATGCAAAACTGATTATTTTTTAATGTTTTTATTTATTTTTTTCAAAATTTGAACAATTCGAACACAAAAACATTTGAACAATTTAAGCATCAAGTATCAAAAAGATGTCAACCCCCCCACCCCACCCCACCCTTCAACTTAAGACAGCCAGACAAGTAAAAGAATAATAAAATATATATATAAACATAAAAAATAAATAAAAGGTATAGAGGCAATCAATACATACAGGAATTTGAAATTTTTTTCCCCCCTCCGGGTTAAAATAAAATAATTTCACAGGTCTTTCAGTCCACTGACCAGTTTATGAACAAAGCATTAAAAAAGATTGCTTTCAATTAATGTTCTGTCATTGTAAAAGTAGTAAAACTGATCATTTTCAAACATGTTTAGTTACTGGAGCTTACTGATTGTTTTGTGGCATCACGTTCAGTCTGAAAAGTCATCAGTCCTGTAACATTTCCTTTAGATTGTATTTTTATATTTCCATGAGAACATTTAGAAAGGGAAGCATATCTGCCACAAGTCTGTCGTTTCTATGTGAAGAGGCAGGGTCTTCATCGCTTCACATCCGCTGTATTTGCGACATTTCACTGATGCTGAAATGTTTCCTCCACTTCAGTGTTTGCCATGTTTCAGTAATTGCTCTACTTTAACGTTTTCTTTACTTCAGCGTCTGCTATGCATCGTGTCTGCTCCACCTCAGTGATTGGTTTAAACTGACACCTTTCTGTCTGACGTGTTCTCTTTCTCTAGAGTGATGTACATTTACCTGGACACAGAGGTGAAGCCCTATTAGGGCAGTGTTGCTGTCACAATGCTTATTCATCAAAATATTTCATATTTTGCAACTTCCTCTAATTTGTCTCTGCGAAATTGTTTAAAGCAGATGATAAATATGCAAGGATATTATTTTCAGGAGATTTTAATGCTCTTCAGTGTTTGCTTTGTTCCAATAATCGCTCTACTTTTCTGATATTTGTTCCGCTTCAGTGTTTTTGGGCCTGAGCTTCGGCCTATTGGCAGTTTTCATACCTAGAACGGCACAAACCAGCGGCCTGGACGGGATGTTTTTGCCCACCGCTTTTTTTCTGTGTCTCATGGGCTGCAAAAAAAAGAAAAAGAAAGGTGTTCAGGTACATGACAGACACTGCCTGAATTAAAGTAAGCAAAGTAGGCAAGAACCTCACATGGATCACATGGAGTTATGGAATAGTTATGATATCCTAACCGATGCAGTAAGCAGCTTTTCAGTTCTCCAAAACCGTGGAAGACGACAAAGATGTAAACCAAGAAAAGATCTGAGGATATCAAAACGATCCCTTTGATGTTGCTGACAAAACCAGAGCGGAGCATGAAGAACTCTGCCTCACAGAGAAGCAGAAACACGGCTGTGGTTTGCTCTGAAGAATGACGTTTGAACGCTGGATCAGTGGAAGCAGGTCATGTGGTCTGAAGAGTCTGGTTCCAATGTCCATAAAGATGAACACATCAGGTAACAAGAGAGGAGGACGGAAGGAACCATCCATTCATCACGTCTAGAGAACCACCAAACAGGCCTGTGGGGCGGGGCTACCTCCTAAATAAATGAATGACATCCTATCCATGAAGGTTCTTTCCCTGATCATCAACATCTCAGAAAAAATGTACTCTACTCAATTCAATTTTATTTGTATAGCCAAAAATTGCAACAACAGTCGTCTCAATGGCCTTCGTACCAGTAATTGTACCAATTGTAACATGATGGCTACAAAACTCAACTTCTACGTTCTTGTAATGAAAGTCAGATGGAAGAAAAACCACAATATGGGCGACAGCTTAGGAAGCTCACTGACAGATCTGAGTACAACCGCTGCTCACCATTCTGTGGAGCTCCACCCTGAAGTTCATGTTGTCATCGTGGAGGAAGGCGTCTGCATACTGGTCCTAGAACCACAGGGGAAAAAAAGCTGCTCAGACTGAAGGAGGACGGATGCATTGAAAGTGCAGACGCTCACACCTCTGCGATGCAGGTGAGGATGATCAGGCACAGCCTGGCGCTGTTGAGGCGATGCTCATCTGCAAACACACGAGCTGTGAGCAAAACACCGAGCCACTGCCGACCAGAACCACTGGACAGCAGAACAACCGTCGTCATGACGGACGGGGGACAAACGGAGAGGAGGACGGTTCTCCTCACCTTTGGTGTCCTGCATCACGATGGAGGCGTACTTCAGGAAGGTGATGAGAAGGTTGCTCGTCTGCAGGTTTGGGTCTAAAGGCAGCTCTGGGTTGTTGATCACTGAGAGGTAAAACATGAAAATCATTTCTAAAACAAACAATGATCCAAGAGATCACCAGAGATCCAAGACAAGATCTTCACGTCTTACAGTTTCAAACACACTTTGGGCAAAAAGATAACATTAAATGATAACAAAAAGCAGTTTTTTGGGTATTTTTATTGGGGACATATCACTGAATTTGCTGCGTGGCTGTTTCCAGACAGCAGGTTTTTCTCCAAAATGTCAACTCCTTCCCACGGCTGCCATGTTGGAGTCTGTTTCAGGCCCGCTGGTGTGTTCAGGGTCATCACGGTCAAAGCAGAACTCTGTCTGTTAGATCCACCAGCAACATTTTCTAATCAGCCAATAAGATAAATCCCTTTCAGGCATTTATCCACTTGTGCAGGTTTCAGCTGATATTTTTGGAGCTCTCTAAATATCACCATGAATAAATCAACTCAACAGTTGATTTTAGAATAAAAAATAAACTGTTCTTATGCTTAAAACCTCCCAGAACAGATAAAGAGAGCAGATTTCTTAAGTTAGTTTTTCTCAGACACGGTTTGTGTTTGTCATGAACCGGGATGAGGGGCCTTCCTAGTCTCTCATTCCTGGAGGAACATATAAGGGGGCGGAGTCACCTGTAAGACTTTGACAGGTGACTCCGCCTCAGTCACAACAATCGTCTGTTTTTAAAGACGTCACACACTACCGCCTGATGACGACTCTGACGAAGGCAGAAGTGATTCCGCCGAAACATGTACGGTATATTGACAAACACAAACAGTGTGAGAAAAAATACCTCAAGAACTCAGTTAACTTTGTAGAAACAATGAACTTTATTGAATTATTAAGAGAAAGAGAGCAGTTTGAGGGAATCAGAGCAAAAGCTTTGTTCTCATCAGCAAAAGTCCCTCCTTTACCCTTTTGCTGCTGCCGCCGTGTGCGACAGCCAGCATGGAAGATCTCTCTCATGGATAAATGATGAGAAGTCGATCCCTCCCAGGTCAGACCTCAGGTGACAGATCATTCTGTCATGCTCCAAACAAAAACCTAAATCTGTGATCCTGGTTGCTCAACGCAGAGCACAGAGGCCTGAGACCTAAAGATCCAGCGCAGAGCAGCTCACATGCAGCACGTGCATCCGCATTTCAGCTGCAGCTTAATATTTTATAGACAAAAAGGCTCTGATGGAACCAGATACGGAAACATGGAGCTTTTAACATCTACAGGGCTTCTGCATGCCAAACTACCTTCACCTTCCAGTAAATCTGCTGTGACAACCTTGACCCCCCCCCCCTGAGGAGGTACTCGCTTAAACCTGGAGCTTTTCTGTTCAACATTGAAAGGGTTAGTGAGGAACGTGAGCGGCTTGTTTCTTTTTTATCACCTGAAAGCTGCTGGGCTTTCTGTGGTTGTGAGAATCGTCTCATTTGGAGATTTGGCTTCATGTCAGATTAAAGCGAAGCAAAGCAACAAAAAAACTCTGAACAAGAACATTTTCCGGATAATCCAGTCCAGTTAGAACCGGAAGCAGATTAACTGCTGTAAGGAAATCGGAGCAGTCGTTCATGTTTATCAGGTCACACTCGTCTCACAATTCCACCATCATTTCACGTGACGGCTTCCAACCTACAGTCTGTTCATCTGTTCTGTACGGTGGCCCTGAAGTGCAATTCACTTAACCCAAAAACATTTTAACCCTTGTGCTATCTTAGATGACCCCACCCTTACATTGACGTGTTCTCCTTACCATGACAAAGGTGGATAAAGGTGGAAAGATTTCATGTAATCCATGGACACCAGTGAAGATAACAAATCATTGAAGAAAAAAGGTTCAGCCCACTGTCTATTGGGTCTAGATGACCCAACTCCCAACGTTAAAGTGCCTAGGATAGCACAAGGGTTAGAGAGGGGCACTAAAAAAAAAGTAACCAAATATTTTAAAAAAAAAACTGCAATAAATTTTAGAAAACAAAACAAAATTCCAAGAACTTTCCCAGAAAAACAAAAGAAATGTTAAAAAACAAAAAACAATAAAATACCGGAAAAAGTAGGTACTTTCCAAAAAAAATTTTTTTTTAACGTTTTAATATTTGTTTAGCTTTTTTAATTGTCGTTGTGTTCTTTATGTTTTTGCATAGAGTGATTTGTTAATAACAAAAAAAGATATTTTTTTGAAAAATGCCAGCGCCGGGTCTCGAACTATGCGAGCTTAGCACCAAGGATTCCCCATGTTTTTCCACCTGAATGGAGGCCAAAATCCTGGAAATCCTGGAATATCTTGAAAAGTTCAAGGATTTGAAGGACCAAAAGTCATAGCTGGAAAAAGATGAAAAAACCTGAACAATTTAATAGTTGAATAGTTAAAGTAGCTTAAAAATTGTAGAAGGAATTAAGCGCCAGAAAGTGGCAGAAGATCCCATAATCAAGAAATATATAAAGAGAAACAGAAAAACCATTAACAATAAAATATTTAATGTATTTTTACATTTTGATCAGAGCTTAAATATGCATCAGCTTTATTTATACTGATCTTTTTAAACAAATATCAAGTTACTGTCATCAACAAAAAAGGAAAAATGCTACTTTCCTACCAACAAACATATTATTGACCAGCACTGAATGTCTACAAATATATTCTAAAAAACATGAAGCTAGAAACCAAGAAACCACGGTTTGTGCCAGAAACACTTTCCTGTCCCTGGACTAGTGATTATCCGCCCATTTGACCCTTTCCAGAAAGACCACAGTGATGTTGTAAACCGCTAAGATGGTGATGGATGAAAAACTGGCCCCAAAAAGCTTTCAACAGGCCGAGGTGACCGGTGTGTCGTAAACACTTCTGTGGTTTGTACCTGAGGTAAAAAAAAAAAAAAAACAGTCCAGGCGTAGGCTGTGGCTTACCATCGAGGGAGGGTGGTGTCGTGCCAAGAGGTGTTGTGGGTGTGGTTGGAGTCGGGGTGGGCGGGGCAGGTACAATGTCAATCTCAGGGTGGCTCTGTTGAGAGAAACAAAAGCAAATGTTGACAGTTGACTACATAGTTCCATAACTGTTTTAGGAACATACAAGAACATGAAAACCCATGAAGGAATTCATTTTACAGTGACGTGTATTTGAACAACCTGGCTGTTCCTGTTATAAAGGGTGGGGAGGCACTGAAGAAGACGAAAGGTTTAATCCAGATTTATATTTCCTATCCCTAAGGATTACGGTTCAATTCTCACTCTGCCCACCCATGTATGTTGAAGTGTCCTTGGGTGAGACACTGAACCCCATGTGGGTAGCGCCTTGTGAATGTCTGCTGTGACTGTGAAGGCCTTTGGGCTTTAACAGCATTTAGCATGCAGGCCCAAAGCATTGCTGCATGTTCTAAACCTGTGATTGAGGCCACGTTTGAACTGTCACAGTGGCTTAAACACAAAAGGTCAAATTCAGGAGAAAAAAACTCTGTCTAAACTGCTGATCTGGCTACATAAAAACAAAAGGAGAAAAAACGAAAAACTTTACATTTTTAAAGTCACGTTTGGTTCACGTAAACAACTGAAAAACATCAACCTTACTGAACATAAGGCACACAAATCTAGCAACAAAAACCAACAACTGTCCTTTACATGCATTTAAAAAAGAAGGAAACTTCAGTTGAAACATCTGAAGTTCTCACAAGCTCAAAGAAGGTCCCTGAAACAATTCCAATGGCGTCCACCTTGGATGGAATTGTCATAGAGGCGGTACATGAGTACAAGTACCTTGGTGTCTGGATTGACGACTCCCTCACCTTTAAACCTCACATGGAAAAATGTTTAACAAAAAACCTCAAACTGAAACTTGGCTTTTTCTTCTGTAATAAGTTGTGTTTTTCTTTTGAAGTAAAAAAGCGTCTCGTCGCTGCAACTTTTTTATCGGTGCTGGATTATGGTGACATTCTGTATATGAATGCATCATCTTCATGTCTCAAAAAGGTTGACACCATGTTTCATGCTTCCCTGAGGTTCATTACCAACTGTAGATCTATGACGCATCATTGTGACCTGTATACAAGAGGACAATGGCCGTCTCTGGCCACCAGGAGGCAGGGACATTGGTAGACTTTTATTTACAAGGCATTGCTTATATTACTGCCTCCCTGCATTTGTTCCTTAATCACAAGGAGAAGTGTGGAATCTTACTCCTTAGGATCTAAAGACAAGTTGTTGCTTTCTCTTCCATTTGCCCACACAGAGCTGGGAAAAAAAAGCCTTTGTCCACTCTGCTCCTTTTGCTTGGAATATGCTGCAGAATGACTGGAAATTAACTGAACTGGTATCTTTAAATGTTTTTAAGAACTAGCTCAAAGCATCAGAGACTGAAACAATGATGTACAACTGCTTTTTATGATGCATGTGGTTTTAATGATGTTTGCTTTTATGTGTTTTTCATATTGAAATGTTGCTGCCTCTTGGCCAGGACTCCCTTGGAAAAGAGGTTTTTAATCTCAATGGCACTTTCCTGGTTAAATAAAGGTTTAATAAAAAATAAATAAATAAAAGAGCTCCAGGTCTCCTTCTCTTTTCATAGAAAGAACATTCAAAGGATCAGCATTCAGACCAGACAGCGAAGCCCCCACCTGAGCCAAGACGGTGATGAAGTTTCTGTTCAGATGCACGGCTTCATAAAGCGCCAGCAGGATCGCCTCGTTGGTTCTGGAGAAAGAAATGCCACAGAAAAGATTCCTTTTCTGTTCAACAACGTCTACATTTTTTCCCCGAGACCTTTGGAAATGTTCTTCTGCGCTTCATTGCTTGTATTGACAGCATCTGCAGGAGCGTCCAGCCTGAAGTAAACAAAACTGTATGGATGCTCCTTAGGACAACTGTCACAAGCACTGAACTATAGTTTCTTTAGACAGTCAATGAAAAATGCACAGAATTAGTCACTTGTTCAATTACTGCAAATGTAAACTTCGGTGTATTTAAAGTGCATCTCCAAGGATTCATTGTAATGACTATGTTTAAAAAGAGTTAAGGAAGACAGCTATTGGCTAAAGGCGGCTAACAGCCATTCATAACAGCAGCTAATAACGAGCAGGTTTAGCAAATGGATGGATGCACCGCAAAATCATGCATCCATCCATTTACTAAACCTACTCAGGATCACGGGGTTGCCACTTTCACATAAGTCATGCATCCAGGTTTTCTATATATGGTTCTCCAGTTCACTGCAGACCCAGCTCACATTCACATCTAAGAGACAATTTGGAGTCACAAATAATCTATGGTTGGTGGTTAGGCGCTCTTGCCTCACAGCAAGAAGGCCCCCGGTTGAAGTCCCGGCTGTGGGACCTAAACCAGAACACCAGTGGGGGACCTTTATGTGCACCGTCCAAAAACACGCTTCATAGGTTAATTGGTTACTCTGAATTGTCCCTGCGAGTGTGTATGAGTGTGTGATTTGTTGCCCCTGCGACTGACCGGCGACCTGTCCAGGATGTCTCCTCCCTTCGCCCATGAGTGGCCGGGATAGGCTCCGGCAGCCCCGCGACCCCGAAAGGGACAAAAGGGGTTTCTAAAATGAATGAATAATCTATGGAGCATGTTTTTGGACCGTGGGAGAAAACGCCCGGAGAAAAAATGATTTCATCAGTGAAATCATTTCAGCCTCAAAACCTTTTTTTCTACAAATAATATATTTTTCATTTCTAGGATTAAGCTTACTGCGTCTTGAGTTTCTCACTTTTAGACATCCTGACGACTCTAAACTGAGCTTTTCAGAGCTTTCTCTACAACCTTCTGCCAATCTGAGCTCATAGATCCAGGATTATTTGAGTGTTAAATGAATCAAATATCCACAGCCTGAAGGGCTTTGTGACCCATGAGGAATATTTCTGTGCTTCATTCAGTCCCAAAGGGGAATTCTGTCATGTAGTGCAGTTTGTAGTTACAAAATAGAGGAAAGCCATTGAAGTGACATAACTTCACACTTACTGTACTGACAGCTTCTCATCTGCATCTGCTATAAACATGCTGCCGACCTGCAGACAGAAGAGTCACCAAACACAGGTGAGCCTTAAAAACATCAGCAGGTCTGTTGGGAAATTAAATATGAAAGGGGGCGGGCTCGTACCATACTGGTTAGGGCTGAGAAGAAGCCGCCCTGGTGCTCCTCCTCTTTGTCTTTGTACTGTCTGTAACCAGAAAAAACGTCAAAGGAAAAGAGTCCAGAAGCTCAGAAGTCCGTGACTCTGCATGCATAAACACGTGACCGCCTTCACAAACAACTCCAGAAGAGCCGTCAGCCATAAATAACACAAACTGAAGTCAGCAGAAAATCCTCGAACAGAAGGAAAGATCTCACCTGTTATATTCGGTCAGAGCTTGATGGACGACCATTCCCATCCCCTGAGGAGAGGGAGGAGCTTCAATCAGAACTTTGATTTTTTTCATTACTGTTCTTAATGGAAAAACAGGACTTACATCTAATGTTGGCTCATCGTCCACGATGGACAGCTTAACAATGTACGGATTCACCGACTGGAAACAAAAACAAAACTTTATTAATCAAACGCAAACAACAGCCACTTTCCGTGACAGTAACTCAGAGTTTAACGTTTTCGTGATTCAACCAGAGCTCCCGCTAAAAAGGCTTTTTTCACCAGTATAAAACCAAATAGATGTTTTAATCACACAAACCAACATTTTGTTACGTGCAGACACAAATCATATAAATGTTTAAATGTGACAGTTGTATGGAGTTAATTCAGTCTCAATAATCAGAAATGCACACAACCGGTTTTACAAATGCACACGCTCCGATTCACAAATGTCATTTTATGCAAACGTGAAAAATAAATTCGGAAATACACACCCTGTGTTTCACAAACACACAGATTGTGTTTCACACATGCACACTAAATGTTTTACAAATGCACAATAAGTGTTTCTCACAAATGTGCACACTGTATTTCACAAAAACATTTTAGAAATTCACAATAAATGTATCAGAAATGCACAGTAAGTGCTTCACAAACATGATTTTTAGGTACACATGTGATGTGAACTCACAGATCATTCGAACTGCAGACTGTGCATTCAAAATCCCGTTCTCGTTTGTGAATCTCCCTGTGTGTGTGAGAGATTTTTCTACGGTGAATATTGAGACTCATCTGACGGAGCGGGTCAACTAATGTCACCATTGGCTAGTGAATCTGTCAATCAAACTCATCGGCAAAGCAGGCGGGTTCGCTTTTAGCCAATCGAATGGCCCCTTACACTCTTCACTCTCAACTGACGAGGGAGGGAGCTGTTCAACACAGCAGTTGAAAGGACGCGGGCGGCAAACATGGCGGAGAGTTCTTCTGAACGGGATCAGTCTCAGCCCGTAAGTAATGCATTTATTTGATCATTCCCTCGTTGTACGTCCTGTAATGTTATTGAATACTAAGTTGAAGCGTTCTCCTTTGCCAAGTGACATGTGTGAATGCTTTATGAACACTGCAGCCGAGTCGTTTGCAGAGTACCCCCACCGCAAATTAGCTTAGCTTTGTTTTGCTTAACCTGTGCAAGTTGTGGCTGCCTGTGAGTGTGAGTGAAGTTCAAGCCGGTGTCGGTTCAAGCTAGCGTCTATAGCCAATGATCTGTAGGTTCTTAACATGATTCATAAGGAACTAAGGGGAAAAGCATGCCGGATTTACAGCAGCAAAGAAAGTTTAATAAAAAGTATTGATTTGGAGACGGCGATTTGTTTAAACACTGATGCTATGCTAACTAGCTAGTTTTTCCGTGTGCTGCCTTTATGTAAACGCGATCCGGGTTAAAGTTAGACACAGCATTTTCACAGCCCAGACTTTAAGACGGGGTGGATATGTGCAACAAAGTTAATTCATATGACATTCATGAAAACGCCATTTTTAAATATAACAGACATGAATCCACTGTTGAATGAAAGAAGCCTCATTAAGTTTCTAACGTTAGAACCCGTATTCATTGTGATGACCAGCCCTATGAGATTGTGTCAGAGTGACAGCCACTAAATTCCCCGTATCTTTACTTCCAATGACGTAATGACAAGAATCCCAAACATTATGTTTTTAGGCTGTTTTGTAGTCGATAAGTAGTCACAGAAAGGGTGGATGGGAGAAATCAGCTGTCAACAGTGATTTGAGTAGAAGTTACTGTAAGTATTACACACAGGCTTCCTGTGATCAGTGTCTTGTCTCTGATTTTTTTTAAAGGTGTTCTTTACTACAAGCTCAAGTATTCATAGCAAGAGTGTTTTAAAAAATTCCCCTTTCATATATTTGAAAATTATGTAATTTAATCTCAGACAGCTAAATGATCTAATCCATGTTTGTTGTGTTTTTATTTATTCTCTAGGAATTACTGAATGTGACAGCGTGACAATCTTTTGTTCCTCGTGCCATCAGGCAATACAACTCTCTGGCAGGGCATCTTACAAGTAATTTCTTTTAATTTTACCCACTGATTTTCCAATTATTTATCTTTTTTTATCAATCTTTTTATTTTGTGATATTTCTATTTGTAATGCATGTGTGTTTATGTGTTTTTTTAAGATGGCCATTTAAAAAAAAGTTCCTCAGGGATTATTAAATACCCTTCTATTCTATTCTATTTCATATTTTATCATCCTATTGTATTACTGTTTTACCTGTCAATTGGGAATTTAGCATTTTTGCCCCTGTAAATATCTGTCAGTTGAAAGTATTTGTACTTGTATTCCATAGATCTTGTACCTGAGAAGATAGCAGAGAACAACTGTGCAGACACCCACTTGGCCTTCTTCAGTGACGCTGTGAACGTTTATGGCTTTCCTCTGAGGTATTCATGTTATTCATAAAGAAATATTTTATTCACATATCAGGCAGTATAAGTACTTGGTTATTTGTACAAAAATAAAATTACTTTTTTTAGACTCCTCTCCATAAACAAAGGCAACTCTAAAACTCTTTCCCCTCATGAATAACATTTTACCCCCCCCTAACAGTCTCTCTCACCTCATTTTTTCCCCAGTGATACATGTAACCCACTCCTGCAATTTATCTAACCTAGAAATTCTACTTATTGGCATCATACATAAGAACATTACATTTTAAACTGATGTGTACCGTATTGGCGATGCATTTGTAATTATGTGTTTGAGACATGATTTTCATGTTATTGTCAGGGTGAGAGGAGATCACGGAGGAGAACATGTGGGCATAGCAGAGTTAATGCTCACAGTACGTACAACTGACACAAACGGCTTCATTGTGGGAAAAGTGTACACACAATCAACGGTGAGTTGAACCTAGTTTTAGAAGCTTTAATATATACACAGGGCTCCAGACTGCGTCCATTTGGTCGCATTTTGCGACCAAAATTTGAGAGTGTGCGACTGAATTTTACACCCAGTCGCACATGTGCTACCAGTAAATTTGCCTCCCCCACCCTCCGTATTTTTTATACATTAAACATGAAAGGAGCACGTCAATGATCGATGAAATGAGAGATGAAATCATCAATGAGACGCGAGCGCACACGCACGCAGGCAGACACACACACTCGCGCGAATACTCATGAGACTGGAGCACACGCGAGCACACACTCGCATTTCATTGAGTGATGCCTGAGGCGGCCAATGCGTGTGAGAAGAATAGGGAAAGTCACTGCAAGTGGCTAAAATATGTGGAGGGGGCGGGGCCTAGAGATAATCGAGCGCGCGTAAACATCCGTGGGAAGGAAACGGAGACAAATATCATCACAACCTGATATGTGCGTCTGAGCTATGAGCAAGCGAACTATTGATTCGTTCTTCCGACCTGCAGCTAGTGTACCAGTGACAGAGTGTACAGCAGGGGTCTCAAACTCGCATGAAATCGAAGCTGCAGCGAGACTGAAAGAGACCAGGAATTAGGAGTTGTCCTTAACATTCAATTTCGTTTTAATATGCCTCTCCCCCTAAGTATGAGCTGTGATATTACATCTTTTATAATTATTTTAATGTTTTGTAATGGATGTAGCCTTTTTTTAATCAGTTGGTATTTTAAATTATTTTAATTGATCAGTGAACTACAAAAAACCCATCAGGACGCATGTCCCATAATGCATTGTTTTGTAGTCTGTAGGGCAGCTTTTAGTCAGTTCAATACTAAATTTCCAGCTGCGTTCGCTCTGATTGGTGTCTTGCTCTCACCCCTTTCTCGTGATATTTTTGTTTTGATTGACAGGTGATGTTGGAGCAAAAAAATATACGTCACACACCAGGTGATCTGTGCAGCGTTGCGTCCATCTGGGTGATCTCAAACACGCTTATTGTGCATCTTGGCTGAACCTATTTGGTGTCACCAACATGAATTTCCATCCTCTAATATTTACATACATTTAAGTATTGTTTGAAACTGTGAAATTACGAAAGGTTACTACGGTAATCACTTGTTACTAAAAACTTTTTTTATTCTAAAAGTATGGTTTTTTTTTTACTATTTTTACTTAGTTGTACTGTCGTGACAGCGATGGTGCTGTCAGTTTACCTTCATGTTGCATCTTCAAAAGTGCAGAATAAAATATGACACTGAATTAGAAACAGCACATTGTAATTTCTGCATCTATTATTAAAGTATTTATTAGCAATACAGTGGAATTTAGTAGATTTGGTTAGAATGTTGATTTACGGTATGCGCCCCTAAATTTTCTGGTTGTGCCCCTAAAATTTAGGGGCCACTATGCTCCTAGTGAAAAAAGTTAGTCTGGAGCCCTGATACATAAAAGTGAATGATGTATTAAAAATAAATCTGACAATATATTTCTTTTTGCTTTTTTTCCAAATACAGGATTGAGCCCCTCTGGTGTGATGTCTTCATGACTGTTACTGGTTTATATTACAACATCCTGCACTCTCCTGAGGACCAAGACTTGCTCAATATCAGTCACATCACGTATTCTGCTGCCATTACATTTTTCTACCATGCATTCAGGCCAGTTTGGATGTCTTTAGTGACGCGTGGGACACCCATCCAATCAGGATGGAGCAAAGCATGACACCAAATCAGCTGTGGCTGTTGGGCTTGACCCAGAACCCTGTTTCTGATCCCCGGGTAAATGCTTTATTTAATCTCACTGTACTGGACAACTGATTTGTGTGCAGTTTGACTAAAGTGGAAAGTATCAAGAAGAGTATCATGAAATCATAATGACTACAGTGAATTTTCATCGAAAATGAATGAAAAGGATTATTGTTGTGTGGTGCAAACAATTTCCCTAAATTGTTTGTTTGTAGGAAGAATAGCACATCTGCAAGTTCAAAATGCATCACAATGTTTGGCATTATGAGCCATCATATGTACTAATCTCACTACTTTGTTAAGGATCACTTATTTGCAAATTATAAACAGTTATGGAGATATGAAGTCTGCCTGCAAGCAACAATATAAGTTATTATTAGTCGGTCACTGTTCCTACATAATCTAAAACACAAAAAAAACAGTGCTGTTCATAAACAGTATCTTTTTTTTTTTTTTTTTGTCAGGGTATGCTGGTTCCAGAGATTGAACGGGAGGAGAGTGGATCCATGGCTGAACCTCATCCTGGGATCAATGTCCCGGTATGGGACAGTCCTCTTTTGGGTCCACAAATGTTGGAACTGCAAGATGACAACCCATTGTGGAATTCAGACCGTTTGGGAGTGGACCTACATCTTTACTGTCCAGTGTGTTTAGAACTTAATTTAGGCGACATAATTACATACAGAAGAAGAGAGACTGAGGGGAGTAAGACAGAGTTCAAATCAATACTGCTGTATTGTTCAAGGGACTTCATTGTATGTAAGGATGTTATGAAAATTAGTTCCAGTTTAAATAAAATTCAAATCAGTAGAGATCCCACATTTGCTTAAATTTTGATGTTTTAATCTGTCCATGTTTTCACTGAATTTTACTCTGCAATAAAGGGTGAATGTTTGCACTTTGTTGTTCTATGACCATCTTTTGTTGTGTAGTATTTAACCAGCTATAAAACCCAGAGAGATGAGGATCTTTTTTGCAAGGGTGACCTGGCCAAGAGGTGTATATGTATATGGTTACAATATAAAATCAATGACATTTGAGTTATTAAAAAAATAAAATTAAGGTCCAGCAAAGTGACTTCGGGCTGAGCAGGGGAGGTGTATATTGGGTGTCTGTGATTGACAGTGAGATGAACTTGAGGTAATGTAGTCCCACTGCGTGGTACGGAGCAAAGTGATGACAGTTTCTCCACAAAACCTTCTGTGGAAGTTGAAGATTTTTCTCCTCCACCTTCATATGATCCAAACCGTGTCTGAGTGTTGAAATGACGCTAGCATGAAAGCTAAGAGAATAACGTACAAACAATCCCGAGTGAAACGTTCATTGTAAATCCCATGACCAGTACAGAGTTCGATGGATTCAATGTCAACTGCATTCAACCACTGTTGCCTTGCTTCCAGGTCCACTGAAAAGTTGCACAAGCCAGTAATTTTTGACAACCGAAGGCAAATAAACCGACAAGCCATGCTAAAGCTAACACGCTAACGACCGACTGGTACAGAATCAAACATGGGCGGGGCTTTTGCCACCCGCAGAAAGCGTAGAGAAAGTGTAAGGGGCCATTCGATTGGCCAAAAGCGAACCCGCCTGCTTTCCCGATGAGTTTGATTGACAGATTCACTAGCCAATGGTGAGATTAGTTGACCCGCTCCGTCAGATGAGTCTCAATATTCACCGTAGAAAAATCTCTCACACACACGGGGAGATTCACAAACGAGAACGGGATTTTGAATGCACAGTCTGCAATTCGAATGATCTGTGAGTTCACATCACATGTGTACCTAAAAATCATGTTTGTGAAGCACTAACTGTGCATTTCTGATACATTTATTGTGAATTTCTAAAATGTTTTTTGTGAAACACAGTGTGCACATTTGTGAGAAACATTTATTGTGCATTTGTAAAACATTTAGTGTGCATGTGTGAAACACAATCTGTGTGTTTGTGAAACACAGGGTGTGTATTTCCGAATTTATTTTTCAGGTTTGCATAAAATGACATTTGTGAATCGGAGCGTGTGCATTTGTAAAACCGGTTGTGTGCATTTCTGATTATTGAGACTGAATTAACTCCATACAGTTGGGTTTAGGTTCCTAAATAGTTGGACAGGAGTAGGACTGCACGATATGGGTCAAACTCGCGATTTGCGATATTAATGATCAATATTGTGATGACGATAAAAAAAAGGAAAACAACCAAAAAAAATTCCATTTCACTCCAACAGTTTTATATATACCGGTACACACCTTAAATTATACTCCAAATGACCCTAGACTACATAAGAGGCGAGCGTCTAACATAAAAGGGCTCCATCTGATTGGTCAACAACGTGAAGGGGTGCATCCGATTGGTCAAATGAATAAAGGGATTGATTCGATTCGTTAAATACTTCAGGCTGCCATAAGATTATTTTAACACATTTAAGGTAACCATTTATCGCAATTTTCTCCACCTTTTGCGATATACGTATTCCACAGCGCAAGAGCCTCAACGTTTGGAAGTGTGTGCCATAGGAATCGTGCTCTGGTCCAACTGTTCAGAGACGTCACATGCAGAAGGAATCTAACACTGAGGCTAAACACGTGAGGCTTTCCCAGGAAAACAGTTGTGTGTTGATTACTTCATCAAAAATACAAGCACAGCCCCCCCTCCACACATGAATAAAACACACACCTCGTACTTTCTGTAGTTAACGAGCAGGGCCAGAAGAACGACAGCATCGTACCCATGCTGCCCCCTGCTGGACGAATCCGACAGGATCTGTGCAGGACAGGAAGGATTGATAAAACTGACAGGACGGAGAAATACAGATAATAAACCAGAATGATTTTCTTCAAACAAATCACGCACCTGCAGAATGGCTTCAAAGATGCTGTTGATCATCACATACTCCAGTATGGTGTTCTGGCTGATGTTGTCTGTTACCTGCAGACCAGTTAAACAAGATTACAGTCGGTTCATTTAGAAAAGATTGTGGAGTTTCCTAACTTTTTTATTCCACTGTAAAGTCTCATTACTTTAGCTGGTAAATTAGTCAAGTTTCTTCTCCAACTTGACATACGACACAATGCAGAAAACAGAGCATCTCATTAGGAAGGAGTAACTTTTTATACAATTTTCCTTAAATTGATTTATTTTTCACCTGTAAGACATTCAATTGTGCAGCAATGAGAGATTTCTTTTTCTTTTCTAGAAGCAAAATCTGATTATATTTCAGAGTTTGGTCATTTCTGAGTGAAAAACAAACTCATGCTAAGCTTTAGGTCACCTACTCCTGAGTTACGGTGCAAGAATCGGGACGATTATGGGCTCGCTCCAGGTTACCACTGGAGTCCTTAAGTGATACAAAACACAAACATTGTAAGAGCTTTCTTATTATTTCATTAAGTGTTCAAATATAACAAGAATTTATGCCAAGAACCTTAAATAATTCCTGAGCAAAAACACATGTTCAGGGTTCAAATGTGACAGGCTGGTTTTGGAAAACAGCAGCAATAATAAGAATACTATTTTTTTTCCTCTTTGAAAAACATTTTTCTCAAATGAAAATGTCAAAAACACACTCATGGAAAACCTTATATAAAAATTAATAATAACTTTAATTACTGAACTTTTTTGTAAATAAGAAGACGTCCTTTTTTTTACTTGACTCTCCTTTTAGTGTAGAACCGGGACCCCCACCCCCTTAAATGAGGAGCAACATGTAGAAAAGGGAACCATTCGATCCCAGAGAAAAGTCATCGTGTCCTACATTTTTGAGTTGAGCTGCACTGGAACTTTTGCTTTCGTTTTCACTACAGTCTGGCCTGTTTGGTGGTTTTAAACTCCACCCGCATGCATTATGCAGTTGTAGGTTCTCCAACTGTATGGCCTGGTCATTTATGGCACGTATCAATCAAGGAAACCAGATCTAGCCTGAAGGGAGAACGAGAGCAGTTTAACCCTAAAGTCCCTTTGAACAGCTGAGGGAGTAAGGAGGGCCGCTGGGATTTCCCTGTTTCTTCAAACAATAAGCTTTTATTTTCCACAAACGGCCAGTTTGTGTTTTCTCACCGTCACCAAACACAACAGCAGTTTGAGACAGAGGCTCTTCAGGCTCTCTGAGCTGTCTCCACAAAGAAGACTGTCCAAGCGCTCCATCAGGTCCTGAAGCAAGAAAGAAATCGAGTCAGAGGATGGAAGGATTACATCTATTCTTCCTTCTAAATCTCTACAGACCTTCATCCTTTGCTCGGCCTTGTCGAACCCCATCAGCATGTTGATGATGTCGAAGCCAGACGCCGACTTGTTCTTATGGTGGACTCCTCGGAAAAGTGCACAGAGAGTCTGAGGATGGAAAGCATAGCGGACGCTTAGTGAAAGGCTGGGATGCCAGTCGAACCAGGTTGTTTGAAAGGTTTTGTCAGAAGCTGATGGGCTGTCCCAGCACACCGAGCTCACATTTCCTGTCTGTGCTTTTCGTTCGCAGTGGGGGTCACAGCAAGCGAGGACAGAAGCAGCTTCGCTCACGCAGACGTCACATACCTGCAGAGCGTTGACCACCTTGATCTGGTGTTCCTCTCCCAGAGCCTGAACGCAGTGGTGAAACAGAGAGTTGACGTTGTCTTGAATACACTGGGCGTCCTCTCCATCGATGCTCTCCAGTTTGGACTCCAGGTACTCCAGGTTCACCTGAGAAGAAGCAGAAGACATTGTTGAAACAAACACTCGGAAAAAGCAGCCGTTTGCTTCAATAGGAACTCAGACCTTCATGAGAAACAGCTCATCCCAGAAGCGAGGGTTGTTCTTGGCTGGATCCTCCTTCTACATCAAAGCACAGAAGACTTTCTTAGCGCCTGAACATGCAGTCCAACGACACATCCGCCGTTTGCTTCCTTTGCTGATACTTACAGCAAATATCTCGTCGTACATCAAGACCACCTTTTCTTTCAGAGGTTTTTTGGAGGACGATGTCCTCCTCAGCAGCCCTGCCTTCTTCTCAACCTGGGACATGTCTGCAGAGCCTGAAGGATCAAAGAAAATGTCCATTACACGTCACGTTCAGCCGGTTTTCTACTCCGTCTAAAAATCAGGACAATGTGGTGAACAAAAGGAAGGTTTTCTGTATCGCATTCATCATTGAAGTCTTCATCTGTGTTTGACCTGCTTTGATGTTCAGGACTAAGGAACTGTTCTCCTTTTTCGTCAAAATTTCAGCTGTATTCGGACCGGAAAAGTCAGTCGGTCCAGACCAAGTCCACTTAATTTGAGTCCTGAACATTGCTTTTGGTCTGTATTCGACTGCTTTTCAACTGGACAATTCTGTTTTGAACTAAAGCTTGTAAACAAAGACTAAAGATCTCTTCAGTCCTTTGCCAAGAATAATGAGGCAAAGCAAGGAGAGAAAGAATAATGGAAGTTCTATCCTTTGCAAACCCTGTCAGGATAGTTCACCAATTCCAACTTTATATTTCGCTGACCAATTTTGAACGTCTGTATCAATGTCAGGCATGCTGCACGAGGAGACAGTTAAGAAGCTACACTGATTAGTATTCAGGACATATAGATGGTCAAGAAAACAGTGTTAGAAGCAAAGTATCACGTTGAAATTTTTTTTAAGAAGCCACATTTCAGTGACTTGCTGAGTCTAGTTGCTCTACGTTTATGGTTGGCTCCTTCCTCCTGTTTACATCCCATAATATCCGGCAACAGTGGCCGTTTTGGTTCAGTTGTTCCGCTCCGAGCACAGAGTCTATTCAGACTGAGGGAACTGAGAGCTAACTGGAGCTCAGTCAAACAAACCCAGACCACTGTGAAAGATGGATCCGAGTGCGGTTCCGGACCAGGGTCCGCTTGGGTGCATTCAGACTAAAAACCTGTTACGGTTTAGTGGGGGAAACAAACTCGGGCTCACTTTAAGTTAAGTTAACCAAATGAGTCCATGCTTCTCAGATGAATTGGCAAAAACTCACTTGTTTGGAAAGACTAATGACATTTCTGCCCCCTTCAAGTTCATCTTGCCTACAGAAAAGTGGGGATTGTGTGTCTGTGTTGCTGTATGTGTGTGTGGCTGTATGAGAATATGTGTGTGTCGTCATTTTGGATAGCATCATTTTGTTATCAATTTAGGAACTAATATCTTAAATAAATGTCACAAATCTATGTATTTTCATTTGCATTGTTTTTTTTAATTTGCTTGAAAAGAACCGATCAATCATAAAAAGCTGTTCTACGTCTTCTCAGACTCTCCTGGTCTTCCATGGTGTTGAATAAATGACCTTGTTGTTGATGTGGATTGATCAGGTTTGAGGTGTGATGGCTTCTTAATAATAACACATTAATAATGTTCCTTCAGGTCCAACGATTCCTGGACAGTTTTCATGCTGAAGCTCATATCATTCTTGAGAGGAACCTTGAAGCTTCTGGAGAAAACAGCAGAGAAGGAGGCAAAGCTCTGCAAAGAGTGGCGTTTTGTCCTGCGCTAGCAGGCAGGTTTGCGCAGACGTGTAGCTTCGGTTCTGCTCTACATCAAACCAAACATTTGCTGACAGGGTCTCTCTTTTTAACCCTTGTGCTAACTAGTGGGGTCCAGACGTTGGAAGTGGGGTCATCTGGACCCCACAAGATAGCACAAGCCAAGGGTTAAAAGCGGAAAAGAGTGAGGGATGCATTCTGTGACATGACTTCCGGTGTCATACCTGCTGGGGCTCACCTGTCAGGAGTCTTACCTGAAAGACATTTACTGCCCAACGACGATACAAACTCAAACAAGAATCACATCAATGCTTAATGACGTAAAGGACGGAAGCCTCCAGGCAAAGTCACACACTGAAATATCTGCTACCAAGTCAATTTATGGATAAACTACCACTTGGTTAGTAATTAGTATTGGTAACTAGCACAGACAGACTAGGTAGAATTTTTTACTAGGTAACGTAACGAAGACCAGCGTCACGATGAACGGTGGGTTAAGCTGTCTGACAGACACACGAGTTTAACAATAAACGAGCACCAACAACTAACCTAAAGTAACTACAACAACATGTTAGCTTAGCGGCGCTAAGCTAATATTAATCTGAAACGGCGATAGCGATTATTTCATCTCGTTTACATGTCAGCCGTCTGACTGTCATTGTTGACACACAGACACTGTTTTATGTGAAAATTCGAAAAAAAAAGTCGTCCATTCTTACCGTATTCAAACGATCCAAATTTGGGGCGTAAATGTTTGATTCATGAGTCCTTTAGAGCAGAACCTGCTAGCCTGCTGCTGTTAGCATCCTGCCGGGCTTCCGGGTCTTAGCGCACGACAAATAAGCATCCATCGGTCTGTGTCAGAGGCTCGTGCACGTGCAGACAGCTCACAGGAAACGCGCATTTTCAGCACACTTCAGTTAACTTATTGCTTTATTGTTATTTAAAGTTTTATAGGGAAAAATAAAGGTTGTCTGCTGCTTTGATACAATGAAAACTATTTAAAAGGGGGAGAAAAATTGCTAAATCATTACAAATATAAAGTAAAATGATTGATAATCAGCAAATAAGATATGTAGGTCAATACATTTAGATAAAGTTATTAAAAATATCAATAGCTTCCTTCAACAGTCTGATCCTCTTTTGATGATCTATTTTAAAAGTGGTCCTTTAATCGTGATCATGTTTTTAGCCAAAATCACAAAACCTGTGTCGTTTTCGACTTAGTAGAAATGGTCGATATGGACAAAAAAAAAAAATCTCAGATTTTTCACTCCAAATTTGATTTAATTTTAATTGATTTTTTTCCTCTCCATGCTTTTACTTTCTTTAACAAAAATTTAAAAAGATGGAATAAAATCAACAAAAACTATTTTTTAACATCACCTTTGTAAATTGTCTCCAACACAACTAAATACAAGCAGTAAAAATGTTTGCAGAACAATGCAGCAGATGTTTTGTGAGCTACCGCTCGCTTGAGCATCTCATAAAAAGAATTACTAGAACTCAGTCGGCAGACCATTTTTGGTAGCAACAGACTTGATACGGATTTGACGTGTTTGGTTTGAACTTCCAAGTTTGAAGTCACAAACCCAGAGACCAAAATCTAATTTTTGACTCAACAACCAAGTTGACTGGTAGATAAAAAAAAATCTACCAACCAAATTATTCCATTATATTACAAAAGAAACTATAGGTACTATTTAAAAAAAATGATATGCAAACAGAGAAGAAGTCACAACATAATAAAAACATCAGATAAAAACAACCGTTTTTATTTTAAGGACTTCCTGTATTGATTTCTAATCAATCTGTGCTCTCTGCTTTTGGCGTTTCCATTCCTTCTATGAAATGTCCGATTTTGAATCATAAACTAGCAGCTTCTGTTTTCTTGCTGAAAAACGCCCCAGTGAGAAGAGGGGTTTCAGTCAGTCACCTGTAGTCTGAACCAACTGGAAAGTCAAATTCAAACCTGCGGAGAAAACAAGGACAGATTTACTAAAAAGGGAGCAGATTTACAGAAAGGGCAATTTTTTTCCTGATTCTGCCTCCAGTTGATTCATTTTTACATGAAATCATAACAAAAACAACCTAAAAACATGATCATTATTTGGATTCTTGCTATTGACGTCCTTTAGTTCTTCCTCATTTTCCTGTCTTGCCTCACCTGGCGTGACCGTACGTTTACCACGTTTCTGAACTTTCTTTATGTCCGCACGATTGATCAGCCAGCACGGGTTCTCCTAACTATAACAAAAGGTCTTTGGTCGTATGTGGCGTTTTCCCTGATCTTCTTTGGATCACCTAAACTTTTATCTGCCAACATGAAGGTTTCTCTCTGTTCTCTCCATAGTACAATGGCAGTCTTGTTCCACAGGTGACCTTAATCATAGAGCTATCCATCTTAAAACGTTTCTGGAATCTTTTTTGAGCTTTAAACACCTCTGCATGTGAATCTTGTGTCATGTTCAGGTTTTCACCTTTCAAAAGAGGCAACAAATTCTTCTGCAAGTTTCTCCAGCACCATCAGACTGGTTGGTTATTGGACCAGGTAAACCTGTCCCGTCTGCAGAGGAGTCTTTGCTCACTATAGAGTTTGCTTAAACTTTTCCTGAATGACTCCTCCCCCTTTTGTTAATCTGCATCCATTAACCACATTCTACAGTCTCACCTTCAAAGCGTGAATCATACCTTCTCATCATTTTACCCATGACTGTCAAAGTTACATGTGGTTCCACATCCTTCTTCCACTTGCTGAGGTTAGAGACGTTTTCCTGTCTCTCCTCCTCTGTCACCCCCCCCCCCCCCCCCCCCCCCAAGCCTTTGCCCTGTCTCCTCCTCTGAGCCTGCACTTTGTCATTCTCAAGCTCCCTTCTGCATTTCATACTCTGAAAATGGATTCGATGAGCTGGTCTTTGAATTCGATTGACAAAATTTTCTCAACGCTAAGAAACAAGACCATGGACCCCCCCTGCCCAGACGGAACCTATGCAGCTGGATACACCAACGATCCATGGGGCAAGTGGAGGCTGGTGTGTCTGTCACACCTGTCAGTGGAAGACGTTGAAGATGTGTATCTGTTCGGATTTCTCATCATGGGAGTCCTCACGATTGGAATCGGTGGCTTTCTGATTTATCGAGCTGTCTGGGAGCAGAAAACGGCGAGAGGCGAGCGGCTGGAGCTCTATGGAGAGATACTTCGGGAAGTACGGACCCTCAGTGACAAAGTTTCACAGGCTGATCAAAAGCACTGTGCTTCGCTTGTCCAACTGAGCAGCGTGTCTACAACCCTTGAACTTGTGCGGGAAGTGGATGCCAATCTGGAGCGACTCTCTGGCCGAATGGAGGAGAGACGGGTCTGAAGTGTCCACCATCTGGACCAGTAGAGACAGTCAAGGACACAACCAGCAAGACAAAACAGCTGCATGACGTGACAGAAAGAATTTGATCTAATCTGACTCCCTTGAGCTGAAGGTGCTGCCCTTGGCTCTCTCAAAACATGTCTTTGCTCCCACAGAGTGAAAAGTAGCTGTTATGTGGAGGACGACACCTTGCTGCTCATCTCACTTCTGACTTCCACTGCTGTGTCAAAAGGATGTCTTTTTTTTGTGTCTACACATTGTTTGGGTTGTTTCTGAAAACAATTTTGTGTGTCAGTGAAAGCTGTGCATGCAACAATAAAAGAAATCGGAATTTAAATGAGTCTTTGATGGTAACACGACCTTTCCTTCTTTAAAGAAGACTGTTGCTCTCACTGCAGTGGCTGACTTTACAGAAAAATGTCCTGCAGGGCTTGATGAACAACGCACCTCTTCTCTGCTGTCGATCAGGAAAACTTCCACCGTACATTCGCCCTTTTCTGAGCCATACCTTTGTTTTGTATGGGCTACGATATCTGTCAAAAGGAAACCTATGCATACTGACAAGGTTGTGCAAAATGTGTGCACAACTTTGCAAAGAAATATGAATACAATCTAGCAGGAGAAATTCTTATTCAACACAAAGAAAAGTTGTATTCAAAACAGACTTGTCAAATGTATGGCCAAATGTGCTCAGATTTTTTGCAACGCTGATCACAAAGTATCAATTTGTGTACAATTTTATCTTAATGCACACTTTTCTTTTTGAGAAATAATTAACCCCAGATTTTAGTTCCAAATGCTAAATCTTGCATGAAAGATTGACTGATACTCTGTGGGGAGAGTGGGAAGAGACCATTTAAAGGTTCCAAAATACATGAAAATGTAAGTGATGCAGAAAAACTCATCCATGAATTTGTTGCGTCTGGACTGGATTACTGTAACTCTTTGTTAGCAGCGTGTCCTAAGAGTTCCTTCAGAAGTCTCCAGCTTGTTCAGAATACAGCAGCTAGATTGCTAGCAGGAACTAGCAGAAGAGATCACATCACTCCTGTGTTAGCTTCACTTCACTGGCTCCCAGTTGATTCTAGAATCAAGTTCAAAATCCTCCTGCTAACCTATAAGGCCTTACATGGTATGACCCCATCCTATATCAAAGACCTCATAGTGCTCTACCATCCAAATAGAACACTTCCGCTGCAGCATTTCTCCATTAGCTCACCAAACCCTGAAAGTAAAGCAAAAACGTTTTTTCTTAGGTCCATTGTCTTCCAGAGGAATTTTTTATTCTTTTGTCACGATTGATGTATCCAGGTTTTCTGCACCACAGGAACTTGCAGCGAGAGCGAGTGAGGTTGTTGCCACTGTAGGTACAATAAGTGTTCGGCTTGTTGCAGAGGAATGGTTATTGTACCTACACCACCAGAGAGGAGTTGCTCAAGGGTTGCTGCCACAAACTTTTCCAGAGAAGCCCTCTGAGAGATTTCTGTCATTGATACATGGTGGCTCTTTTAGGAGCCAACCACAAAGCATTAGGAGCATGCTTTTTTCCTTTTTTAATAGTCATAACTTAATATAAGTTAATTACGAGTGTTTACAGAATCTGACACCAAATCTAAAGAAAGTTTTTCATGATTATGTTTGATTTGAAGTGAGTTGTTCAGGTATGTTTTGCTGAAACGTTCTATCATTAAATAACACCAGACTACAATCGAATCGCCCATTATTCAACCCTGTTGACCTGCTGACGTAATGAGCGGAGGTAGTTGGACGCAGCTGGACGTCAGTCAGGTGACGGTTCTGTCCAATGAGTTATATCACTAGAGGAGACACGCCCGCTTTAGAAGCCTGGCCGACGGTGGCGGAGCGCGACGCCATCTTGGTGAGGTCGACAATGCCCACATGACAATGATTTCTATAGCCTTTGGTGGCATCTAAGTAGCTTTTATATAATTTATATATATTTGTATTTCTATATACTTATACATTTAAATAAATATATAATATATGTATATAATTTTATATATATATATATATATATACACATCATTTGTTGCTGTTAAATAAGAGAAACAGTCAGCAGTATAAGCTCAAACTTTAATGAAAAATGCATTGTTGCAGGACTTCTTATAAATAAATAAAAATTACAAAGAATCTTTGAAAATAATTTTTAAACATTTCAAAGTTTTAGACGTCTTTGACATGTAATTTAAATTGCTTAGAAAAGCCCAACAATACCTCAATTATTATAATAAATAATAACAATATATAAATAATAAGTCAACACTATTAAATGATTACAATATATAAACAATAAGTCAATAATAATAATAATGATGAATCAATAATAATAATAATAATAAATCAATAGTAAGTCAATGATAGTATTAAATGATAACAATAAGTCAATAATAATAAGAAATAATATATAAATAAGTCAATAACAATAATAATGATGAATCAATAATAATAACAATAAATCAATAATAAGTCAATAATAATAATAAATAACAATATATAAATAAGTCAATAATAATAATGATGAAGCAATAATAAATAACGATAAATCAATAATAAGTCAATAATAATACTAAATGATAACAATAAATCAATGATACGTCAATAATAATAAATGATAATAATAAGTCAACAATAAGTCCAAAAGTCAACGACAGATTTTCCCCTTTAAAAAGAAACAAAAAACAAAAGAAAAACAATTGATTTCCCCACTGATTCCTGTGAGTGATCAGTTTGTGTACCACAGATGGTATGGTGCCGGTGTGGGTACCGGATGTTCTCGGGTTGCCGGATGTTCTCGGGGTCCTTCGGGGTCCTTCGACCAATGATGACGTCACACTATTTGATTGGCTGTAAGTTGCCACAACCAATGAGTTAACGTCGCTAAGTTTTTTTAAAAACTTTGACAATTGCGGTATCATACATTAACAATGACATTAACGTTAACAACGAACAATAACGATGTAATCAATATTGCCTCGAAGATCAGTCACCATTGCCAAATATAACATATTGACATAGAAAATAAAGAATAGAGGGCAAAAAAAGAAACAATGAACATAACACACAAATAAATAAAAACATAAGTAAAATAAAATAAAGGAACATAGAAAAAATCTAAGTAGTTAGGGGTACTCGTGAAGTTTGTATTTCTGAACAAAACTAAGCAATTTCAAGCCATTCTTCTTTTTCATATAATGAAGTGATTGAAAGCAAAACAGAGCTCTTTATTATATGTTATAAAAGTGGTTTGGTCTTCAAAACTTGACCTCACCAAGATGGCGGTGCTCTCCTCCCATGAGGAATCACGTGATGTCTCCTCTACTGATATAACTCATTTGAAGGACCCTGAAGGACCCCGAGAACATCCGGTACCTACACCGGGTTTCAAGCCAACAGTCTGGCCAGTCTTATCAAAATCTGTTTCCCCAAAATCTTTTGAACATAGCCAGACTGTATTACTAGTTGGTACCACAGTGATCCATCTAGGTTTGCTGTTTTTATTGCTAAGGACCACTTTTTCCTTAAGTCTGAATCCATTGGAAACCTGAAAGAAAAGTTCAGTCACGGAGTCAGAAATTTATAAATATATATTACTATAATAGTTCTAGTATACTGTTTATAGGTTTAACTAAATAAAGTTTACATTTATGTCGACAGCAAATTATACGTACATCATGCAGCATGTTGATAATAATAATAGCCCTGCAGCATCATGCATGTCAACATGTGTTCTATTAATAAAGCCCCTCCAGCAGTAAAAGAAAAAATTATAGTTCTTACCTGTGAAATGTTCTGCCTTCCTCCTTTGCGGACTCTGATTTTGGCAGTTGAAACTCGCACAATGAACTGGCATTTTGCAAAAAAAGAGTTCACATGCATGCACTGCAGCAGTAACTTGACCTCACCAAGATGGCGGTGCAATCCTCCCATGAGGAAACACGTGATGTCTCCTCTAGTGATATAACTCATTGGTTCTGTCTGAGGTGGCGCTCCTCGCCACGCAGCGGCGCTTTTGCGCAGCGTGGCAGTTGAGCAGAGCACGAGGAAGGGCTGCGGGAGCAGGAATGTCGGCGGGTTCTGTGAGCGCGAGCCTCATCCGCTGCCTGATACCCGCCGCGCGGAGGATCACCGCGAGGACACCGGTCGGGACTAAAAGCAGAGCGCGCGGGGGCACGCGGCAGATGGCTACAGCAGGTGAGAAGCGCGCGCTATTTGGATGTACAAAGAAACTCTGCTGCAGGTCGGATAGGCGCGTTCCGGTGACAACGCTCCACTGATCTTTTGTGGCGGAAGTGTCACGTGACAATGTTTCAAGCCCAACTGCTGGATGCCGAATGTCACGTGACCACCCAGAGGTTGACAATTAGGACTTTACAATCCGAGTCTTCTGTTATGTGAAGACTATCCTATTACATCCGGTTAGGTTTAGTTCCATCAGAAACCTTAAGCCACAAGGCTGTTTTTTGCCTTCTTCATCTCTTGCTACATTAAAACAATCAAATCACATATTGGATGGAAATGTGGAGAATCACTATTCACACACAAAAACACACTCCTACGCACACAAAGGCCATGGTTGGATATAAAGGGTTATAATTCCAGAGTGTTGATGGCCCGATGGTCGACACACTTTGAAGACTGATTATGGACCTGAAAGCCCTAAAGAAAACTCACCTGATGGTAAACGTATAGCACCTTTCTACTTTCCTGGAAGGCCCAAAGCGCCTTACAGTCACACTCCCATTCACACAGTGATGGTGGTCCGCTGCCGAACACTGGTGCCAACCTTCCACCAGAGGCAAGCGGAAATTGAACCTGCATATTCCGATCAAAGGTCAAACGGTTAAAGTTATTATTGGATCTAAACTGTCATGACTGTGTTTTTTCTTGTTCATGTGGCTTCATCTGCCCATTCTGACGCATTGATTTAAAGAAGGAAAGTTGTGATTTTGGTGTTACATTGTACATGATCTTGTAGCATTTTTCTCATGATGGAGGACATTTTAAAAAAGAAAACTAAGCTTGAAATTGCATTTCTGGGTATTTCTTCATTGTTGACGAAAAAATGCAGCTTGAAGAAGTAAGTTGCAGTGACGTAAGTGCTACATGCGGAGGGAAACAAGCTCCCACTCCATTCTGATGCCTTCATTTGTAGACGACTAGCTCCATCTATGCCTTTGGTTTCTTCATCTGAGCTGGAATCTGGCTCTGTAATGCACCCTATGTCTAGGGGTGTGGGGCATAACATAAAGAAGAAGAAAATGACCCAAATTACAAAAATGTAAGCCCTCAAAGATCACCAAATATAATAAAGCTGCCAAAACCAATGTCTGTACAAATAATAGGGTTTATTGTCCCAAATGTAAATATGACAAAAGGAAAGAAAAAGGAGCATCTAACTTCAGGGTGAACCCAGGCCAAAGTAATGAACAAAACCGAACTCAAATGTCAAATGCTCTATCTGACCTTCAAGGAAACAAAGTAAAAATAAATGACAAAGTCTGACCTGTCTCACTGAACCTCAACCAACAGGATAAAACAGTCACAAACAAAATGGCAGTTCACCCCTAATGCTCTACAACACAAATATCCAGGGGAGTATTCCAGAAAGCAGGTTATGCTAGCTCCCACGGTAAGTTTGAGGCTAAATAAGTTGATAACCTTAGCTTTCGGTTCCAAAAACAGAGGTATGTTTCAGGGTATGTCAAGTTGCCATAGCAACTCATGCTCTGAACATAACCTGGTCTGGAGCAGGTTTAGTTGAAGGTTAGTTTGTTTACAGAGAGGTGAAGCAGCATGGCGTGTCCATTTGAAGATTATTTAGTGGATGAAGAAGCTCAGATGATACTTTTTCCAACGTGAGAGGGTGATAAGACCACATATGGATGTTGGAAAAATAAACCTTTTTACTTTGATCTAACTTAATTATTTGCTTTAGTTAAGATAAATCATTTTTTAGTTAAGTCAGTTTAAAAATAACACGTAGTTATCAGACATTTATTTTACTTCACTTAAATTAATTCAATTAAGTAGATGTAACTTTGGTGCTGCTGTTAGATCGGCACCGCAAGGAATTGTGGGATACCTTTCTCTTTGCCTGTCTGGACGGAATTGGGTTTAAGTGTGGGTTTTTGTCCAAATGTGTTTACTTTAGTTGTGTTTTACTGTGTATTTCCCAGTTGTTTGTCATATTATGTTTAACTCTTTTCTGCACCATGAGTGAGAGGGAGGGAGAGGAGGATGAGTTTTTATATGAATTCCTGTCGCTATGCAGAAACAATGTCTTAGAAAACGACAGTTTTTTATTTAGCTGAAAATGACAATCACAATTAAAAGAGCACTGAGAAAAATTTTAAAATAGATCAAAAGATGATTGGAGGGGGACTTTAGTGGACACTAAAGTCAAGTTGAATTCAGTGATTGAGGATCACCTTTGCAGCCTCTTCATCAGCCTCCTCTTCCTCTCGGACTGAGGAGGGGCTCAGTAATCAGCAGCTGACTCTGAGGTTTTCTTCTTAAGCTGAGATCACTTTCATTCTGACAAAACCTCCCTCCCTCCTCCACTCAAACTCCTGTTTTCCTGTTTGTCAGCTCTTCATTGGGCCAACAGGGGGCGCCGTGGATAACCTGATCTCTGTTATCTTTCTTCAAGGAAAGCTGGTGTCCGGCAGAGAGGGCCACCCGACTGTGGTGAGCCCCCCCTTCTTCCGCCCTCCGTCCAGCACTGCGGTTCTCTGTGTTTGACAGAAGATGTTCTGCTGTGGTCTTTCTGCGTCTGTCTGTTCTAGGTCTGTGTTGAGGGGAACATCGCCAGCGGGAAGACCACGTGTCTGGAGTACTTCAGCAGAATCAGTGACATCGAGGTATCAGTGCTGCAGCGGACCATCCGGCTCATGTGACCCGAAGTGTCACCATTCTTTTATGGTCTTATCTTTGTCTGATCAAGTAAACATATCACACTTTATGCAAAAAATGACAAAACTGATAACATGACAGTTTTAACTACATTTCTTAAATATATAAACGCGTAAACTGACTCTATAGTCCGGTGGGATTACCTCACTGAGGCTCAGGAATCCCCCTAAACACTGTTGCTTACCCGTGCCGTTATTTTCCAGGTTCTGCCAGAACCCATCTCCAATTGGAGGAACGTACGCGGACACAACCCCCTGGTAATTAACACGACTGCTACTTTCAGACTGTGGCACGAGTGTAGCCTGACACTCCATGGTGCTCATCATCTGAAGTTTGTTTGGCGTTTGTCTGACGCGCACCAGAGCAGTGTCTGTTCTCTTGGGTCTTCTCGTCTCGTTCATCTTTATCCGTCTGAAACCGACTGACCACTAGAGGTCGCTCCGACTTTAAACCAGCCCTGCTCTGTGTCTGCAGGCACTCATGTACCAGGACCCGGAGCGCTGGGCCATCACTCTGCAGACCTATGTCCAGCTCACCATGTTGAAGCAGCACCTGTCTGCCAGCGTGAGTCCGGCGTCAGAACCAGAACCAGATTTATTCAGGGAGGGGGGTTGAAGAGCTGAGCAGCGTCTTTGTGTTTCAGTTGGCTCCTGTCAGGATGATGGAAAGGTCCATCTTCAGTGCCAAACACATCTTTGTGGAGAACCTCTTCAGAAGGTACTGCAGCAGCTGAAAACATTAGTCTGGTTCTGATTGGCTGCTGGTTTTCTCATCCCGCTTCGTGAACCTTCCACGCAGTGGGAAGATGCCAGAGGTGGACCACGCTGTTCTGAGCGAGTGGTTCGACTGGATCACAGCAAACATCTCGCTGCCAGTGGATCTAATCGGTAAGCACTGTGTGGGGATGAAGCAGAACCCCTTGTGGCCGTTGCATTATGGGTAACGTGACCTCTGCCTACAGTTTACCTGCAGACGTCTCCTGAGACCTGCCATGAGCGGCTGAAGAGGCGCTGCAGAGAGGAGGAGAAGGTCATTCCTCTGGTTAGCAGCTTCTTTCTCTTTGGTGTGCAGAAGTGAAGCCTCAAAGAAACCAGAACGTCTGCAGCCAGAGTCCATTATTTACCTTTAACTGCTGACGCAGCACACCTTCATCGGAGCGCGCTCTCTGCTCCTCACCCTCAGGAGTACCTGCAGTCCATCCATCAGCTGTACGAAGACTGGCTCCTCAGGCAGACCCTCGCACCGCTGTTGGTGAGCTAGGTTCTCTGATGATGATGATGGTGACGGCGAAGTGGTCCTGGTTGAAGGTTAAAAGGATCTCCGTGTTTCTGCAGGTGATCCCTGCAGACCACGACCTGCAGGGAATGCTGCGACAGTACGAGGAGCACAGGGAGCAGATCCTGACCCCGCGTCACCCTTCATGACCTGCAGGGAGATGTGTGGACAGATCCGCTCTCTGGAAGAGCTAGGATCTGTTCGACCTGTCATCACATGGACATCAACTTTCCTCTCCGACAGATTCCCAGCTGCTTTTTTCCCGCTGACATTCATTCCGTCCTCGTTTTTAGTGGAGTTTGTTCCAGGAGAGTTATCTGCATTGACCCTGATCTTTCTTGTTTGGCTTTGATGTTGAACATCACACAACGTAGAAACTTTTTTAACTCTTGAAGACATTTTTGTTTTTCTCCAGTTGGTTCCTCCAAACGGAGGATCTGTGATTTGTATGAAGCTTTTAGTTGGAAGTAAAGCGAACTATTTTTTACAAAGATCCTAAATAAAAGCGATGGTTTGTATGTTCTGCCCTATAAGAAGCCAGCATGATCTGTGAGATACCACAGAACCACAATCTATGCTACTGATCTACAGCAGAACGAGGACAAACATTGAGGTGCTGCAGTGACTCAGCCAAAGTCCAGAACTTCTACCTAAAACTCTGATGCATTGGAGAGCTTCACCTACATCAGCTGAAGGGTGTCGTTCCTCTAGAACATCGAGGGAGACGCTGAGAGCATTAGACTGAAAACATAGCAGATCTTCCTCTGCTCGATCCCTCATCCTCCGTTTGTGTTCATGAATATGTTTGTTGCTTCTGTTATGACGGAGCCTGCAGGCTCAACCGTTGGGTTTTCTGAAGGAGCAGCGTTTTTGTTCCTTCCACTTTGTAGAAATCTGTGTTGTGATTTGTTTGCTGAGGGGAAAGTTTGGAAGCAGCAGAACTTTTAAGGTTCTACTGAGCATCATGGAAAAGCAGGTACAGTCAGCAGCTGAACCTGATCCTCACAATCAACAGGTTTAAGTCATCCAGGGGGTTCCCCAGTTTTTTTCCCAACCTTTGTGGGGAAAATGACAAATCCTACAGCTGCTTCCAAAATGCTTTCTTTATGGAAAAGCATATAAAAAATAAAACTTTGAGTTTTACAACTGACAGTGACATCCTGGAACATTAGAATAAATAAGTAAACTAACTGGTCACAGGTTGGAGTGGTCTAGTCTTGGGGTCTGCAACATTTAACACGTAAGGAGCCATCCGGGTCGATTTATCACCAACTCAGCAGCAGCCACAAAGTCTTACTTCATCCTTAAGAAAAACAAAGTTTCTGATTTGTAATCATAGCATAGTAGATCGTAATAATAAAAATGAACTGTTTGTTTTTAGGATAAATGGAAAATAGCCTTTTTTTCAAAATTTCTATTACACCCCATATGTTGTTTAGGGGAACATCGAGGGGCATAACATAAAAAATGTTTTTGGCCACCAAATTTAAATTAACAAATACACCAAACAAATGTCTCCAGACAAATATGAACACATTTATTTACAAATAAACAACACTAAGTGCAACACAACAAAAGAGGTGGAGAAAGCGCCAAGCTGCAATGGAGATGTGTTGCAGCAAGGCTCCCTTCTCATGGTCTGGAGGTCCAAAGGGGGCTTCTGAAGGCTGCCTCCATCAGCTTGAGTCCAAATGGAGGCCACAGCTTCATGCACCACACCTGCAAATAATCAGACAGACACACAAAGATCCACAAAAACAACAAAGTCCCACTCTGGTGTAAAAGAAAATACACAAAACACAGAACAACCAAAACCAAATACAGCCACAGCCGTAACAATAACCCAAACTAAATCAAAGCTAATTAGTTGACCCTTACCTTATTTTACAAACCATAGGATTCTCTCAGCGACATTTTTGTTAAGTGGACATTTTAATTTAGGCCTTTGCCATTTTGTGTTTGGTGGATTCAAACCTCTCATTTGAAGATCTTTTTTGTTTTTGTCCTGTTGCTCAATCTCTGCCAAGTGGCCCCCGACACTCCTAACCCCCCTGTCAGAAAAGTGGCATTTCTATGGGCTGAATGATATTTACAATCAAACAAATTAAAATTATGTTATTTTTGTGTCAACAGATGCAAAGACAGAGTTAAAAATGACAAAAGACGAAAAATTGAACTGAAGGTTTTTCCTCAGTACATCAGCTCCAGCCCCACATTTTTGGTTCTAGAGTCCACCCCCTCCCTGCATTGTCTATCAACAGCAAATACTAGTGGTGTAGTGGTTGGCGCTCTCACCTCTCGAGGAAGATTCAAATCCCAGCTGGGCTCTTTCCACATTCTCCTCATCCATGAGTGGATTGTCTCCAATTTCCTCTCACAGTCCAAAAATAAACTTCATAGGTTCATTTTAACTTGTCCCTTGACCCTGATCAGGGTGTCCCCCCACCCCCCCCACCCCCAATGGCAGCCCAGAGACCCCAGAAGGGATTCAGAAGATGACTGTTTTAGTTTATTACATTTCATTTTTTATCATTTGATTGTATTTTACTCTGAAAAAAAATCAACAACACTCAAGCTGGAAGTGAAAATGTATTGTTTTATTGGTACCATACATTAATTATTAAGGGCAGAAACTAACCAAATCAAAAATATATATATATATATATATATTTATCAAACAATGATTTTTCTACAGGGTTTGGAGAAGGTACAAGCCACCGTTCAGACTTGATTGAAATCCAGCTGGAATCAACTGAAACAAACATCAAATAAATCTGGTGCTAGACCTCACCGGCGCACAGCGAAGGTCGGACCGAACCGCGTGTGACGCCGCTGTCGGCCGGCGGCGCAAAGTTCAGCCGGGAAAAAACTGACAGACCGCTTCTGCGGCCGGCAAAGATCCACAAAGAAGAGAGAAGCGCTCAGGCATAAAAAAAGGCTAAGAAAGTCAGCGGCTCAGGGGAGTCGCTGCCCCCCAGGAGGGAATGCTTCCGTTTGAAAACGACAAACTGACAGGAAGGACAGCAGATGGTGGTGGGGGGGTCGGATTGAGGAGGGGTTTCTCCTGCGTTTCTTTACATTAGATCGGGATGGCTTTAATCTAAGAATACATTTTATTACAGTCAGACAGAACTTTGCTACTACCTTAAATATACAAGCACAAATACACAAAAATCCTCCAAAAAGAAACAAAAAAAAGTCAAAATAAAAACATCCACACTAAATTATTTCTCTTTTATAAACATAAAAGATAAAAACAATATATTTTAGAGGGGGGGGAGGGGGTCCTGCGTTGCTCCTTGGTCTGTAGCTTTTCAGTATTTGTAGAAAATCAAAAACAATCGAAATGAAGGCGTTTGATACAAATTAAAAAACATTCTAGGGAAATATAGACTGTATAAAAACTCTTAATTGTGTGTGTGTCAGTTGTGTGTGTGTGTAAATGCTCTGGTAAAAGACTGCATTCGCGGTACTCACAGGGTCTGTGTGTGTGTGTGAGTGTGTGTGTACAACGCTGTCCCACATCACAGCCTTCCTTGGACTGAGCGGTTCTGATTCTGGCCCGTCTGCTTCAGCCGAGCCGCTCACACACTTTTCTCACATATATTTTACTCATGCGTACACACACACACACACACACACACACACACACACAAACACACCAGCGACTCCAGCGTCTGCAGACCGGACCAGGAGGTGTGTTTACGACAGGTGGTCCAGTGTTCACCAAGCCCCGCCCCTTCTTCCCCGCCTGTCCTGCATAGAAACCTTCGGCATGGGGGCGGGTTCTGTTAGATCAAACTCCTGCTGGACCGGCCCGTCTCACCGGGCGAATCAGCAACAGGGGCTCTGAAAGAAACGGTGCCAAAATATTGAGGTGGGGGCAGTCCAGAAAACCCTCCTCCGCCTTGGTCCTGGGGGCAGACCGAGCCCCCGCAGGAGGTCTGAGGGGAATCTGAATGCTACAGCAGCGCCCGGCTTGGAGTCAGACGGCGGCCTGTTTGGTTGCAGTCATGGCATTGGGGAGCGGGGCGGGGTCGTATGGGGTTTGTGTATAGGGGGGGGGGTGGGCTCCGGGTTCTACTGTGATGCCTGTGAGGTGGGGTTGTCGCTCTTGCTCTCCTGGCTGGAGGGGGCCTTGTTGTTCCAGGGGGAGTTGGAGCCCAGCGCCGGGGAGTTGTTGAAGCTGTCCTCGTCGTCGATGCCATTGGCTGCGTCGAACTGCGTGTTCTCCAGCCGCGTGATCAGACGCTCGTCCTCGTCGCCGAACTCCCCGCCCATCAGCGTGGGCTCTCCCACCACCATCACATCCTGTGGAGACCGCAGCAAAGCCAGCGTTCAGGCAAGCCCCACCCTCACAGAAGCAATCAAACCCGTCACAGAGGGTGGCGGCCACGCAGGCAACTCCACCCAACACCAACCGGCGTCCACGCGGCCACCTTTACCCCACATAAACCGACTAAAGAATCCTCCCTGTTGGATTTGCTTTTACTGTGTCTTTTGAATTTCATTGTGTCTGAGGTTTTATTTGATACATTAAAAAAAAGTGACTTTTGTAACCCTGTAGTGTTTTGTTTCTGTGTTTCCTTCAGTTTTTGTCCGATCCAATCGCAGTGGATCCAGAACGAACCGTCTTCCATCGTGCCGCTTTACTAAAAACTGCTTCTAAAAAGTTTGGGATTCCTTTAAAATATTTCCTTTTTACAAAGAAAAACAAACGTTTTTGCCGAATAATAATTTAACGGACATTTACTTTAAAACGGTCTGAAGTTCTGCATGTAAATGAGAAAACCATTGGATGGTTCTGGTCCAACATCTTGTGTGCAGTTTTGGAAAAAAAGTGAGGGGGATCAAGGAAGAGGAGCTAATGTGGTGTAAACGGTAACGACAGAAGCTGTTTGGTGAGCAGCAGTCTCTTTGTGGAGCTTCTTCCGTGTTATGCTCTGGTGTGAGTGTGGGATGTTCTGCAGCGTGGAAGTGTCAGGAGTGGACCGGTGCAGGAGAACACTGGAGCTGCTCTTTACAGCAGGTGGGAACAACCGTTCATGGACTATGAGGATGTTTTGTATCTGAATCCTTCGGTAAAACGCCTTCTGTCTCTGTGCATCTACGCGTTCTTAGGTTTGTAACATTCTGAACAGCATGCCGGAGCAGAGAGGTCTCTGTTCTCACTGGATGACTGGTCTACAAAACTTCCTGACCTCAGCAGGTCAGGATCTGGTTGATGCTACGGTCACATACACGACTCCCACCGTGCGATGGGGAGGCATTGGCAGAATTTTCACAATTCGTTGCCGCTGCCCAACTTTTTGAAAAATCGTTAGCGTGGTTGTGAATGCAGATGGTGGCAGTCAGGTGTCTCCGGACGGCGGCCATCTATATTAAAGGTCAGAAATGGACGGGAACGATCTGCACGGAGATGTTTTTCCGGTTCATCAGCAGCACCTGAGACCAGGTCAGAGTCTCGCAAAAAAAACATTCATCACTTCTCTCTGTTGTGATCTGTTTAGTTTCCTCCTTCAGTTTGTAGTAGAAAACCAGTGTTTCCACTTTGGATGTTAAATGCATTCTGACGTTATTACTCCAATAATGAAGGCTTTTTCAACAGTGGAGCTGTTCATCTTCAATGATTGCAGCTTGTCCTGCTGGGGTGTAAATGGACCCTGTAGAGGCAGGTTACTGACACTAGGTGGCAGTGCTGTACTCACTGGAACTTGGCTGGACAGAGGGAAGCTGCTGCCTGGACTCTTCTTTTTGTTGTTGCTGTTGGTGTTAGCTCCGCCCCCTCCACTGATGGTGCTGCCGCCTGAAATCTTGCGCTTCCGCCGCTTGTTGGGAGCCTGTCGGGACGGCTCCGCTGCAGACACAAACAAACGGGTCACGCAAACGCAGGGTTGAGGGGGCGGGGTTTGAGTGCGGCCTCAGCCTACCGGGCGGCGCCACCATCCTCTGCCATTTCTGGAAGAGGCAGGTCTTGAGGCAGTCCCTGGGGCTGAGGCTGTAGGTCTTGTGTCGGGACATGAGCTCCTGCATGGGCTCCAGGATCACACAGAGCTGTGGGGACAAACACAATTGTCTCTTCACGTCCTGAAATTCTCCCGTCTTTTGGTCCGTCTCTGCTCGGACTTCGCTATCAGGTCACCGGCCTCAGAAGACTGCTGGCGTTACGCGCTCAGCAGGATTTTCAGAGCTTCATAAAGGCAGCAGTCCTCTTGGCATTGCAAGGAAAGACCAAATGTTTGGAAAAATTTAAGAGAATGAATGCTGACAGACATATCTGGGTAGAGCTGACCATGTCTTTGAGAGGAGAACACTTTCTAATGAATATAAAACATCTTTAAAACCCTTGTGTTATCATATGCATGTTAACATTGGGAGTTGGGTCATCTAGACCCACTAGACAGTGCGCTGAATCTTTTTTCTTCAATGAGTTGTGATCTTCACTGGTGTCCATGGATTACATGAAATCCTCTACACCTTTATCCACCTTTGTCACGGTAGGAATAGTACGTCAACAGTCATCTTGACCCCATATGATAGCAAAAGGGTTAAAAGCTCAGAGGTGAAGAAGAGCAGCTAGTGTGTTGGTGGAGTACGAAAAATCTCATCAAAACACAATTGCACTTTGACCTTCTGTTCACTAAAACGTCTGAACCCCAGAAATGTTCTGCAGTCTGGATTCACCTTCAAAACTGATCTTAAATCCGTGAAGCTTTGCTTGTTTGTGTGTGTATCAAACGTGTTTTCTTGAGTATTAGTTTGCTCCAGAGCTACTACGTTCATTCAAAACGTAAAAACTCCTGGTCTTCACGGCGGGAGTTGGTTTCAAAAGTCAAAGGTGATCAGTGGAAGACACCAGACCGGAACGGCGGATCCAAACGCCACATGGAGGAACCAGGACCAAGAAGCCCAAGGAGAACTTAAACACTGAGGGACAAACTGAAGAATGAACTGAGATTGGTTCCTGTCAGTTGTTTACTTCTGCTCTTCCAGCAGCATTTAAAAGCCTTTTAACAGCGTTTTAACAGAACAAAGCATTGACAATAAAAATGACAG
This sequence comes from Oryzias latipes, assembly GCF_053564925.1. Taxonomy (NCBI): domain Eukaryota; kingdom Metazoa; phylum Chordata; class Actinopteri; order Beloniformes; family Adrianichthyidae; genus Oryzias; species Oryzias latipes. The sequence continues at coordinate 176,905 of NW_027616336.1, forward strand.
ATGTGACTTGATGGACTGTGATGATGGATCGCTGCAGCATTTCTCACTTTGGATCAAAGTGGAGACGGTTTGACTCCATCAGATGGACATAAATAAACCTGTCAGAGCGTCTGGGCTTCCTCCAGGCTTGTTACTGTGAATGAGGTCCTGGAACTTTGAATAAAATCCACCTGATCCTGATCAATCCAGAAGACGAGTTAAAGAAAAGCTTGTTCAGCTGACACTCTTCTTCAGAAACGTTTAAACATTTGTCTCTGATCTGCACTTCTACTGGAAACATCAAGTCATTTGGATTGATTGAAATGGTTTCGTCTGAAGCTGAGCCACGTTCTTATCTACCCCCACCTTCCTTTGGCTTGTAGGCTTAACTTTTATTTGGGTTTGGCGGTCTTGTTTGGTTCAAACCACAGTTCCGGTGAGCTTTCACACCTCCCAAACTAAAAAGATCTTAATATAACCAGGGCTCCTGATCAGACCTGAACTTCAAAAACACCTAAAGGAGGTCTGTGCCAACATGTATGAAGCAGGTGCTTCATAGGTGCAGGTGTTGTTTTGGGAAAATCAAGATCCGTCTCTGGGCCATTAAGCGACCCCCGCAGGAGTAGATGTCCTGCCTGCCTTGGTGTCAGGAACATGGGCAGCTCCAAAGCCTGCAGCAGTTGATCCCTCCCCAGAACCCAAAAACGCTTCCAGCTCAACTCACTCGGAGGTAGTTGAGGGTGGAGTTGGACAGGCCGCATCTCGTGATGTTTTTGGACAGCTGGTCCAGCATCTGTGGGTCTTGAGCCTGAACACAAGAAGATCGCAGTCAAACAACGGAACACCACGACACAACACCCCCCCCCCCTGCTCCCACTCACATGCATGGCCAGGATGCTGCGGGGGATCAGTTCACGGTGTTGTCTGATGCTGAAGTGCCACGTCTTTATCCTCATCATCTCATCAAACATGAACTCCAGGTACAGACGGCCTTCCACACACACCTGCACAGGTGTGAAGGGGTTTACAATGGAAACGGAAAGAACTCCACCAGGAAGGGAAAAGGACTGAAGGCCCCGCCCCCCTTCTCACCTGTGTGAACATGGGCTTTCCATTCTGGGTGACCATGGTGCACTGGTCACAATCCAGAGACACAAAGTTGTTGTGAAAAGATTCCTTGGGATGCTTCAGCACGTAGTAAAGCTCGGTGGCCCCGCCCTCAAAGATGCTCCGGAAGTAGCGAGGGATTAACGTCCGACCAATTGCTGCAGAGAGAAGACAAGAGGCTCAGACCGCCGTCCCTGAAAGTAAAGCTGAACAGTGAAGGACTGATAAAAGCCGCCCTGATGGTTTCTCCCATCAGAGTTTCAGATCCTTTAGAGGCGAAGAAAGGCGCCGTTTCTAAGTGACGCCGTTTGTTAGAAAACACCAAAGAAACGGTGGGGCCGAACAGGTTAAAGACTAAGAAACGTTGTGAGTGAGGACACTTTCTGAACGCTTTCCAAACCCACTAAATAAACTCAGCAGAATGAGCAAAAACAAAGTGAAAGAGCAGGAATGGCACAAACTCACAACGCAAACACACCAGGAGGCGGAGCCTCTCTCTCACGAACATAAACGGCCATAAATGGCCTCTGGTTTACATTCAGAGCTTCTTACTGTAGCGTTTGGGTCCATCTTCCAGACAGAAGGTGATGGTCAACATGGCGTCGTCTTCAAAGAACTCCGTGGTGAAAGCATCCCACCACAGGTTATCACATTCCTGCAGGTGGGGGGAGGGGGAGAAAAGGAGAGCGTCTGGCTCTGACCTCTGAACTGGTTTCTGACGGTTTGTTTTGAGTGTGAACAGACCTCCGTCCAGTTCTGTAGCCGCTTGTTCAGCTCAAATATTCTGTAGTCCGTCTGGTTGCCGTACGGCGTGTGCCTCCTGGACATTGGGGGGAGGTGTGTGAGTCGAGTCAAACGCCACAAATGCAGTTGAAAGGTAAACGCTGTCACATGGGGGGGGGAGGCCTTACCCGATTCCTGGCTCCAGGTATGTGGGTGGGTACATTGGAGTGGGTCTGCAGAAACACCAGAGAGAGAAGGTCACATCATGCTCTGATCCAGGACCAGACGAGAAGGCGTAATTCTCAGACACAAGTCCAAGAAAGACTTGAAGGACTCAGAGAAGACATGAGAAGAACATGAACATGAACAGAACATGACGCAGCAGCGGGGGGGGGGGGGGGGGGGGGCTACTGCTGTCCTCCTGCATAGTTTAGTAGGTGCTTGGTGGTGTTAGGTGTCTCTGGGACGGTCAGCTGGACTGTGCAGGAATGCTGATAATGCCCCCTCCCCCTCCTCCCCGCTCAGAGACTGAACTGACCAGATAAACCCTGCTCTTCATCAAATCTCCAGGCAGAACTTGAACTCCCTCCCAACAGTTTGGTCACATCACATCATTTTTACTTATGCTTTTCGTGGACGGCTGCATGTAAAAGGAACTCGTGAAGAATGGCAGCGTTTGGCCACATTTAACAGATGCCACATTTCTGAACCAGGGCTTCCCTCCCAGAACCTTCATCACTTCACGCCTCGTTTTAATGTTGGGTTGGACGTCAGGAAAAGCTTTCACTAAGAAAAAACTTTAACTTTAATGTAGCCAGAAATATTCACACAATTTGGTAACAACGTTCGGCACCAGAACTCTTGGGGCCGACAATCTACTACAGACAAAACCAATTTTTTTTGCAAAACAAGACAAGTATGCAAATAAAGAAGTAGAGGTGGGTGATTCCAGTTGGGGCGGCAGTGGCTCAGGTGGTTGAGCGGGTCGAATGATCCCTGCTCCCCCCAAAGACACTTGACCCTCCAATGTGGCTCCACTGGTGGGTGAATGGGTATGAATGTCCTGGTGATGGTCAGAGGCGCCTGTCAGGGCAGCTGTGGCTACATCAGTAGCTTTCCATCACCAAGTATGAATGAGGAGTGAATGAAGTGATGCTAAGTGCTTTATTATTATTATCATTCTTATTATTACTATAAACAAGGCAACAACCAAATTTACCATGGCAAGTGAATGCACCACAGTCCCAAAAAGAAGATTTCCCTTCCCTTTGCTTTTCTAATGCCAACTCCAGCAACTACAAAACAAATGAGTTTCAAGACTTTGAAATCCCAAATTATTCTCTTGACAATAAAAAGAAAAAAAGTTAGGTAGGGTTGATGGTGGAACCTCTGTCATTTAGGAGTTAAATTATTAAGAACATTATTAAGAATTAATGGCAAATCCATTCACATTTTGGTTCAGCCCACTGTTGTTTTTCCACATGTCATCACGTGTGTGTTGTCCGCTGTGATGTACTTGGTTGTTTTTACATTAGTCATACAAACCTACCGTGCCCCAATCCACACGGTATTTTCAAATATTGATTATAATCAATTTATTTTATTTTGGTATAGGTTGATTCCTACTGCCGCTATAACACAAGGCAGCTGCAGCAGTTTGACAAACATTTACAATCAATCCTGAACTCTGCACATAAATGAAACCCACGCTGCATTCAGCAGATAATGAAACGTTGTCAGCTCTGACATTACTGTTCATTATTTACACAAAAATGTTTGGTTTTGGTTTTCTTTGTTCTTTCCAAATTGAATTTTCTATAATGTAAATAAAAGGAAAAGTTACTGTCTTTTAACTGTGTTTAGTTCCCGCTGGGATGTCATAAGAATCATGTAAAGAATGGTTGACATTCTGTCCAGAACTTTACCAACAAAAGACAGACCCACTGACGAGGACACTGGAGACACGGCTCTGAACCTCACAGAAAGTGGTCTCCAACCCTCTTCCTCACTGCCCTGCTTGTTTTGCAGCTCACCCTGCCTCGGTAGTAACTGCTCACCTGGACCAGGTGTGTGCAGTCGGTCAGAAACTGGACTCAGTTAATCAGCTATTACTGAAGCAGGTTTACATGCAGTTCAAGCGGGGAGTAGTTCACGAGGAACCGGGATGGAGACGCCCGGTCTACGGTGTCATAAAAGCATAAAGTACAGACACCCCCCCCTCCACTGCTGCTGCCGTCCCCAGAGCCAAACTCATGACCGATAGAACATGGGAACAGTAGAAAAAAAACAGCCAACCCACCCCACGTCTCTGTCCAGCATGGTGCCGGGGTGGAAGGGAGGAAAAGTGCTACCGTTGGGGGGCTCCTTTGGGGAGTACAGCTTGAACGACTTAGAGGAACAGCCTGCAAAGAAACAAACAAGGAAACATGGTTTTGTTTTATTCAAACTGTTTACAACAGTCAAATAAAAAGGGAAAATGTGAAAAACATACATGTGACTTAATAAAGAGGGTGTAAAACTTATTTAACACAACTAGAGGCATTTTACTGCACTTTTTATCTTGTGTTTTGATATTTTGTTTTAGGATGAAAATATCTGCAACACAAAGAAATCATGACTGACTTGAAAGCTAACGCAGTCACGTGATCTTTGATATGTTTACTCAAAACATCACTCAAACATGGAGATGCACAGCTTTCAACACAGAACATCTTGACCCAGAGGACAACAAAGACCATCTCCAGAGTAGCTGTGGAGCCACGAAGACATGAAGCCTCACAGGAGGACCACAGGAGCCTCCCCAGCTGCTGCTGTGGCACTAACGCCATAAAGGAGAGCCAGGCGTGGCGGCCTGCGGGTCACGACCCCCGCCGTCGCCATGGTGAGGCCCCGCCTCCCCGTGTCACTGCATAGCAAACACACGGCCGCGTGCGGCTGGAACGCGGCTCGTGTCGCAGCCTCACCTACGTGAAGGTTCCTCTTCAGGACTCTTCTTTAAAGAAACGAACGCGAATCCGGAAGAAGGAGCTGGCGACGCACAGAGAACCAACAGGAAGAGGCCATTAAACCCCAAACCCTTTTTCAATCCCAGCATTCCTTTTAAAGCGGAGCGAGCAGCAACACTTTACCATCATGGGCGAGCAGAAGATTGATAGATAAATAAATAATCAATGGTTATGTGTCCATTAGTTGTTGAGAGCTCCATTAGCCCCCATCGTCTCGTGTTAGCGGTTAAGGCAGACGGTCATCAGCTGGACTCCACTTCCTCCACAGGGAATCACGCCGCTCCACGCAAACATGAAGCGGCTCCGCCTCACAGAAGACCCGCACAAACACGAGGCTTCTGTCCTGTCACTGGACTCAGATCCCCGAAAGTAGCTGTTTTTAGACCCAAACGGTCTGAGCGCTAAACGAGAACCAGAACACGATCAGGTCACGGTGCTCCACCCAAAACGTCCCGCTGAATCGACCATAAATCTCCTTTTTGTGTCCATATTTTCTTTAAATTGGCCGGTCAGAGTCCAGGACCGACGGGCTACAAAGGCAATTAGAGACGGTCGGCTAGCGCCTAGCCTTAAGCTAGGCTAACATATCGACAGGATTCCGGAGATAGGCCGTGATTATCTGCACAATACCGACAACAAACACACAATGCACTCTTGTGTACAGATAAACATGAAGGATAAATAACAACTACGTCATTAACCACCGAGATCCGGACCCTTAAAGGGCTCCGATGACATGCTAACAGCTAGCTGTTAGCTGCTAACGCGTTATCGCTAAGCTGCTTTTCAACCAATAAAACACCGAAAAGCGGAGATAACCCGCAGCTACCGGAGTCCATGGAGCGTTTTTAACGGCGCTGTCGCGATAAAGACGTCTGCATAAGGAGGAGGGGGAGGAGGGGGTCTCGTTACCTGCAGAGAATCCGGTCAGAAAATCGGTGTTTACAGATCTGTGATGGAGGACCGGGACGCTCCGTGCGTAAAGACGGATAGGCCCGCTGGACGCAACGTCCCCGCACAACGGATCAATAAAACGCTCCTCAAAGTGCGGGGCTGCGGCGGAGTGCGGCCTGGATGCGGGGTTCGACGGCGGATGTTTGGTCCCGCATGAGGCCTTGTCGGTGAGCTGAAGCCCGCTGTGGGTTTACGTACGGACCCCGATGAGCCCTTTGTTCACGGGAGGACATGAACAATAGCTGTAGGCCCTCCTCCTCCTCCTCTCCGTCTGCAATGCTTTTCCTCCTCTCTCCTCTGCCCAGCTCCGCCAAGCGCCCTCCTCCTCCTCCCCCCCGCTAATGCACAACTGCACATAAAGGTTGTCTGGTAAGCATTTTCCCTTCCTCCTCCCTCCATCTCATCCCTGCTTTGTAACTGACACAGATGAAGATTGTCCTAATGCAGCTGACTGGAAATGTGTGCACAGATCATCCTTCTTTACCAAGTTTGGACACATCTGTCCTGCAAACATCCCTCTTAGTTTGGGAGCTGCAGGCTCCTCCAGGGACCTGAAGCTGATTCCCATCCACTTTGAAAGAAAGCGTGTTTGCAGTGATCTGCCTGTTTGAACACTAAACCGTCTCCGAGGTGGACGCGTGAAGATCGGGTCTCCTCCGCCATGCATGCACATAAACACACACACAAACAGCACGCTAAGCCAAAAGGAGAATCCCTCAGGGCTCCAAAGCTTCTTAAATCGCCTCCATTTATAATCAGATATTCAGATCAGAGCCGCACAGATCTCATCCATATGGCCAAAGTTGGAATAGAAAAGAGCGAGCTGCCGCTCTTCCACCGTTCTGAGTGCACTTCAACCACAAAGCCAGAAGAAAGCAAAGATAATGCTGACGTTTGACCCAGAGGTAAAAGATTGAACTCTCAAGGTAACCTAGTTGTTGAAGGGACACTATTTTACTGTAAACAAATCAATGATGGAAGGTAAATGCACTCCAGAAATCCCCCAACGAAACATTTCCAAACAGAGCGACACGTCTCAAAGAGCAGCAGATCTCTGATTAATCTTTTAGCTGAACGTTTGCTGAAGTTATCCGCTCTGAAAGAGGATTCGAGGTCTCTCCTGTTTGATGTCATGGAGCATAAAACAGCTGAGAACAAGCCAAGGACTCGCCTGAAGGAGCTGAACATTTTTAGAGCAGATGAATAGAACATCTTTATTCATAAAGCACTTTTCCCCAGAAAGAATCACAAAGTGCTTTACAAAAGGAGCATAAAATCAAATCAAAACACAGAGAGGTAATAAAATACAATAATAATAATTAAACCAAGGACTAAGATCAACTACAAGCTATAACCGAATGAAAACGACTGAAACTGAGATTTGGAACACTCAACTGAGTCAATCTGACGCAACGACAATGGGCGGGAGTTCCAAAGACGAGGAGCAACGGCTTCAAATGAGACATATCTTGTCTTAAAGCAGGTTTTTGGAACGCTGAAAAGATTTTGGTTGGAAGACCTCAAGGATCGGGCCGAAGAGTATGGGGTTAAAAGGTCAGATGTGTACATCGGAGCTCGACCATGCAAGGCTATGAAAACTAAAAGTAGAATTTTAAAATCAATTTGAAATTTTAAAAGGTAACCAATGTAAAGCAGACACAGACAGAGTGATGCGTGTCCGTTTATTGGTTCCTGTTAAAATCCTTGCTGCAGAGTTTTGGACAAGCTGACGACGATGAAGGACTTTAAAGTGTCTAAAAAGAGTCAGAGGACCTGATGGATGTTTTTCCAGCATCATCTGATCCTGAGCTAAAGGAAACCTGTCATCGTGGCTTAATTTCATGTCATTCTGTCCAGAGAGACAGAAATCACGGTTAAGTCAGTTGCAGTGGATGCTGAGCACCTGATGGATGCTAACCTGCAACTTTGGCCGCCTCGTGCGCAGAGAAGTGACTTTCTGCAGAGAATATCTCTCCAAACTTTAGCAATGTTCCAGTTTGGAGATGATCAGATTGATGATGCCAACACTTTTCTTTGTTGCATAACTCCAAATCTGTTTGATCTGAACCCTAACCCTCAGACTGAATAAAAGACAGCGACCCCTCAAATTTCACGCTTACTCTTAATTCATATGCTAATGCACATCTACGGCAACAACACCACGAATCCACTTATAAAAGCAGGAATACTCCTGACAAGGAAAACTGCCATTTCGTCAAAAGTCACTGGTATAAAACCTCAACCTGTAGAAAAAAAACAATCACCAAGAGACCTGAAGTAAGAGGTAGAATAACATGCAACAGCCTGCCATGTTGGTTTCACAGCAACAAGAGAAGAAAAAAAAGAAACTTTACCAATTCAAAGCCAACTTTAACCCGGACAAGCCCCCAACTGTCCCAGTAGAGACCATGCAGCAGTTTTCATGATTTTAAACCGTTTTAATTCATTAGATCAGAGGGTCCAGTGTTTCATACTGCCAGCCTCGCTTGATGAGTGTACGTTTGAAGAATTGAGAATAGCTGCCTGATGCTGTCCTGGCCATACTTGGACGCTTCACCTTTCCAGAAACATGTTCTCATGTTGTTGGTTTAGTGTGGGTTTCTCCAACCCTGTTCCTCGTGAGCTACTGCCCCGCTTGTTTTGTTGCAAACCCTGCTTAATAATTGCTGATTAGCTGGAGTGAGTGTGCATGGTTTCGGACAGACTGAACACACCTGATCCAGGTGACCAGTAATGACTGCGAATGACAAGGCGATGAGGAGAAAAACACAAGAAATCCCTGTACAGGTGAACTTTATAGCTGTCCAATCAACCTGCAAAGGTGTGTAGCATTACTGCCCAGCTCTCAGCTCCTCCCACACCTTTCATGGATGCGAAAGCAGAAACCAGCTGGACCCCCCCCCCCCCCTCCGTCCCCCAACCAGCCCTGACCAAAGCAAGCCTTATTTAGCTTTGAATCAGGAGAATGTAGACCTCTAATGGACTGTAGTCATCTGCAGACACTGATGTTTGAGACCCAAAGGCTGGTGTCTGACAGGATAAAGCTGCTCTGTGATGTTTGTGTTTCTTCTCCTTCCTTTGCTCCTTCACAGCTCAGTGTTCTGTCAGGCCTTTAGCAGCATCTTTGTGTGTCTAGCACCAGGGGGAGGTGTAGACAATAGTAGCTTAGAGTGTCTGTTGTGGGTGACTTATGTGGATTTGCCTATCTTACATTCACTGGCCCCCGTCACCATGGCAACACGAGCAGTCAACGCTGACACGAGCAGAGAGGGGCTAAAAAACATCCATGGAAATGGACACACAAGAGTTAATCCTGTGTGTATGTGTGTCTCCAAAGCTCACCCATTGAAATGGTACATGACGGGATTAATCTTCTGAGTGTGCACACTGATGTGTGTGTGTGTGTGTGTGTGTGCGAGTGTGAGTGTGAGTTGGTGAGAAGGGTGTTGGGAAAAGGCTTGAAGGGCTCGAAAACCGCGTGTCTTTCACTCTCACGGCGTAAACCAGACCTTATCTTCAACCAGCCTCCAGAGCACGGAGACACACACACACACACACACAGGAAAATACACACACACACACACATCCAAGAACACACATACACATGAATACATGCAAGAATATGTGTGTGTTCTTGCCTGTGTTCATGTGGGTGTGTTCTTGTGTCTGTTCATGTGTGAATGTGTGCATGTTCTTGCGTGTGTTCACCCACAAATACACACCCGATCACACACAAGAACATCCACACATGACACATACAAGAACACACACACATACACACAAACATTTAAACACACACAAGAACACACATGGACATAAACATGCACACACACACACATACCCAAGCACACCAAATACACTCACAAACATAAACACATAGGAGCACAACACCACACACGAACATACATGAACACACGCACACATGAACATATATACACACAAACATTTAAACACACACAAGAACACACACTAACACACATGGACATAAACATCCACACACAAGAACACACACACAAACTCACAGAGATTAACACTTACACACTCATGATCACAAACATTTTTAAACACACATGAACATAAACTCACAAGAAGTCAAACACAAGTGAACACACATGAACACCCACGTGAACACAATTACAAACACGCACACACTGGTCGCTGTCCTTCCTCCTTGTCCAGCTGCAGGTTTGCAGCTGCAGCCTGTCTGTCAGGTGTTTGGAGGTTGCTGCTGCAGAACCTCAGAGGAGTTCTGCTCTCTGATCTCCCGCCTAAGCACGGCTTTGACCACAGCATTAAAACGACATTACAGCAGGTCGGAACCACAGAGAGAACTGAAAAGAAAGCCCATTTTCCTCTTGAGGACCCTCAGCCAGCAGAGATAGAGAGAGACAGGCACAAAGAGGAGTAGGTCAGGCGGGAAGACTTACCCTCCCCAGATTCCAGCTGCTCTGACATCGCCATTCTGACACCTACAAATGCACTTTCACAGGGAGGCACTGAGGCGCCTAGTTTTTGTGCCTCTCCCTTTCTGTCATATCTCCCAAGTCCAGACTGTAGGGCTGGGGGGGGGGGGTGTGTGCTTACAGTACGTGTGCACGTTCCAGCAAGCGATGTGTGTGCTCGTGCTCTCATGCACATGTGCAAATGTGTGCAACGTGCCACTTCCACTTACTCGTCAACAGGAAGGTGAAGGGCACATGCATCTGCCAGGGCTCTGATAACAGCCGCCCCCCCACAGCCTCACGCCGTCAGGCGGCCCGACTCCACTGATCCCAGCAGCCATCAGGTTGTTTTTTCCGCTTTTTCCCAAAGGAAATGAAACAAGCCCCTCCCTGACAGACCTGTTCTCTTCCCAAACAGCATGCTGCTCCCCACTTTGGAGCACTTTGAACACGCCAGCGCCTTGGCCCGCACACGTCAGCCCCCACACCCCATCCTGACATGCGGTGGTTCATCATACATGTAGTTACTACATACATTTGGAAGAACCAAGGTGACGCTTCCTGCTGATGATTGAACACCGTCAAATCCACTCAGACGCATCTGCACCTCCGTCTCACAACAAAGAAGCTGTTCCTTTAACTGAAGGAAAATGGACGGAAGTTGCACCAAAATAAAGAAAAATCCAGCATCGAGCTCAAAAACCTCCCAGTGAGATCAGAACAGTTCTTTTAGCTGAGCTGTTTAGAGCTCCAGGATCCTTTTGTGATTCCAAATCAGACAAAACGGCAGCATTTCAACACATTTGTGAGCCATTAAAGACAGACGCTGGATTAAAGTTTCCATCCTAAAACTTTTCTTCTTCCTGTAGTTTACAAACTGAAACATCAAAGTTGGTTTTCAGTGAAATTTCCCTCTGTGTGCAAAAATCTGCAAAATTTTCCTCAGAGCAAATTATTATTTTTATGCCTCTGCTTTCTTGATTATATCTTTTTTTTTTCCTGCAGGATTTGGGGATTTTTCTGGTAGGAAGCTCTCTTATTTACTATTGAGAGCTTTACTTTTTAACTTCTCACACTCAGTGGAAGACATAAAGACCTGACATGTATCACTAAAATACTCTCTTTGGGGAAAAATGTTTGAAAAACAGAAAACATTCACTTTGCAACAAATCTGAACAATTCAAACTCCTTTCAGGTCAAGGTCTCCTCATGATCTCAGAGCTGTCACCAAGTGTTTTAAACGTTGAACCAGGAGCAGACTGGAAGCTCGGTGGTGTTGTGAGTCAGTGGTGGGTTTGAATTGCAGCAGGTTTCTCCTCATCCGTGCATTCACAGAACCGTCCTGAACGCTGGTGCGTCTGCGGCTCTGATATCTGCTCTCTGACTCTGGGGCTGCTTTAGTCTGCCGTTTGTGCCCGGAGGCTCCACAGGGAGGTGCTGTGGACGTCTGTGAAGTTCCCTCCTGATGAATACTGCATATTGTCTGCCTCTCCCAAGCTGTGAAAGGCTTTTTTCCAGTTTCCTGGCTGGGATCTTCAGATATTTCTCCACTGTTGAGGTGAAATCAGCAGATCTGCTGGCGTCTGTTTGAAGAAACATGTTAGGGTGAGAGCTGCTGCTCAAACCGAGGGAACACCCCTGCTGGACAAAGACAGGCCTGTGACCCCGGTCACTTCCCCTTTGACCTTCTGAGGAGGAGCGGATGTTCCTGTCACAGCTGTGAGTTGAACTTTAGTAGATCGTGTCCGAGCAGAAACGGCAGAGTTTTGGCAAACATCTGAAACAATAAAGACTCCAAAGCGGTTTTGTGTTTATGCTCTGTGATGGGGTCTTCTCCAGTAAGCACATCACAGGTGAATTCAAACCAGCTGCTTACTGAGACTCACACCACAACTGTCATCAGAAAACATCTGTACTGCAGAAACCCCAAACCTCATTTCCACTCAAACTAACTTTAACACGGAAGGAAGGAAAGCTTTTTTCTCAGACTGTGGAACAAGGAAAAAAACTCTCTAAATGTTAGACTCATGGTAGTTTGATACTTTTTGGAGAGCAGCTGGAGAATTATTTTCTATTTCTTGTTCCAGACATGAGTGACTCAGAACTGACCAGGAAGAACCCAGGTTCTAAATAGCAGTTCCACTTCAAATGTTCTTTAAACTCAAACTTTCTTTCTGTCAGGGAACAGCAGACACTTTTAAAGGCGGAGATTCTTTCCTCTGCCTTTGTTCATTTAAATCAAAATGCATCACAGTAAAGTGAAAGCCTCAAGTCTATCATGAAAATGTGTTTTTCACCAAAACCATCCTGACAGACAGGACCTCTCCATCCATTCAAGAACTCACCAAGAAAATGCTTGTATTTCAGGTAAAAAGGTCTCATTAGAAGCAGTGACTAAAGGGTCAAATCTTGGATCAAATGTGTTTCACTTTTAATCTGAGAACACTCTCTCAATAAAGTGGGATGTGTAAAATAACTGAACTGAACCATCATGAAATGTTACCTGTCCAGTTATCATGTCTTATTCCAGGTGTGATGAGTTCATTTGAGTGGACTCCGGGTAAATGTGTGGGTTGATGCTGTGCAGCTGACCTCTGTGACAGCGGCGCCCTCTGCTGGTCACAGGGAGTCAGTGCCTTTGTTTATGTCCCCTTTCCCCATGCGGGCTCTCCCTGCTCGACTGTCTCTGGCAGCTGAACCCAGGACTGACCACATCAGTACAACAGGAAGTTGATAAATCACGTGACGAGTCACATGACACGCCAACTCTGCTTTATCTGAGAAACTGCTCCCGCCTGGATCCCTATGAAGATGCGGGTTGTGACCCTTCATCTCAGCTACCAACCAACAGGTCATCCTCTTCCTCCTCCACACGTGTGTGACATTGTTGTGTAAGTTACATCTAAACTGTAATATATCTCACAGTACTGAGTGTTTCAGAAGTAATCCTCCTCTTGTGTCTCAGAAGGATAAATGTTCCTCTGCTCTTACTTTTCCTTTGACTTATCTCTTTGTGATTCCTGTACATCACAAACTAAAATGACAAACATACAGTAAAGTATTCACATTGGGTTGAAGCCCATTACAGTGCAAACGTGGTATTATCAATTTATATATATATACATATAAATAAAACAGAGAACCAAAGGCCTGTGTGTCTCTGACAAAAAAACATTTATAAAAGCAGCTCAAAAATACTCCAACTCGCCCAGAACTGCAGGACAGCGGTTGGCCCGGTGACATAAACACATGCCATTTAAGGGTTTTGGTCTGTGGATCCCAACAGACGTTTCATCTGGCTTAAACTGGCTTGAGTGCACAGATTTTCCTTCCATCCATTTTCTTGAGCCGTTATATCCCTTTCGGGGTCACCCTGAACAGGTCGCCAGCCTGTTGCAGGGCTCACGGTCAATCCCACACGCACCTACACAATCACACAGTTAAGAAAAACGTTTATCCCATGAAGCGTGTTTTTGGAGTGCCCAAAGCAAACCTGCGCACGCACGGGTAGAACATGCAAGCTCCACACAGAAAGGTCCCAGCCGAGATTCAAAACAGGGCCTCTTTGTTGTGAGGCGAGAGTGCTGACCTCTGTGGATCCCAAAAGAAGGTCTATCAAGGTGGTGCAGCCCTTCTTCCCATCATTTCCTCTCTTGGTCAGCTCAGGTGTGCCTCTCGGTTCTGTCCTGGGGTCTCCATCATTCATCAACTAAATCCTCCCTTTAAGCCTTATCTGACACCCAGCTTCACATCTCCTCCTATCCCCTTTTCCCACATCCTTTTCAACTACCCATTGAAATGAAATGCTGTTCCTCTTACAATGTTGTGAAATAAAAACAAAATGCTGCAGCTCTGCATTAAATCTCACACTTTTCATTGGCCCCCAGATGAACAGACTCAATGTTGTCCTTGACGGCGCTCGGTTTCACCTCCCATATAAATAGCATCCCTCGATCAGCATGCTTTAATCTTTTAAACATTAACGCGTGTCCCTCACACCCCACGCTGCTGCTATTTTAGTTCACAGTCATGTGGCTTCACTGCATGTCACTGCTGTATGTGGTTCCTCTCAAAACGCTCCAACAGGACACATCCAACTGTCCCAGGACCGTCGTTCTCCTGGACATTCCCAGACTGCTCTTCGCCAGTCCTGTTTATTTCAAAGCCATCTTCCAAAGCTAACGCCCCCTGACCTCTCATCCACACCGCCGTTCCTGCTCACAGCGTTTAAGCCACTCTGCCCCCTAAGACAGAATTCCCTCAGCCCAAAGCTTTAAAAGAGCAACTCCAGTCCAAACTCCAACATGGACCTGAAAACTCACTTGTTCTGCCGTTTCCCTTCATTTATTGGCTGTTTTTTCAGTCTAGTATTATTATTATTATTTAAAAAGTGATCGTCTTGAAAGGTTTGTTTCTGGCATTTTTCTTCTGTAAACTCCTCATGTCTCTGCTTTGATTCAATCACAGTCTGAACGGACGGAAATTGTAAAGAGTCAAATTCAAAATTCATTAGAACAGCCTTTAATTACTTTATGACAAGCAACAGTAATATGTTTCTGTCACTGTTTACTCTTGTAATGAACTACTAACAATACTGATGTGGGACCAGATGTTTTTATACACGTGCGTGTGTGCATGTTTGCAGGTATGTGTGTTGGCACATGCTTGTGTATTTGCACTTTCATTCATGTGCTTAAACATTAGTGTGTATTGTTTTGTGTGGGTTTGCACATGTTTGCGTATGTCTGCACACGTAAATATGCATGAGTTTGTACGTGTGTGAGTAGACATGCATGTGTTTACACATGTTTTTGTGTGTGTTTGCTCATGTATGTTTGGACAGGCTTGTGGTTTTAAATGCATTTTTCCATGTGAGTGGGTGTTTGTACGCGTGTGCACCCATGTGTGTGTTTTTACCTGTGGGTGTGCACATGTGTGTGTGTAGCAGCCGTCAGTTGTGTGAGCAGGATGATGATGATGATGCGTCTCTGTTCTCTGGAAGCCATTTTGTCAGTCTCTGATCTCAGACCCCCCTCCCTCCCCTCGCGCCCCCCAGCCAATCACGTCAGCGCTCAGCCTCGCAGAAAACACAGTAACAGTCTGATCTCTTCCTCCCTGTCTCACCCACTCTGACGCCCTCCCTCTCTTACAGTGCTCACCCCCCCCTCCTCTTTTTCTTGGCTCTTCTGCTCACTGTCGACCCCCCCACCATCACCATTACAACCACCCCCCCTTCTCCCTCCATCCTTTAATTCTCCGTTAGCCCTCTTCCTTTCTCTGTCTTTTCCTCTCTTAATCCACATCTTTCCTTAGCCCCCCCCCCCCCCCCCCCCTTGAACATCATAACACCCCCCCCCCCGGTTGAGAAGCTGGTCTCCAAACAGCTCAGCCTTTGTGCATTTTTGTCTGCTGCCTTTTCAGCCAGACTGCAGTCTTTACTCATTTTCCTCCAATCAGGGACTCCATGTGACTCTCTGCATGAGAGGGCACGGCCCCCCCCAACCCTCTCTCGCCCCCTCCCCACACACACACACTTTCTGCCAGCCAACATACGCTAGCAATCAGGAGAGTTGGAGCCACAGAGGGAGGGAGGTGTACGCGCTGCGGAGTTAAATGAAGTGCAGACCTGAAATCAGGGGTGGGGTGAGGGGGTGTCAGAGGCAAAGGGTAGAGGAGGGTGGTACCGTCAAACCTGGGGGGTCAGCGTAGCATCTGACTGACCTCCATGTTGAAAACAAGCAGCAACAAGCTCGTTTTGTGGAATTATTCATGTGTTTTTGGCCTCTACATGTGGGGGCACATGTCGTGTGTGAGCTGACCCCCCCCTCACAAACTCAGAACCACGACGCTTGAGCCCACACAAGAAGGGGGCGGCGCCTTTGGGTTTGAACACGGCTTTGGAATGTAAACAAGGAGAACACGAGAACCTAAAGACAGATTCTATCATCCTTCCACAGAAACCTTGACGGGGGGCGGGGGGGTCATCTGAAAGAGAAGGGACTTGATTGGTTCTTCTATGGAGCGTTCACCTGAGCGATGCACTCTGAACTTCACCAGGAGGTTCCTGCCTGAACGCTTGTGAGCTCTGCAGCTGGAGGATTTCCTCCAGAAACCAGCGTTTCTCTGAAGCTCCAAAGTTTCCCTCATGCAAGTGAAACGTGGAGAGAAAAGGAGATAAGGAGCAAAACAAACGTGTCAGAGCGGAGCGCTCCAGGGTGCAGACATGTGGCGTTTTTTGGAAATTTCCATGAGCACGCTGATAAGTATGCAATCTGACCGCAGGACGGTTCAGGCCCGGTTCTGAACCCACACTACCGCCTCCTCCACAGCGGCTGGGGTGGCGGCACACAAAACAAAAACAGATGCAGGCGCAGACGGATGCGCAAAGCGCATGCGTTGCCTGCCTTTCAACTGCGCAGTCACACGCTTTTTCAAGAGAAAGTTGTCTGTTTTCTAGAAACAGCTGTTCAGTCAGAAGCTTCACCTGTCGGCACTGCTGACCGGAGCTGCACAGCAAATGCACTGAGGTTTCTGGGGGGGTGAGGTGGCAGCAGGAGCCCACTGGGTCTGTGTGAGGGACGGGGGCGTCCACAGAGATACCCACAGGGTGAATCTTCAGCGTCATGATGACACGTCTAGCAGTGGATCACCGCTTCTTTGAACTGTCTGGCTTCATAAACTTAGTGACAGAGCCCCCCCACCCCCCACCCCACCCCACAGAATCTAATAAAATGTATTTATAACAAGAAAACGGGTTTAGATGTTTTTCCCAAATGCACCACAAAAAAATCAGTAAAACTTTATCGACTGAAATGACTATTTCAATCTCAGAAGAGCAAAATATCCAGATTTCTGTGACTTTTTTAAACATACCTTCCATCATTTAAGAACATTCTGATGTGGAAAACAAACGCAGATGCTTAAAACAAAGACTGAGTTTCTTTGTTTTGCTTTTTTTCAAGCTGGTAAGTCCTGCAGATGATTCTTATTCTATACTAACGGAGAACATTGAGACATGCTCCTAATGGAATTCTTCTCCTCAGAAGACCAACTTTTAAGAGACCAGGTAACTGATTTAGACTCCTACCGCTTCACAGCAGCAATCCAAAATCCTACCAAATAGAGAATTCTCTGAATTTATATTTAGTGTAAATCATTCCCAAAGCATGAAGTCATTCTGCCTTTATGATGTACGGTTGGCTGAGCACAGCAGGAGACAACGTTCTGAATAAGATGTGGAGTTTTTTCGCTGTGTTTGTTGCTTAGACTCCTCACAAGTCAAGTTTCTGTCTCCAGAAACTGGAGGAAACGAAAGGTGAGACTTAAAGCAGATATACGACGATTTAACAGAGACGAAGAACTCTAAAGCTGCCTCGTGTTCCTCTGAAGAGGATGAGGAGTACGAACACTGACATGGTGAAGACCCACGGCTGCGTTACTACATCAGAGCCAAACAAACGGCGTTCCCACGCTGGGGTCACAGATCTGTCCCGCTCATGACCGTCTCTGCGCTTTGCTCTCCTTTCGGGGGGCGCCAAGCTTTTCTAACTTGGATCAGTGCAGGGAGACTCAGATCTCAGTGGCACCAGAGCAGCGGGAAGAGGAGGGCGAGAGGCGGCATGGTGATGCCATAGCAACAGAGGTCTCTGTCCAGCAACTCACAGAGGATGCAGGTCAGGCTGAAGGCAAACAACACTTCCTTTTCCAGCATCTATGCTCGCCACAGAATATGACCTCCCATGAGCCTTTGCAAACAGGGGCCTTGAGGCACTATCCCCCCCACCCCTCTCTTCTCCAGTCACGCCACAGCAGCTGAAATATCAGCACCAGACAAAGTCGAAGCGTGGCAGCAGCACTCACCGGGACACGCGCAGCCGCCCACGGACATCTTCTCACATGTCTGGAGAGGATCCGACCAGAACGATGGCGGGGCTCCGTTCTCCCTGCCTCTCCTCTCTGCCTCTGAGGCTGCTCACATGAGCGTCTGTTACCCCCGCGCTCCACAGGCGGAGGAGAGAGAGCGCAGGCTCAAAACGTCAACACAAAGGATCTGCTTCTCTCAGCTGCAGAGGGGAAACGCAGTGAGTGAGGAGAAATCTGCTCTGCCCTCATCAGCCCTGCAGATTACTGCTCAGGTGGGAGGAGAGTGGAGGGAGGAGGGAGGAGGAAGAGGAGGAGGAGGAGGAGGAGGAGGCAGGACTGTCAAAGTGACCTGAGAGTCAGATCTGAGAACAACAGCTCTGATCCAGAGAAGCTGTTGGCTTCCAGCACAAACGCATGAACTGACCTCCACTTCACCAGAGTGCGCACGCGTGTGCGTGCACGTGTGTGCGTGCACGTGTGTACATCTATGTGTGCATAATCATGTGTGTGTGCACCAAGGAGTGAATGTGTGAAAGTGTTTGTGCGCGGCAGCGTCTGCTCGTTACATTCAAGGGATCTCTGTTACAGGGCAAAGAGGGCAGGAAGGGAAGGGGGGTGAGGATGTAGGACGGTCCCCCCCCCCCCCCACCACCAATCATAGCAGTGGGTCACACAGTGTTGCTTCCATCACCTCACCAGCCCTTCTGCTCTCTCTCCCTCCCCTGCCTGGCCTTGGCTCTCCCTCTGTATCACCCCCTCCCACCCCATCCCTGTCATTTTGTCGCTTGTGTTCGTCACGCATGTAACGATCAAGTTAAGGATGATGGATGCTGAACTGATGTTCAGAAACCAAAGTTCCTCCCCACAGGGGCTCTGCCGTCCAAAACAATCCAAACACGAGAAAAAATGAAATGAAAAAACTTACACTTAAAAAAAGCATTTATGCAAAATTCAGCCAAAGACACAAAACATATTGCAAAAGTTGGATCACAGTAAAAAGAAACTCTTAAAGAAGAGAAAAGGCAAGAAGTAAACAGTTTATCAGACAAAAAATATGAAACAGGGTCAAAAATAAAAACTCAAAAAAAGGATAAACTGTAAGAAGCTAGCGCACGTTGGGAAGGAATTTTATTTAAGGTGGAGGTTTTCATTTCACCTCCTGAGAGTTAAAAAAACCAAATGGATTCCCTTCAGTAAACCAGATCTTTGCCAGATGATAACTGCTCCCCGAGTCAACTTTTCTCTGTCCAGCCTCACATCGTCCATAATAAATCCACCCCACACAGTAGGGGGCAGTATGTCCCTTTTCATTGGTTTATCATCCAACATTATATGAGAGAAGCAGGGCTTGGTGGGTGCAGAAAACAAAGCGTATGTTTGATGAAGAACAAGATGAAACCCAAAGAAATGTCAAAACTGTTGATTCCAATGTATTCGGGAACAATGTCTAAAACCTTCTCCATAGTGCCATCTAGTGGTTACACGTTTGACCAACGGCTTTGTGGGAAGTCACAGCTGCTTGGTCTGGTCTGTTGTCTTTATAAACTTGATAGAAACTGCATAGTTTCAGTAAAAATGATTTTTCAAAATTGTTTTGCAAACCTGCGTCATTCGGTGCATCTCACTCTGAAAAACAGTTGAATCATCATGTCTGTAGATTCTCATCTGTTGATTTGAGAAAGCCTTTCATAGAACCAGTGAAATTAGGTCCAAATGATCACTTCTTACTCAGTTTAGAGACTTTTCCGTTTAAGTTCATCTCTTCAGATAGTCTTGGAATTGATATTAACAGCTCAAGTTAAATTTGAGTAGTTATTAATTATTAATTTCACAATTCTTAATTTACCAAATAAATTTTTGTTATAATTGCCTTTTATTCTTAAATTTAATTCATGATTTTGCCAATTTACCTAAAATGATTTCAGTGGAGTCAAAAGAAGAAAATAGTGGCCATTTAACTCAGATTAGTGTTTTGTTTCAGCAAACTTACTTGTTTCTGTTTTTTGTCGATCCAAAAGTCTTTTGTCAGGAATCAGAGCTCTGTCTCCCCCTTTGCTCACCAGCGGGAGCCATCCCCAGATCCCCCAGATCATTAACGCTGTACTTTTCCCAGCCGCCCCAGCGCTCACTTCCTGGATGCCGCTCATCAACTGAGTCTCATTGTCAATCACTGACATCAGTGATTGACTGTTTGTTCCACTCTGCCTGCATATCGAGCGTCATCTCCTGGTCTGTCTTCTCATGCTGGATGAACAGTCCTCTCTTTGCACTTGAGTCAGTTACGGAGTCCCACAGGGCTCAGTTCTAGGACCCATCCTGTTAATGATTTACATGCTGCCCCTAGGAAACATTATCAGGAAACACAGCATTAATTTTCACTGTTATGCGGATGAGACGCAGTTGTATTTATCCATTAAACCTGACCAGAATGACCATATAGAGAAACTGAATGCCTGCATCAGAGACATCAAGAATTAATTAATTAATTAATTACCTTCTCCTGAACTCAGAAAAAACTGAGGTTATTATACTAGGTCCTAAAAAACTGAGAGATGCTCTGTCTGATCAGATTCAATTAAATTCAATTCAATTTTATTTGTATAGCCCAAAATCACAACAACAGTCGTCTTGATGGGCTTCGAAGTGAAACATGAACTCAAAAGGATCATGAATACAGAGAGTTCAATAGGAAAATACTAAAATGAACTAACAAACTGACTAAGCTATATTGGCATCCCTGCCCTTAGACCCCCCTTCGCGGTAAGGAAAAACTCCTAAAAAACGGATTCCGGAAAAAAAACGAAGAAACCTCAGGGGTGCCAACATGAAGGAGGGATCCTCCCCCAGGACAGACAGGCGATTTAACAGAACTCTTAGAGAAGAATTAACTTATCTAACTCTACAACTACATATATAAAGTCCAGCAGAGGAGCTTCATCCAGACGGAGTCAGGGGGACAGTCGGGGACGCGAGTTGAGCCGGAGACAGGAACCACAGCCAGGTGTAGGAGCAGGAGCAGAGACGAGGTACTCGGTCAGGTACAGAGCAGAGAAGAGCCAGAGGCAGGATCCACACCCAGGTGTAGGAGCGGGAGCAAAGGCGAGGTACACGGTCAGGAACAGGAGCACGGACGAGCCAACTGGAATCTGGAAGCACTCCCACTCCCCAGGATGGGAGAGGGAAAGAGGGACACTACATGAATCCCACTGCACCAAACAGAGGCATGGAGAACTAATTGATGAATAATGATCAAAAATAGAGGAGAGGAAGGGTAGAAGTAGATTAGAAAAGAGGACAGAACCCCAGTGCACCATAGTTACCCAAGCTTCAACTTCTAGCAGCCTTTTAAAACAAAAAGTTATTGTTATTAAGTTTAATTTAAACACATTAACATTAACTTAAATAATCTCTGAATACTAGCTAGTCTGATAATAAGCCTGTGTAGAAACTGTGTCGGCCACTCTTATATGAGCTGGGAGTTTATTCCATAAAACAGGGGCTTGGTGGCTAAACGCTCTACCTCCAACTGTACTTTTACTAATTCTAGGAACCACAAGCAGTCCTGCATTTTGCGAGGAAGTGTTCTTATTGGATGGTAAGGGACTATGAGGTCCTTAATATAGGACGGAGCCAGTCCATGTAAGGCCTTATAGGTTAACAGGAAGATCTTGAACTTGATTCTAGAATCAACTGGGAGCCAATGGAGCGAAACTAAAACAGGAGTGATGTGATCTCTTCTGCTGGTTCCAGCTAACAATCTAGCTGCTGCGTTCTGAACAAGCTGGAGACTTCTTAAGGAACTCTTAGGACACGCTGCTAACAAGGAGTTACAGTAATCCAGCCTCGACGTAACAAATGCATGGATGAGTCTCCCTGGATGGTGTAGGTATAGCCTCCATTTCCACAGTTAGATATCTAGAGGTTTTATTTGACCAGGGTTTATCATTTAAGGCTCACATATCACAGATGAGTAAAATTGCATTTTTTTAACCTGCACATTGTAACTAAGATCAGAAATGTACTTTCTAAAAGTGATGCTGAAAAACTCAGCCAAGTATTTGTTACGTCTAGACTGGATTACCGTTACTCTTTGTGAGCAGTGTGTCCTAAGAGTTCCTTAAGAAGTCTCCAGCTTGTTCAGAACGCAGCAGCTAGATTGTTAGCAGGAACTAGCAGAAGAGATCACATCACTCCTGTGTTAGCTTCACTTCACTGGCTCCCAGTTGATTCTAGAATCAAGTTCAAAATCCTCCCGCTAACCTGCATGGCCTTACTAATCGTGACCCCATCCTATATTAAAGACCTCTTACTGCCTTACCAACCAAACAGAACACTTCGCTCACACTTTGCTGACTCTGACTCGGTTTGCCTGCCACCTGCCCCGACTTTCACCTGAATTTTGACCATATTGTCTCTCCTCTGATGATCTGATGCCTGTTATCGATCCCTGCCTGCCTGACCCTGATATAGCTTTGTGGACTTATGCATTTGGATCCAGCAGTCTGCCTATTCTTGTGACAGAATACTTTGCCAAACAGGGATCCAGCAGCAGTAGTTCCTAGCCCAACAAACCCGATGGGTTTGTTACTTTATTCCTGGAGCACTGTCGCCAGCTCCAACGTCTGAACTCTGCAATCGAAGCCATGATGTCATGGCTACAAATCAACCCACCTGTCAGTGATACATCCGTTGTGACTCCTCCGGTCGCTCAGGGCAGCACATTCCCCCTGCTCAGATTAATACTATGTTGTCTTAATATTGTTATCCTAAAAATAGAAATGTTCTATTATTATTAATATTAACATCTGCTATATGTGCCATAGTGCATGCAACTTACTCTTAACATGCTTCTGTTGTTGGCCGTGGACCTCGGCTCTGGCTCGTCTCGCGTCCCCAGCTGTCCCCCAGTTCCATCTGGATGAAGCCCATCTGCTACACTATCCAAACATGTAGTTGTAGAGTTAGACAAGCTAATTCTTCTCTAGCAGTCCTGGTACATCGCCTGGCCATCCTGGGAGAGGATCTCTCCGTCATGTGGTTTCTTCTGTATTTTTTTTTCATGGAATCTGTTTGGTTTTTTGTTAGAATTTTTTTCTCAGAGAGAAGAAAGGTCCTAGACCAGGAATGCCCGGGGACGCCCAGTTTAGTTTAGTTTAGCAATCAGCTATTGTATTTTATGGCTGATTTTATGTTTTATACAATTACCGGTGTGGAGCCCATTGAGACAGCTGTGTTTTGATATTGGGCTATAGAAATAAAATTCAACTGAATTGAATCCTGCTACTTATCTGACTTTGCCTGCTGCCTCCCCCTAACCTGCACCTGAACTGTGACTATTCTGAGCCTGCTCCCTAATGCCCATGTCTGACCTCTGCCTCTTCAACCCTGCTTTAGCTCTGTGGACCTTTAGCCGTGTTTGACACTTGTCATCCTCTCTGTGCTAATAAACCTGCTGCATGTGGAACCAGCCGTCTGGCCGTTTGTGACATATTTCATGTTATGGATGTTTGTTAGAATATTTTAGTGTCTGTTTCACAAAAGGCACGGAAAGATCCGTATCGGGAGCAAATCTGCACACTGTCAATGTAAAGACATCATACTGCTTCACAGGCTGTAAACTTACAATAACTCAATTGAGAAAACGTTGGAGTGACATGAGCAGAGCATCAGGAGGTTTATGTTTAGGGTGATTACACCATTCGCACAAATGGGAGGAAACTACACAATACAATTTAAAACACTGCCCTAAATAAATACACTTACATATTATTGTTTTTACAGTGGCTGTCTTTAAGAAATCCACCAACAAATTACTCAAAGTGCAGCTTAATAAACAGACCAAATGAAAAATCTCAGTTCCCTGTCTTCCTCTGGCACAGTGGCTGGGTCAACCCTGCTTGTCCTGTGTGAACACCATGGGCTAAACGTCTGATTAGCGAGTCCTTGATGGCGTGTCAAATACCCGGAGTGTGGACATATTAAATAAATCGTTTTTTTTCCTGAGGTTCCATGGCTTTAACTGACCATAGAACATTAGCCTCTGCCATCCCATAGAGAGGATTCTATTTTCTGCTCCTGTCTGTCTTTTCAGCACAATGTAGTTTGCAGTTTGGTTCATGTTGTGGTTTTTCCCAGAGATGTTTTGACCATTGGTTGCAAGAAACGGGAAAAAAGCAGGATAAAGAAAAGCAGGTAGTGCTATTCATCAGACTCTCCTCCATGAAGACGCTCCTGAAGCTTCTTATTACACCACCTTTACCCAGCAGACATTTCCAAACTTTTTCAAAATTCTTGCTTCTTCAGATTCATGTTGCAGCTGTTTTTTCTCCCCCAAACACACAGAGCTTACAGCACCTCCTCTCTTTGGTCCGTGGAAAGTTGGGTTCATCTGCAAGTGAACAACCAGGACCAAAGGTGGATCAGATGAGGACCAGTCCTGCCATAGTGGGTGCACTTTCTGTTTGGAGGACTAAGATTAAATGTTTTAACCTCCCATCGTTGTTGTTTTTCTGGGCCAGAAATGTTCAAAGTTTCTTCTCCTTTTGTTCTGTTCCTCCTGAAATGAAGAAAAACATGATTGACACAACATCATCTACACAATGTTCCAAGGCAGAAAGATACAAACAAATCTCTGATTCTTGTTCATAGAGCTGAAAGCTCAGGAACTGTGCTCCTTCACCGCTGACACAGACCTCAGGACGCCTCAGGGACGCCTGAGCGTGCACGTTCCAGATCACACACGTGCACAGGCCTACAGATGGACACAATGAACAAGGGTGAGGTTTCACTCAAAGGCAACATCATCAGGTTCTCTGGCATTGAAAAGAAGAACACGCTCCTGCATAGATCACCTCCCCCACAATATTTCTCCTTTTTTAAAGACACTTGCTCTTCCTCGTCCCCTCCCTTTCTTCCTCACCCTCTGTCTCATTAGGCAGTATCTCATTTTGAGGAGGAGAACCAATCAGGGAAGGGGAAAAGTAGAGGAAAGGAGGGAGATGGAGGGAGAAGAAAGGTTGCAGGAGGAAGAGGGCAGGGAAGGAGGTGGAAAGAGACAGAGAAATGAGAGGCCGATGGATGGAAGGAGGGAGGCAGAAAGAGAGAATAAATAGCTCTGGCGCACTCGTCCCCCATTACCCCGGGAGGGCACTGTCGCCATGGCAATGTGGCAGAAAAAGGACAGCAGAGGCATGATGAGCTTCAGGAGACACGCTCCTTTTTGTAAATGAAACTGATGGTTCAAATGTGCAGATTTTCACAAACAACTTCCAGCCGATGAAGCTCAGCAGGAGGTTTCACACCTATCAGCATCATCAATACACCATCGGCCAGGAACCGCTAACATTACACTCGCAAGAGTCTGAGAGGGGGAGAACCCTGAACAGGAACAACAGATCACAGAGAGGAGGAGAACACTGAAGTCCAGGAACAACAGACCACAGCGAGGAGGAGAACACTGGAGGAACAACAGAGCACAGAAGAGGAGCTCAGATTTTTAAAGTAGTTTGTGAACTATTGGGCTAAAACAGGACATTTTACAGCATGCAATTTGCAATGTCCCAGGTACCTCAAAGACCAAGGACCTCTGGTCAGCAGCAGTGTTAAGGTGCACTTTCACACCTGTGAAACCAGACACCCTAACAAAGGAAACCAGCTTTGGTCAGGATCCATTGACTGCATGTAGAAACTACAGAAAGAAATCCCTTCCCCCTGGCACTCCAAAGAGGAAGTATGCTGGCTGCAAGACGCCAAAATCCCATCGACTTATAAAGAAATAAACAACTATTACAAAGTCTTTTTATTTGTCAGAATAACCATTCTTGCTCTGATGCCTTTTTCTTAACACCTTCTGGTCCTAGTCCTAAATTTTTTTCACTATGTTTTTTCTTTATTGTAAGTTATTTAAGTTGTAAAATGACAAATCAGATGCCTCAATAAACGTATGTAGTGCCTGCTGGCACCGCCTCGAACGTTTGATTGACATGTTCTTTGAAAATAAACACAAGAGTTTAAAATAGACAGATAAAAAAAGACAGAGTGCTTGAAAAGGAGTTGGGTGAATAGAAATCTTGTATGATCCCACCCCTTTTTTACAACACCTAATGATCTGCGCATTTCTATTTACAGTTTTGTTCATTGCCTTCAAATTACATTCTGCAATGCACCTGTGCAGAAGTTACATTTTTGTTTAAATTGATCATTTCTTGCCTTGTGCAGTTCCATCAGTGATATCTTCTATGTCTTTTCGAATGCATGTAGACTTAGTTTGTTTTAAACCTTCGTCCAATCCGTTCTAAAGTCCACACCACAAATTGATAAGCAAATTTTCTTTTTTGTAGCGCTAATGCACTGCTTTTTGAAGGTCAGCTGATTTCTTAAACTGTAACTCCCATCTTTGTCGTTGAACGTTTGTATGTACGTTTACTGGAAGTAAGTTATTTCTGGCTTTAACCCTTGTGCTATCTTAGATGACCCCACCCTTACATTGACGTGTTCTTCCTACCATGACAAAGGTGGATAAAGGTGGAAAGATTTCATGTAATCCTTGGACACCAGTGAAGATCACAAATCATTGAAGAAAAAAGGTTCAGCGCACTTCTAGACCTCTAGTGGGTGTAGATGAACCAACTCCCAATGTTTAAGTGCCTAGGATAGCACAAGGGTTACACATGATAAGTGCTGTTTTAAGTTTCACTAGTTCCCATAATTTTAATAAACCCGACTTTAAAAGCTGTGCAATCACATGTGTCCCATAATCCACTCCATGAACTATTCAGATAGCTTTTTTTGTAGGATATACAAACCCTGTAGGTTTGTTTTATACCGTATTTTCCCAAACTTCTACACTGTACTGTAAGTATGGTCGTATTATAGATGAATATATTAGTTGACGTGCTCTGTTAGTGAGTGTATGACGTTTTTCCCAACACTGCTATGCTTTTAGCAAGTTTAGCTATGACTTGCTTTATTTGTGGCTTCCAGCTTATTTTGTCGTCCATAATTACTGAAGGAACTCAATCTTAGTATATAACACACTTGTGTCATTGGCATATAAAAAGTATTTGAAACCCTGTGTGTCATTAATGTATAGGATGAACAGTGTTGGGCCTAATACTGACCCTTGTGGAACTCCACAGCTTAAATTTAGCAGGGATGATTTACAATCTTCCAGTTGTACAAACTGCTGCCTGTTATTAATGTAACTGTTTAACCAATTTAATGCTGGTCCTCGTATTCCATATCTTTCCAGTTTGTTTACTAAAATGTTATGATCAATAGTGTCAAAGCCTTTTTCAGATCGATGAACACTCCTACTGTGAACTCCTTATTATCTGTGACATTTATTATTTTTTTTCAGTTAGTTACGTAATTGCCATGAATGTTGATCTGTTTTTTCTGACACCATATTGGTCGTCGGACATTAGTTTATGTTTCTCAACGTAATTTTCCATCCTTGTGAGGAATACTTTTTGAAATGTTTTTGAGAATTGGCAGAGTAAAGAAACTGGTCTGTAATTTGTTAGTTGGTGTTTGTCCCCTGATTTGTGTACTGGAATTACTTGAGCTATTTTCATTTTTTGTGGAAATGTTCCTGTTTGAAAGGATAAATTGCAAATGTACCTAGGTTAGTGGGTCATTAGTACAGTTTATTTCGTCGGCTAACTTTGGTCCTATTTTTACAAAATAATTATTGAACTTCTTAGTCATCGTTTTTCAGTTCAATAGTCATCCATGGAATTTTATTATATTGTTTGCTATTACAGGATTTTGTAAGTGGGCAGGTTTTGTCATACATAGATGTAAACCCCTGCATACATTTTTCACACGCTAAGTTGACATCGTTGCTATCATACAGGGTTTTCCAGGTTTGTGCTTGTAGTTCTAATTTAAATGCATTTATTGATTCCTCTGTTAGTTTTCTTCTGTAAACCATTTGCCTTTTTTATTTTATTTCTCTACAAACACATTCATAGTTTGCAAATAACGGAAGGTGGTCACTGATGTTAGTCATCATCAATCCACATTTTATTCTGTTTTCTAGGCAGTTTATGAATACATTTGATTTGATTTAAAATGGTTTATTTCAAGCAATCAAATAAGAGTAGTACACAAAAAACATTACAATCATCAGTTATACATTCATACAATGATGTATCAAACTTAAGATAATTAAACAAAAAAACAAATATTGCTTGAGTGGAAGGAAGCGAACTTTGTCGATACAATGTTGCACTATAGTTGCCATAGAAACGTTGACTTAAACCACTTGGACCAATCACTGTCCTCTGGCACTGTCCTGTATCGGAGAAAAATGGAGACTGAAGTGGCTTCATTTTGGTTGAGGCGGATGTAAGGCATTTTCTATGGGTGGCGTCACACTCAGTCCGTAAAGTTCTCTCTTCTTCAATGTCTAGATCCAGCAGAGCAGGGAGGATGCTTGACGGTGCAGTGACTCCAGTTTTAATCTTTGCTCGTGTCCCATTGGAGACGGTTTAAACAACCTCTCAGTGACGCTGAAATTGTTATGAACCTGTTTTTATTGCTGCTGTGTTCAGTCCTGACGATGACGCAGAGTACTTCAGTAAAGAAAAGCATCACCAGCGATGAGCACAGAAGCCTGCAGAGGCAGAAAGTCTTGTTGTCTCGTCTCATCCAGCTGTTTAACTGGTTGGACAGCGTGCAGATGATGACTGGCCTTGTTTCTCTGCTCTTCGTTATTGATGTAGTTACCTGTTGTCATGCTGGGAGTGACTGTGCACCTGTAGGCCCGTGGTGCCCCACCTGTGCCCCCACCCCTGCATGCTCTCCTGCTCCTTTCATTTTCTGCATTGAGTCCTGGTTTCCCTCTGGCCTTCGCGTCTCATGAGCAGATGTTCTCTGGGCCTTGAGGCGGTGAAATTCTTCTCACAAGAAAACAACACAACTCGCTTCAAAGTCCAACAAATATTTCTGAAAAGACTGACACAGAGCCCTGCTTCCCCTCAGAGATCAGAGCGCCTTTGCCTTTTATGACACTCTGCCCCCCAGCATTACGCAGCACTTGAAGGGTCGCAGAAGTGCACGCACAAAACCCTGCACGACTGAGCAGCCAGGATGACTGGAGAGGGGGGGCGCAGAAGAAGAGTGAGTCCCTGAGATCTCATTTATAGAAAAACACCTACCCAGCTTGTTTTACCCCCACCCCTCTGTGCGGACTTTGAATGGGGTGCACAAATTTGACGTTTCTGTGATAGGAAGCGTGAATGTGGCGTGAGGCCGTGTTCTGCATGGGGCTGAGCGCTGGGGGCAGCACGGCGCTGACCCACTTACAACGATCCCGACCACTCTCCACCCCACCCCCCCTCACATGCCTCAGCACTGTCCTGCAAATCCGGCGATGCTTTGGCCCCTTTTCATCCTGAGAGAGTGGATGAGGAGGAGATGAGACACACACACGAGGTAGAAGACAAGGAGCACAAAACCCGCTGTTAATGAAATCATCCTGCTTGTAGATTGGTGAGACCCCCCCACCACCACCATGGATCAATTCAATTTAAATTTATACATATAGCCCAATATTGCAACAAAAGTTGTTTCAATGGGCTTCATGCCGGTAATTGTCTAAGAACATGAAATCATAAAGAACATGAAGTCATAGAATTCAATGGGTAATGGCTAAAATAAACTAAACAGACTGAGCTAAACTGGGGATCCCTGCCCTTAGACCCTCCTTCTCGGTAAGGAAAAACTCCTAATTCTTAAAAAAAAGAAGAAACCTAGAACAGTTTCTGAATTTAGAGGAAACGTCAGCGGATTGGCGTGGCTGATAACCCCAAAGACACGCAAGACAAACGAGATAACACCAACAGAACTCTGGTCTGAGCAAGAATATCTGAAACCCTGACGCACAGCTCCACACAAAGCGTGAACACGAGGTTCAAAGGCGCTCCAACAACACCTCCGCATGGAGGAACAATGTGACTGCAGGTCACAAAACAGGCCCTTTCCTGCACCATTCTTGACTAAATTTATTTAACTTTGCCCACATTTGTGTAAAAAAGATATTTTAAGAAAATGAATTAAGCCCACATTTAGATTTTCTTAAAAGTTTCATAAGAAGTTTAGGTTAATGCATTCGACAAAAATGGGAAATTCCAATTAAATAAAATCAAGTCTGAGAAGAAAACCTAATCAGTGCAGAGTCTGATCCAGACCTCTTTGGACTTATCCAAAGAACAATGTGTTTCTTGGTGCCTTTTCATCCAGAATCTTATCCAGAACAGAAGTTAAGTGTTGTTTTAGTTTTGACCAAATCAGATGCTGCTTGGCTTCCTTCAAACTGTTTTGATCAAAGTTGCATCAGCAGCTTTGTCTTTTTGTAGAGTGGGCCTTGGTTCTGAGCAGCCACACTGCAACTCGCTTGAATTCCACACTGCAAGAAAACTTTTGAAGTATCTTGGTGTAATGAACTGAAAGCTTTTATTTTTTACTTGGACATCATATGTAAGAACCTTAAAAAATCTGCATTTCTTCAACATCACTCTGGTTTTGTCTGGTCAAAAATGGCTGGACATAGGTCCACATAATGCACAACGTGTAGGGCTTTGCACTGTATTGAGAGAGGAGTGGAAGTCTGGAGTGGCAGAGAAGAACGTTGGACTTCTTCAGGACATGCGTGAGAGCTGGAAGACAGTGGTCTTCTGGACTATGACTTGGCCATTTTAACACCTGGACACATTTATCTGTGAACCATTCCATTGTGGATTTCTCTTGATGTTTTGGGTCATTGTCTTGTTGGAAGACAAATCTCCGTCCCAGTCTCAAGTCTTTTGTAGACTCCATCAGGTTTTCTTCCAGAATGGTTCTGTATTTGGGTCCATCCATCTTCCCATCAATTCTAACCATTCTCCCTGTCCTTGCTGAAGAAAAGCAAGCTCAAACCATGATGCTGCCACCACCATGTTTGACAGTGGGGATGGTTCAGGGTGATGAACAGGGTTGCTTTTACGCCAAACATAACATTTTGCATTGTTGTCAAAAAGTTCAATTTTGGTTTCATCTGACCAAAGCACCTTCTTCCACATGTTTGCCGTGTCTCCCAGGTGGCTTGCGGCAAATTTTAAATGACACTTTTTATGGATATCTTTAAGAAATATCATTCTTCTTGCCACTATTCCATAAAGACCAAATTTGTGCAGTATATGACTGATTGTTGTCCCATGGAGAGACTCTCCCACCTCAGCTGTAGATCTCTGCAGTTCATCCAGAGTGATCATGGGCCTCTTGGCTGCATTTCTGATCAGTCTTCTCCTTGTTCCATATATATATATATATATATATATGTATGTGTGTGTGTGTGTGTGTGTGTGTGTGTGTGTGTGTGTGTGTGTGTGTGTGTGTGATTGTGTGTGTGTGTGTGTCACAATGAAAATAGGATTGAGATAGAAACTCCTGCGTTTCCTTTGTCCGTTCTTTTTCTGTCCAGTCAAGCAGAAACTCTTTCTTTTGCTGATGATGCACCCGTATTACTTTTTGATGGACGTATAATCTTCATACGCCGTCATTAAAATCTCAGACTCCGTCTCACTGAAGTATAGCGCTCTCTTTTGTTCTTTACACGTTTCCATGGTGACTCTGGAAATCGTCGATCCATTGAGAATGTCTTTATGTACTTGACAAGCACGCGCATTAACCCAGGGTTACCAAGTCGAGCGTAATTACGCTAACTCATATGCGTTTTTTTGGAACCGACATACCCAGAGTAAGGAAGTTCAGGCGGATTTCAGACAGAATTCAGGGTTAAAGTCAGGCTAGTTTAAACATGCCTTCTGGAATACCCCCCAAATGACACTTGTGTTTGAACAGTTGGGCGCGCTATTATCTATAAATACGAATGAATCTCAAACAACGTTTCCCGACCAGTTTTGTTGTTTCCTCTGTATCTGAATCAGTTGCACTTTACCATGGCTCCTGGTAAAAGACGTTCTGTGGCTTGAGATCATTTCAGCTTGGTTTGGTAATACACTATTAACGTTGTAAAGGGGGCGTTTTTATAAATCTATGATGGTGAGTGAACATATTTAAGTTACAGATAGCTCGATAACTAATTTAGTGGCGTTTGCGTGCACAGCTCATGAGTTCCAGACCAGCATTTTACAATTTTGCCTTGCGTTTACTGTCTTCCTGTGATGTGCATTTTGCAGTGTCAAGACAGCACTTCTCACAGTAATCGTCACATATTGTGTTGTTTTACATTGTTTTTTTTTTTTTATCATTTCCACACTGAAGTGTCACGAGGACAAGGAGCTTAATTGAAGCAAATGATATACGTCCAGTCCGCCACCAGATGCCGCTGTTCTGTGTGGTTTCAAAGCCCCAAATGGTTTTAATTTTTCCGGCACAATTACATGAACCCCGTGAAAGCTTCATGAGGCTTCTACTCCCATCCCTAGTCTTAAGAAAAAAGCCAAACATAAGACTACAAGATTCTAATTAACAGGCATTCAAGCACAGGTGAGTCTAATGATTGGATTAAGAGGTGTCCAGCACACAGGTGACACAAAAGGGCATTTCTTAACCAAGAAAAGCTCCTCCTAATTCATGCTGTCAGTAATGGCTGGAAAACAAATGTCACAGAAAGGAAATCATTTCTTTGCACAAAAAAGGTGAGGGCTACAAGAAGATCAGCAAATCTTTACATATCAGTCAAATTACTATAGCCAAAGTGATCCAAAAATTTAGGAAAGATGGAAGTGCAGCCATCTTACAGATACCAATTTAAGTAAAACCGAAGATTATGTGATCTAATTTTGATCATTTACCTTAAATTTCATGTTATGGAGATAAAGCAGTTCAATAAAACTCAACCTTGTGGAAACTTTGGAAATGTTTCTTTTGCTCAATGAACAAAAGAAAATTAGTGGGATGTACTCATTTATGCTGAACACTGTACAGGACAGTGTAACGAGGGCAGAGGACTTCTGGCATATCAACACATTCCTGTTTTCAGGTTGAGGAAGCCAAAGGCTGAAAAATGGATTTGTAGTTATTTCTTCTGGAAAATGAAACAGTTGCTAAAATATGTAGTTTTGACTTTATTACATTTCATATCAAAAGAATACTTAATAGTTAAATTAATCAGATTAATCAGATCAGCTGTAAGGAGCGACTGTTACAGACTTACGGGATAGACTTTCTTATGCATCTTTTTCTTCCTTGGCTGGTGATTCAGATAAGATAAGATAAAGCTTTATTGTCATTGTACGGTCACACTTGGTACAACAGTACAACGAAATTGCAAACTTTCCTACATTGGTGCAAAGACAGAGAAGAAAACAACATAATAAAAAACTACAACAATTATCTTACATACAAAAAAAGTATCTAAAAATATATACATATATAAATATATATATGTACACAAATATATATAAATACAGTGATCCCTCGCTATAACGCGGTTTAGTTTTCACGGTTTCGCTACTTCACGGATTTGCATCGTTCATTGTGTTCTGCATTCTGATTGGCTAACAAGTCACTGCTTCTTCTCTACCTGTGCGTCAATAACGTTGCAGTTTAATATGTACACGTACGTAAAACGTACGTGTACATATTAAACGTTCGTGTGTTTAAACGTTCGTGTGTTCGTACGTTCGTGCAAAATCTCTTGATGGTGGCATGTCGGTGTATAAGGATCTTTTTGCAAAGAAGAAAAAAGAGCGACAACAACTGCCTATCACTATGTTGTTTTCCCGAACAAACACACCTGCACTGCGGGCTTCAAAAGAAGAAAACACTGCAGAGCGGAGTCAGGATGCAGCGGCTCAGTCTGTAGAGCAGTGAAATACACCTGAGTCACTATTTGTCCCTCTGTACTTTGTATTTTTTTCATAATCATTTTAAACCTTCTCCCGTTTAATCCAATTACTCGGGTCGCGGCGCAATTGGAAGCCTTCTGTTCACATCGATGATTAAAATTATTATTTGACAGTACAGTACAGAAGTAATTTTTTTGAAAAAACGTTTCTAAAGTACTTTTATTTGTGAAACAAATGCTTGAGCCTGTAAAATGGTTTGTTCTTTCTTTTCAACGTATAATAGAGTGTTTAATTGTATAATAATTGTAAAAAAAAAAATAGAGGTTTCTACTTCACGGATTTTGCCTATCACGGGTTCTTTTTGGAACGTAACCCCCGCGAAAAACAAGGGTATACTGTATACAAATGCACACCAGGTGTATATACAGAATCTACATTCCTCCTTCTCCCAGAGAATCTAAACCATGTGTGTGTTCATGAGGGCTATTGCTCTGTTGTAAAAACTGTCTCTGAGTCTGTTGGTCCGTGACCTCAGCACCCTTAGTCTTTTTCCAGGGGGCAATCATTTAGACACCCGGTGTCCTGGGTGTGTGCAGTCTTTCATGATGTTGCGTGCCCTCCCAAGACAGTGAGTGCTGTAGAGGTCCTTCAGTGAGGGAAGAGGGTAGCCAATGATCTTTTGGGCAGGGTTTAGGAGTCTGTTTTGGGCAGTCGATTAAGAGTGAGGCTGAAATATTGTTTTGAATGTGTTGCCTGTCTTCGTCGGGTGCTATCAGGTAATTGATCATTTTAATCGTGGTCCAGCTCAGGCGGAGATTGTGCTGCTGATGTCGATCATAAACGACGTTCAAATCAGTCAATCCTTTGAGGAGAAAGGCTGGCCCGGCTGCAGCTGCGCAGGCGGCTGAAGTTCAAGGATCCCGGGTCAGTTTCATCCGTGACCAGATGAGGGGGTCAGGCCGTCTACACAGTTACTGAATGACGCATGAAAGGGGCAGGAATAACTGTGTACCGCTCGAGACTTGGTCTTTTTTCCTAAAAAAAAAAAACTTGTTTTCTCGTGATAATGAGATGATGTCGTTATCACGAGAAAATGGGCACAAAAAAGAAGGGTAGGCCGTTTTTGGCTTCTGTATGTGGGTAAAAAAAAAATCTAGCCACAGGGGTTGCAAGCCAGTAACTTCTGTGCCGGTCCCAAGCCCGGATAAATAGAGAGGGTTGCGTCAGGAAGGGCATCCGGCGTAAAAATTGCCAAAATAACCATGCGAATCATCCACAACACTTTTGACATACCGGATCGGTCGAGGCCCGGGTTAACAACGACCGCCACCGATGCTGTTAACCTACAGGGTGTCGGTGGAAATTTGACTACTGTTGGTCGAAGAAAGAGGGGAGGCAGAAGGGTCCGTGGCCAGAGAGAGAAGGGAAAAGGCAGGAACATAGGTTTGAGAATAGGGACTCTTAACGTTGGCACAATGACAGGGAAAGGCAGAGAGCTGGCAGACATGATGGAGAGAAGGAAGGTAGATGTACTGTGTGTGCAGGAGACAAGGTGGAAGGGCAGCAAGGCACGTAGTATTGGAGGAGGATACAAACTGTTCTATCATGGTGTTGATAGGAAGAGAAACGGGGTAGGAGTGATTCTGAAGGGGGAGTTTGTAAACAGTGTTCTAGAGGTGAAAAGAGTCTCAGACAGGATGATGAGCCTAAAGTTAGAAATTGAAGGGGTGATGGTGAATGTAGTCAGTGGGTATGCGCCACAGGTTGGCTGTGAGTTAGAAGTGAAGGAGAGATTCTGGAGTGAGTTGGATGAGGTCATAGAGAGTTTTCCCAGAGGAGAGAGAGTTGTTATTGGAGCAGACTTTAATGGGCATGTTGGTGAGGGCAACAGAGGTGATGAGGAGGTGATGGGCAGGTTTGGTGTGAAGGAAAGGAATCTGGAGGGACAGATGGTGGTGGACTTTGCGAAGAGGATGGAAATGGCTGTAGTCAACACTTACTTCCAGAAGAGAGAGGAACATAGAGTGACATACAGAAGTGGAGGTAGGAGTACTCAGGTGGACTACATCCTGTGTAGACGAGGTCATTTGAGAGAGGTTAATGACTGCAAAGTGGTGGTAGGAGAGAGTGTAGCCAAACAGCACCGCATGTTGGTGTGTACGATGACTCTGGAGGTCAGGAAGAAGAAGAGAGGGAAAACAGAAAAGAAGACCAAGTGGTGGAAGCTACAGAATGAAGAAACTTGTGAGGAATTTAGGCAGAAGTTGAGACAGGTCCTGGGTGGTCAGGATGAGCTTCCAGATGACTGGGAAACTACAGCAGAGATTATCAGGGAAACAGGTAGGAAAGTGCTAGGTGTGTCATCTGGAAAGAGGAAAGACGGTAAAGAGACTTGGTGGTGGAATGAGGAAGTACAGGAATGCGTCCAGAGGAAGAGGTTGGCTAAAAGGAAGTGGGATGTAGAAAGGACTGAGGAAGGTAGACAGGAGTACAAGGAAGCGCAGCGTAGAGTGAAGAGAGAGGTGGCAAAGGCCAAACAGAAAGCTTACGATGAGCTATATGACAGGTTAGACACAAAGGAAGGAGAAAAGGACTTGTTCAGGCTAGCCAGACAGAGAGACAGAGATGGGAAGGACGTGCAACAGATAAGGGTGATTAAGGACAGAGACGGAAAGGTGCTAACAACCCAGGAGAGTGTACAGAAAAGATGGAAGGAGTATTTTGAGGAGCTGATGAACGTGGAAAATGACAGGGAAAGAAGGGAGGAAGATGTGGTTGTTGTGGAGCAGGAAGTAGCAGAGATTGGAAAGGAGGAGGTTAGGAAGGCTCTGAAAAGGATGAAGAGCGGAAAGGCCGTTGGTCCTGATGACGTACCTGTGGAGGTATGGAAGTGCTTAGGAGAGACAGCAGTGGAATTTCTAACGAGTTTTTTCAATAGGATTCTAGAGAGTGAGAAGATGCCTGAGGAATGGAGGAGAAGCGTTCTGGTTCCGATCTTTAAGAACAAGGGTGACACGCAGAACTGCAGCAACTATAGAGGAATAAAGTTGATGAGCCACACAATGAAGCTGTGGGAAAGAGTAGTGGAAGCCAGGCTTAGGAAAGAGGTGGAGATTTGTGAGCAGCAGTATGGTTTCATGCCCCGTAAGAGCACCACTGATGCCATTTTTGCTTTGAGAATGTTGATGGAAAAGTACAGAGAAGGTCAGAAGGAGCTGCATTGTGTGTTCGTAGATTTAGAGAAGGCGTATGACAGGGTGCCGAGGGAGGAGCTGTGGTACTGTATGAGGTCGTCTGGAGTGGCAGAGAAGTATGTCAGAGTAGTTCAGGACATGTATGAGAGAAGTATGACGGTGGTGAGA
Source organism: Oryzias latipes (assembly GCF_053564925.1). Classification (NCBI taxonomy): domain Eukaryota; kingdom Metazoa; phylum Chordata; class Actinopteri; order Beloniformes; family Adrianichthyidae; genus Oryzias; species Oryzias latipes. Next base: position 214,137 of record NW_027616336.1, read on the forward strand.
TGTGCTGTAGGTCAGACAGAGGAGTTCAAGGTGGAGGTGGGACTACACCAAGGATCAGCTTTGAGTCCTTTTTTGTTTGCTATGCTGATGGACAGGCTGACAGACGAGGTAAGACAGGAATCTCCCTGGACAATGATGTTTGCGGATGACATTGTAATTTGCAGTGAGAGTAGAGAGCAGGTGGAGGAACAGCTAGAGAGGTGGAGGTTTGCTCTGGAAAGAAGAGGCATGAAGGTCAGTCGTAGTAAGACAGAATACATGTGTCTGAACGAGAGGGATCAAGGTAGAAGCGTTAGGTTACAGGGGGCTGAGGTGAAGAAGGTGCAGGAGTTTAAGTACTTGGGGTCAACAGTTCAGTGTGATGGGGAGTGTGGAAAAGAGGTGAAGAGGCGAGTGCAGGCAGGTTGGAGCGGGTGGAGGAAAGTGTCAGGAGTGTTGTGTGACAGAAGAGTGTCAGCAAGACTCAAAGGAAAGGTGTACAAGACAGTGGTGAGACCAGCTCTGCTCTATGGGTTAGAGACGGTAGCAGTGAGACAGAGACAAGAGGCTGAGATGGAGGTAGCAGAGATGAAGATGTTGAGGTTCTCCTTAGGAGTGACCAGGTTAGACAGGATAAGGAACGAGTACATCAGAGGGACGGCTCATGTTGCCTGTGTTAGCGACAAAGTCAGAGAAGCCAGACTGAGATGGTTTGGACACGTTCAGAGGAGGGATAGTGGACATATTGGTAGAAGGATGTTGGAGATGGAGCTGCCTGGCAGGAGGGCAAGAGGACGGCCAAAGAGGAGATATATGGATGTCTTAACAGAGGACATGAAGTTGGCTAATGTTAGGGTAGAAGATGTTCATGATAGAGCGAGGTGGAAAAGGATGATTCGCTGTGGCGACCCCTGATGGGAAAAGCCGAAAGAGAAAGAAGATGTGGGTAAAAAAAAAAAGCGATCATAATTTTAACCCTTTCAATATTGATGTTTTAAAAGGTTTTCAGAATTGTAACATCTTAAATTTAAAGCTTTTGAATATGAATAATGGAGGATGTTGTGTCTCCAGTACAAAATAAAGTTTTGTACTGGAGCAAGAAAGGCTTAAAATGGGGCAAGAAAAGGTCATTGTTATATTGTTTTACTCGATTAATACTGTTCAATGATGTCTAGGCGCCATCTTGTCTGCAGGCAGGTCCATGTAGGAGATGCTGGGGGGAAATTCGTCCTTCCTAAAAATCACACTGCACTCATCTTCCTTATCACCACCGTCATCCTCACTCTGCTGTCTGGTTACACTCTCCCCACCAAGAGCCCTGACCTCTGTCAGATTTCACATCTGAACACCTTGTGTTCTCCTTCCTCCACTCGTATGTCTCCCTGTGCTCTTCTTTTCTGAGAAAATGTCTTCATCACTGGCATTTCCATTCTTTCAGCAAAGTCCATCACCATCTGCTCTTTTCCATTCCCGTTCTGAACGCCAAACTTCTCTGTCACTTCCTCGTCTCCTTCACCCTTGTGTCTGTTAAAGTCTGCTCCAATCACCACTCTTCTATCTAGAGGTGCCCTCCTCATAAGGCTCCCTCCAGAACTTCTCCAGGGGAGCATGACAACAGTCACCATCACACCTTCAAGGTCCAGCTTTAGATCTGATCTTCTCTTCACCTCCAGAACACTGTCAGCAAACTCCTCCTTCAGGATCTCTTCTCCTCCGTTCCTCTTTCCATCCACACCACGAGAAAACAGCTTGAAGCTGCTTCCAGTCTGTAAGCTTTGCTCTTCTTCCGTCTGGTCTCTTAAACACAGGAGATCCACGGAAACACTAATAGTTGCCCCAGAAAACAAAATCCCAATAATTTCCCGGCATCTTGGTTCTTTGAGCTCCTCTGTACAGCCCTGTATCAGAAATCTTGGTGTATGGTTTGACCAGTCAATGTCTTTGGACCATCATTCCAGGCTTTTAATTAGAAACTGTTTTTATCATTTACGTAACATAGCAAAATTGCGGGCGTTCTTATCTAACTCAGTCTTAGAGATGGTTATCCATGCTTTTATTTCTTCTCGTTTAGATTATTGTAATTCTCTTTTTACTTGTTTTAATAAATCTGTTCTTAACCGTCTTCAGTTAGTTCAAAACACTGCTGCAAGGCTTTTAACAGGATCAGACAAAAGGGCACACATTACCCCCATTTTATCCTCCTTGCACTGGCTCCCAATCAAGTGGCGTATTGATTTTAAAATTCTAGTTTTAACCTATAGAGCTTTAAATGGACAGACCCCAAAATACTTATCAGACTTGCTCTGTCCCTACGCTTCCAGCCGTGCCCTCCGATCAAAATCTTTTAAAGATTTTTAAGACCAAGTACAAAACCAGAGGTGACCGGTCGTTCCAGGGAATAGCCCCCAGACTCTGGAATGCCCTCCCTCTGTCCCTTCGTGTGGCCGACACCGTCGATTCTTTTAAAAGTCAACTGAAGACACTTTTATTCAAAAATGCTTTTAGCTGACTGGTTTTATTGTTAATTTTATTCTGTTTATTTTTCTTCAATTTAGTCTTGCTTACATTATATTTACTTGATTGTTTTTCTGCTTTTACTGGGTTGTATATTGTTTATTGTTCAGCGCCTTGTGATTTTATCTGTGAAAGGCGCTATATAAATAAAACTTACTTACTTACTTCTTTCCATCATGTTAAGATGATCTTTAGGGCAGTGTTTCCCAGTGCTGGTCCTTGGGGAACTCTGTCCCGCATGTTCTCCATTTTGTTCCTTTTGAGCCTACCTAATTAATTTTATCATAAAGAATCTGCATAATGACAGTCAAAGGCAGGTGAGTTTGTACAGGATAGGATTGAAAAAAATGTTGTACAGTGTCCCCCGAAGACCTGGGTTGGAAAACACTGTTTTAGGGAGAACTGTGGCTCAGAGTTAACTTCCTGTGTCTTATTTTCTTTATCTTGAACTAGTCAGTGGCTGGATACCTCAGCTGGCTGGGTGTTGGACTAGGGCCGGAAACCTGGTTTTGCTTCGCAGGGGCACAATGAGCTAAAATCCAGTGTGGGTTCTAAGGCGCTGCTGCCTGTCTGCCAATGTGAAACATTCCAAAGTAAAAGCCACAAGTTCCTCTTACCTTGTCTACAGTCATATGCAGTACGGTATATATGAGTAAATTACAAACAAGATGAGTGTTTAATCCATGTCTATAAAAGAAATATTCTCTGTAGGGTAAATCTGTTCTTGTGTGTATCTTATATGCGTTTACCTGCTGTTGGATGGATGGTGAAATATTCAGTGCTTGCATTGTAAATCTGACTGTGCCTCACCAGCCATCAATGTCATTGATCAAAACTGATTTAAAAATCTTTGATTTCAATAGACTTTAGACTTAAATGACTTTAATCAGCTTTGTTTATAGCGAAAAATCAAACGTTTGCAATACAGAACCCAGTTTTAAAAATATTAAAAAATCAGAATAAACGCGAATTGGATGAACTGATCCCAGACCTGTTAGTTTCATCTACCGCCGCTCCTGCGTTGCGTGACGCTCAGCTGTACTGATCACAGATCAGCTCTGCATTCGCTTTTCGCTGGTGACCACGTGCCGTATCCGGCCTGCGCGAGCGCCACGAGGGGGGATCAAGATGGCGACACACTGGAGCGGCATAGAAGGTGGTTTAAACCCCACAACGAGTGGATTTACAGGACACGACCCCTTTGACCAGGTACTGGGTTTCGAATCGAACCCACTGGGGCAATGAACCGGATACGAGAGACGGGTTAATCTGTGGGGCTGCGCGCGTGGTCTGCCGGCGCGCGGCGACACGTGGCCGACACTGCCTGCTGTAGTTGTAGAACCCGCGCGAGCTCGACGTTCGGAAACAGACGATAGCATGGTTATGACACGTCCGCGTGGGACACGTGTCACAGGTGAATGTGAGGGAGACTGCCACGCGTCTTAACTTGCTTCAGCGACGCTTTACCCCCCCCCCCCCGCACCGACATGGCCACAGCCCCTACCCAGTAGCGGAAAGACTGCTGTCACGCCGAACACCTTCACGTGATCACCTTTAAAGTTTGCTAACTGTTGGATCAGGTCTTGGGCATGCATGTGAAGTTAAACGGACACATTCCACCCCCCCAGGGCCGGATCCAGACTTTTCTGGTCCTGAGAAAGCGTTCATTAGGCCCACTGCATGACTATGGAGACGATCAGAAAGGACTTCCGGTATTGTTCAGCAAATTAAAAGCCTGCAAAATAACAGGAAACTCAAACAAAACACAACTGCCCCAAATAAAACATTTTCACCTAAAATACTGTAATCATCATCTGAAAGCAAGAAGTAAATTAGGACATTAAACTTCAATAAGAAAGTAAAGAACAACTTTACTTCTATTGAAGTACATGAAGTTTTATACTTGGAGCTTTCAGGTCCTTTTTTCTACTTCACTGAAGACCAGTTTGACTGGAGGCACAATAAAACAAGGAGGTTCATACTGTGGTTAATATAGTGATTACTTAGAGATAAAGTAGACTAGAAGTCTCAGAAACTCTTCAGATTGAATTCATCTGAAGTGCATCCTTCTATCCTCTCTAATCTGGGTTGCAGGAGCAGATGGAAGAACTTTCCTCACAGTTTAGATTATGTCTAAATAAAGTTAAAACAGACGAGGAAACGAAATGTATCTTTTTAAGCTAAATTGTGGAATGCATTATGTGTCCTCAAATTATGTGTCCTCAAAATGTAAGAGCAAATTCATTGTTGAATTTTGAATATCAGTTTGGATTACGGATGGAAAAACTTCCACACAGTTTGATTAGAAAACACAACAATCACCTGACACAACCACTCAAATAACACAGAAGACATTAAAAAATTAAAACTCCCATGATGCACCTCACCCGCTGCCAACCTTGTTGTGCGCTGGGTTTTAAACCCTGTAACCATGTGTTTATTTGAATGAATCGTTTCCAAAGTGATGGCCTGACTGCACTGCGATCTGACATCTGGAAGTGATCCGACACAAATTCAGCCCCGTTTTCGGGTCCAGGCCCGAGTGGGTGTTCCAGTCTTATCTCAAAGCCTGAATTATTTTTCCCTCATATATTTGACCGCATTTTGGGCTGAAATGGGTTAAATTCACATTAAATAATAAAGAAAAGAATAAAGCAAACAAAAAAAAACATGTCTTTGTGATGCCATTTTTCATTTATCCTTTTTGTCAAAACCTCTGATTCATTTTTATCTCCATGAGCGCGTGGAGCACGTTGATGTTTGCATATATATATATGTATTTGGGGCTCAAAGCACTGATCGGTCTGCCCTTCATGTGTGCAGGCGGTCCTGGTCAGAGGAGATATGGAGACTGCAGACGTTCCCTCATGTGTGGATTGCTCCCTTCTGGCCATCTTTGAAGATTCTTCAGCACCGGAGGTCAGATCCACTGAAGATGCTGTTGTCATCTATTTGCATGAATGAATGTAGAAGAGATGGGCAACTCCAGGCCCCGAGGGCTGGTGTGTCTGAGAAAATGTCCAGATATTCAAGCCCCACTCCTGACGGATTTGCTGAACACACCTGAACCAGGTGAATAGAACATGCCAGAATGCCTGCAGGAATGCGGCCCTGAAGGGCTGGAGTTGCCCGTCCTGTCATCTGTTCGTCATAGGCCAGTGGGTCTGCTGAACCTGTCTGCAGAAACCATCCGACTACATGCTCCATGTTCTCAAATGTTGTTTTCTAAAACTAAAATATTTTCACACGATTTATCATTTTAAACTCAACAAAGGCAGAACTTTCAGGTTTTAAAAAGATCCTTTATTACATTAAAAACTAAAAGGAAAAACTACAAATTTTGAAATAGACAAACTTTTTTTCTTAAAACTTTTTAAACTTCTAGAAGGAGCTTGGAACTTTGACCTTTGTCGGGACAAAGGTCACCGTAAGTCCCCCATCTTTGACCCCGGTTTCTCTCCAGGCAGATACACTCGTCACATGACTGAAATCTATCAAACTGATCAGCGAACAGGGATAAAAACACTGCCAACCACAAGAAGGCGCACTAAGGTCATAGGGCAGAGGCTGGTCCAGTTTGACCCGGTTCTCTTTTTCAGAGTAAGACGGAATCGGAGGAGGCGATCCTGCTGTCGGCTCTGACGGAGATGCTGGGCTGCGAGCAGGACGAGGAGGCCGCTCCGTCGCCCTTCGACACCCTGCCGGACTCGGAGCTGCTGTCGCAGCCCGACCGCTGCTCTGTGGTGGGTTCAGTGGCACCCAGTTCACTGTGTTCACATCCCTGCTCTGTCGTCATGGTTACTGAACCAAAACAGCTTCTCTGAAGGTGGTATTTCATTTTTGTGAGCTAAAGCGTCAGCGTCTGAAGGCCTTCTGCCTCCGAACGGTGGTTGGTCTGCAGCTCCTCACGGAGCGGTGTGACACCCTCCTTGGTCTGGACTGCCCCACAGAGCAGTCAAGAGATTGCCCCACAGACTGCTCTGTGGGGATTTTCTGCACATGACAACATTTTGACCTCAGGGAAAAGACTCAGAGAACCACCATCAAGTCAGGAAACATTTAGTGACTTTGAGAATCAAAGTGGCAGAAAGAAAAGCTTTACCCTGAGAGTGTTGAGTAACTCCTTTACCCCAAAAGGGATTCGACAGGTTTGATGGATGGATGGATGGATGGATGGATGGATGGATGGATGGACGGACGGACGGACGGACGGACGGACGGACGGATGGATGGATGGATGGAGGGATGCATGAATGAATGAATGGACGGACGGAGTGATGGATGGATGGATGGATGCACAGATGGATGAATGCATGAATGAATGAATGGACGGACGGAGTGATGGATGGATGGATGGATGGATGGATGGATGAATGAATGGATGGATGGAGGGATGAATGGATGGATGGATGGACGGACGGACGGACGGATGGATGGAGGGATGCATGAATGAATGAATGGACGGACGGAGTGATGGATGGGTGGATGGATGCACAGATGGATGAATGCATGAATGAATGAATGGACGGACGGAGTGATGGATGGATGGATGGATGGATGAATGAATGAATGGATGGATGGATGGATGGATGGATGGATGGATGGATGGATGGATGGATGGATAAACGGATTGATGGATGGACGGACGGATGGATGAATGCATGGATGGATGGACGGACGGACGGACGGACGGATGGATGGATGGAGGGATGCATGAATGAATGAATGGACGGACGGAGTGATGGATGGATGGATGGATGCACAGATGGATGAATGCATGAATGAATGAATGGACGGACGGAGTGATGGATGGATGGATGGATGCACAGATGGATGAATGAATGGATGGATGGATGGATGGATGGATGGATGGATAAACGGATTGATGGATGGACGGACGGATGGATGAATGCATGGATGGATGGACGGACGGACGGACGGACGGACGGATGGATGGATGGAGGGATGCATGAATGAATGAATGGACGGACGGAGTGATGGATGGATGGATGCATGGATGGATGGACAGATGGATGAATGGATGGATGGATGGATGGATGGATAAACGGATTGATGGATGGACGGACGGACGGACGGACGGATGGATGAATGCATGGATGGATGGACAGATGGATGGATAGATGCACAGATTAACAGAGTTCAGCCTTTTATCCACCTCATGGGCTCTTCAAATGTGATACTGGTCAACTCAAGATTTTTCTTTTGGTTTTTATTTCAAGTTAAAAGCATTCAGATTAGGTTTGTAAATATGAATTTGACTCTTCAGACTCACATGTTTCATCTTCTCTGATGTCCTCAGGAGCAAACATCTGCTCGCAGACTCAGACGGAGACCCAAAACTCCAAACCTGAAGCTCCAAACGAAGTCGGACAGAACCAAGAACCAAACACAGAAGCGGTTTAGAAGACAAAAGCAGTTGTGCCCTGAAAGTAAAGAGGTCAAGGCAGACGTGGAGGTCTTCTCATCCAGCTCTCTTGTTAGTCTGGTGAAGCTCATGCACCCGTACTGTCTGGAGCTCCATGTGGAGGAGGAGGATGGAGCGAGGAAGAGGCATCCCCTGTTCTCCCGGGAAGAAGTGTGGAAGTTCAAGCAGCCGGCCGAGGACAGTGACCAGGAGATCAGCGTTGTATCTGACGAGGAGGAAGGAGGAGGAAGAGGAGAGGGCAAAGGTCTGCTGTTGAAGAGCGTCCTGTTGAATGGAAACTCCACCAGACCCGCTCCATCCAGACAGAGGAAGAGGGTGAGCTTTGGTCCTGTTCATGTGGCGCTGTTCCACAGGGGGGAGGCTGAAAGTTTGGATGAGTCTGCTCATCTGAAGAGTCCACAAAGTGTCCAAAGTCCAGCAGAGCCCCTACCTGACCCGTCACAGAGCAGCGACCTGGAGTCTGACGCTCAGCATGGAAAGAGTGCGAGGAAGACCAGACCGCTGAGTCTGCAGGAGTACAGGCGGCGCCGCAGGGAGGGGCGGCCCCTGCTGGAGAAACGAGGGAACTACAACACCAAGTGGCCCACCCTGTCTGAGGCCCCCAAAGAGCTGACCCCCATCCTGTGCTTCCAGGGACACACAAGTGTTTGCAGAGCAAAGAAGTTGCCCCCTCGTGCAGACACCCACCTCCTCTCTGAGGCCCCACAAGTCAGCGTGTTAACGCCCCCCCAGCCTGAACCCAAAGTTTCTTCTCCTGTCAGGCCTGACGTCAGAGCGGCCGGGAGCCGGAGAAGTCTGGTGAAGAAACCAAAGCTGCTCAGCAGTGATCCTCCAAACCCCACCCTCATCCCGCTGCAGGCTCCGCCCCCTGCAAAGCCCCCATCAGTGTCTAGGGTGGAGCCTGTCAGCCTGCAGGAACCTGATTCAAACCACTTCCTGTCAGCCTTAAGCAAAGACCATCTTCATGTCGCAGATGTTTGTCCTGATCCTGAGAGATGGGGGGAGGACAAGGAGCAGCTGGACCACCCCCACACCCCTGAGGGCCCACGACCCCCCCAGGCTGTCTGCAAAGCTGCAGATACAGCTGTTGACTCAGGTGAACCCTCACTCTGCAGACAGAAGCTCAGGTTCACACAGTGTTAGGTTTTCATGTGGGGGGGGGGTCACTGACTTAACCCAGATCACATGATTTACTTCCTTTACTCACCATATTAGCTGATCTGCTCAGGATGTCTAATAACTTATCATAACTTCAGAGGTCCAAACCTGTCTGGAGAAGACAAAAGACGAGGCCAAAAGGTATTTGAGAGCTGAGATCCTCGCTGCCATGTGGCGACACGCAGCATCACGTTTACTGTCAGGATTTAAATGTTACAGGTTTACTCTGTCCGAACATTTCCCAGCATGCCTTTAGCTGAACAGCTGATCACTATAGACATCCAGTCCATGTAATCCATTCCATGTTCTGCAGCAGACATGGTCGGATATTTGGGTGGATGTTGTTCTTGGTCTGGAGTTCAGGTGGAGGTTCTGCTCCTGATTCATAGGATTGAAACCAAATGATGACTCACTGCTGCCCCCTATCTGACAGGAATAGAAGCTGCAGATCTGACCAGCCTGCTGCAGCAGTTTGAACAAACACAAGGTAAACACAACTCACACTACACTCACACACTAACACAACACACACACTAACACAACACACACTACACCTACACACTAACACAACACACACTACACCTACACACTAACACAACACACACTACACCTACACACTAACACATAACACACACTAGCACAACACACATACACTAACACAGAGGTGGGCACTGAGGGCCGCATTCCTGCATGTTTTCCAGCATACCCTGCTCTGGCATGTTCTAATTGGCTGGACACACCTGAACCAGGTAATCAGGCATGAGTAGGGCAAGACTATCTGGAAATCATGCAGACACACCGGCCCTCGAGGCCTGGAATTGCCCACCCCTGCACTAACACAACGCACACATACACAAACACACACATACACCAACACAACACACACTACACCTACACACTAACACACACTAACACAACACACACATACACTAACATGACACACACTAACACAACACACACATACACTAACATGACACACACTAACACAACACACACATACACTAACATGACACACACTAACACAACACACACACTAACACAACACAGACTACATTCACACACTCTACTCACACACTAACACAACACACACTCATACAACATTGACGCCACACACACACTTACACTAATCGCACAAACTGCTCACAATAACACTACACACACTAACACTATTTTCCTTCACACGTTTGATTGATGGAGGTCACACGTCTTTTTCCACGTCTCACTTCCTGACCCTCTTTTCTCCTTTTAGCCTTGGGGGGTGTGGTTTGTGAGTCCAGACTTCTTCCTGCTGCTTCACTTTCAACCCCCCCCTCAGAGAATCATCTGAACAAGGACAGCCCTGCAGAGCCTGAGCTCACCTCCAGATTTTTGGAGCCCCATCAACCCCCCAGTGCTGGAGGGAGGCTGCAGGATCTCCTCAGCTGGGGGAGTGAGGCGGTGCTCTGCACAGAGGTCATCCTGAGCACCAAACAGAAAAACTCTGCATCCAAGCCCATTCAGATCATTGACCCCCGCCCTCTACCCCCCAAGAAGAAAAGCTGGAGTCCTCCACCCCCCCACAAACAGCCTCCTGTGTTTTTTGCCTCTGACCACGACTACTGCGGGCTCCTGGACCACCAGTCTGGACCTCCTCAGTTCACGGTGGCTTCTAGCCCCCCCTATGAGCAGTGGGAGGTGCATGACCCCAGAGGGGCCGACCCGACGGCAGATGAGGATGAAGAAGAACAAATACGTGTGTGTGGGCTCCCAACTCCACCCCCCAGCCCTGTCAGAGGCAGGAGGAGGCGGCGCTCTCCCAGCTGCAGCTCCCGCTCCTCCTCATCCTCCTCCTGCAGCTCTGCATCCCTGTCTCCTGAAAGAACCAGGCACTCCTCTTCGTCTCTTCTCTGCAGTTTGAGTCCCTCTCCTGAAAACCCAGAATCTCAAACTTTCATTTGTTTGTACTGCAGGATCCACCGCAGACCACCATACAGGATGCTCCACTCCAGGTCCAGATCCTGGTCCCGGTCCCGGTCCCACTCACCCTCCCCGCAGATCTGCTGGCGGAGACACAGAGACGCTCACAGGTCAGACTCTTTGATCACTTTACTGCAACAAAGAAACGTGGTCTTCATCCTTCATTCTTCATCCTTGCAGCAGCAGAGAGGCCCAGAGGCTGGGAGGAAGGCTGGACGTCAGGATCCAGAAACTGAGAGCCATCGTGAGTAAACGGGGGGGGGGGTGCGACAGTGATGTACAGTGATGTAAACAATAGGACACTATCATGTTTTTCCTATTATAATGATAAATATAAATGAACTATTGTTTTTGGCATAAATCAAACAAAAATAGAAAATACTCTTTTTTTCTTCTTTAATTTAAATATGAAATAGTTTATAACTTTTGACAGAGGTTCACATGACTTCCTTTCAAAATAAAAGACAACCTGTGTGGCACAGAGTGATCTCCATGCAGTGAAGGTAGGTAGTAGGTAGTGTTATTTAACTAGAATCTCACTACACTCTAGTTAAAGCTAATGCTAAGGACCGATGTTCGTCTTAGAGGAAGTGCTCAATGACGACAGGCGACACTAAGATGCAGAGAATGAATATATATTCATATTTGATCAACAACAAAACATAGTCAGTTCAATATAGTTTATCTGCTGTCCATCCTCCAAATGTTTATAGATCCAGCTCCAAGAAGTTCAGCACAAGCTAAGTTCATAGCATAAATCCACTAAATCGACACATGGAGGTGGAGGTGTTTATGCCTCCTAGCGCCCAGTCCAGTGCTGCAGAGGTGTCTGCTGGGGTCGACCTGAAGTCAAGGCCGAACAGCATCCATCCTCTATACAGAACAAGCAATAACTAATTCTTATAATGGAGGAGGACATGTAAGTGGAACACAAATGTCAGCAAATAAAAAGAGTCCTCTAAATCAAGTATAATTAATAACTTCAGTGAATATAAACCCGTAAAGAGGTGCATCAGTGGCAACACGTCAGCATTCTAAATCCACTGTGTACACAACAAAGAAGAAACATGTCAGGTTTATAACTTTAAAGGGTCATGCTAAAACAAAAAGTCTTTCCCTACATTAACATGTAAACTCCTGTGCTTCAGAGCACACGTGGAGAAAAGCGCTTCGCTGCCGCGGCACAGCGCAACACCGACTACCATCGCGGCGGAAGGATACAGAGCCCTTCGCCACGAGGGTTTCCCATTCCAAAAAAACGAATTTGGACACCCCTATCCCTCCAAATGCCCCCATAATTGGAGGGATAGGGAGATGCCGGAAGGGTGGGGGAAGAATTCAGATTCAGCCCTTGTGTTGCAGTTTGGAGGTCAGGAAAATGTCGGCACACAGTTTGCTCCTTGGTGATGTTTGGCCGTTTTCCAAATGCTTTTCTGCAGGATGAGAGGAGGGTGGTGTACGTGGGCCGCATCCGCAGAAGCATGACCCCTGGCGAGCTGAGGGAGCGCTTCTCCCAGTTTGGGGAGGTGGAGTGTGTGTCGCTTCACTTCAGAGACCAAGGGTGAGCGCGCTGGTTTGTCCTGCTTCAGCCTGTCTCTCCTCACCTCTAAACTCCTCCCTCTTCTCCTCTGCACAGCGACCACTACGGCTTTGTGACCTTCTACAACACGGAGGACGCCTTCGCAGCCATCGACAACGGCAGCAAACTCCGCCGGCAGGATGAGCTGCCGTTCGACATCTGCTTTGGAGGAAGACGGCAGTTCTGCAGTTCCGACTACTCTGATCTGGGTGAGAGCACCTCCTGATGAGGGAGGTACTCCTGTGCTCTCCTTTCCATCAGCAGACCATTGTCACGTTCAGAGACACGAGAACAAACTAGTTCTTCCCGTCGTATGTCAGGTTGCAGAACCAACTCGGCTTTAAGGAGTTGGTCTGGTCTGGTCGGTAACATTCTATGTAAAAACGCGTAAACGTGCTTTTCGCTGATGTGTTTTCACGCTTCCGCTTTCAAAGCTCTGATGTTCACGCGTTCACACTGTTCTGAACTGCGTTCAGCAGTTGAAGCAGGTCAAACTTTGACCAATCACGGACTCCGGATTTGGTAGTGACGTATGGATAGTGTCAGTTTGAATTCATAAGAAGTGCCAATCGTTTGAAATTTGGTCATGGAGGAGAAATGAATCAGTCCGGTTTGTTCCCAGCTGGAATTCTGTGACACCAAGTCTTTCAGATATCTGAATAGAGCTGTGGAACAGGATTCATGAGATTTTTACCACTTTGACATGGCGGACATGCGCTAGTAAAAAAGAAGAAGCCCCTCCCTGCTTGTCCGCTGTGAACTCTGTGGGCTGTTTAGTGCACTCTTGAACATGTATGACAAGGTGAAATCACACTAAACAGAGGAGGTTAGGGGTGGGAGGGGGGCTCTGTCTTCATCCTGGATTCATATCATGTTTCTTCCCTCCCCCTCCCCCTCGCTAATCCGACTCTGCTTCTTCCCTCAGATGCGAGCAGAGATGCCGACCCGTCGCCCCCCCAGGACCAGTTTGAAGACCTGGACTTTGATGCTCTGCTCAGACAGGCTCAGGGCGGATCGCAGAGGTAGCAAAGGCTGAAGACGTGCTGAGCGCGACCTCAGAGCTTCACACGCCACTGATGCCGCAGCGCCTGGATTTATGCGGGTTTTGATGCTGAATGTGTGGTTTTTGTATGAATGAAAAAACACTTGGGCACTTTTTCAGACATGCTGCATTTAGGTTGTATGAAAATGTCAAACACTTTAAGTCAAATGTTGCTTTCTGAGCATCAATGCTATTTTCTAAAAAATAAAGGATCTTTATCTGTGTTTTTCTATTACTCTTGTTTGCTAAAAATCTTTTTATTCATGTTTTCCTTAAACGTCCAGCCGCTGGATTTGACGGTGATGAAGTTGATTTCAACTTCAAAGGAGGAATCTCAGTGATGATGAGGAGTGATGAAGAATTCATTTACAGTCATTCAGACTGAGGGTGTAAGCTGTCAGAGAGCCACAGATTGACCCTTGGTGGGGGTGGGGGTGGTCCTAATTTTAAATAAATTATTTTCCCTATACTAGCAAAAATATATCAGTAACAACAGACCTATTACAAAGCTATAGAAAGAAAAGGATTTCTAAAAAGAACAAGAACAGAAGCTGCAAACTAGATTTTAAAAAAACTTACTGTTTCATTAAATCATTAAAGATTCATGGAACACTTTTTTTTAAAAGGAAAAAATATGAATTTTATAACAATGTTTCTCATTTCTAAAACATTTAATTTTTCTGACGTCTTTTTAAACTCAGCTGACAACAGATTTTTCATTTTATGATTCAGTTGTCACGAACAGGAGAAATAAACTTGTTTTCACCTAATTTGTCTTCAAGAAAGGAAGGACTTTGCCCCGGCTCTTTTAAAGCGCCCTAAAAGTTACTTATTTATTTTAAAAGCGCATCTCTGCTCGGTTTATTGCTGGTAATCCGGGTGTAAAAACATATTTTTCTGATAAGAGTTTGTATGGGCTTTGACCTTTGACCGGAGCAGAGACTGAGCGTGAGCCAATCACCTTTAGACTGAGCTGTCCCTTTAAGACGTCCACCCGGAAGTCGCCTTCTGACGTGATCGCACAATAACCGTTTTATGTATTTCGATGTTAAAAACGGATTTTATCCGGTGAATGAGAGTAAAGTGTTCAAAAGCGCACTTTGATCGGAATTTACTGAACTTTGATAATAAAACCAACAGTTTTTCCTCACAATAAAAAATAAAAACGAGTTAAACATTATTGAACCGTACACTCTTCATCAAAACCTGGTCACGGCAGCTTTCCGCCATCATCTTAAGCTATTTCATTTAGAAAGTGCGTAAAGTTCATAAACTCACACTTTTTACGGTTTTGGACTTAAGCCTCATACAGCCTGTGACCCACCTTGTCTGCGCATGCGCATGAGAGACGCTGATCCAGAAGGAAGAGACAGAGCATGTCTGCAGACGGGGCCCAGCGGGGGGGCTCCTCCGGGACCCCCCGCTTCATCAGCGGGGTGGTGGAAGGTGAGCAGAGCGGGGACCGGAGTTCACCTGCCGGGACGGGACCGCAGGCATGCTGTCGACCCGGATGTTTGCAGGGAAGACCTAAGAAAGTAACCGTGCCTTTGCTTGACGCAGGTTTCTACGGGCGACCGTGGACCATGGAGCAGAGGACGGAGCTCTTCAAGAGGTGCCCCTTCTTCAGAACTTAGTCCAAATGCAGGAAAAGTTATTTTAAAATGCACCGTCTCATCTATGCACTCTTTCACTGAGTCTGTGTCCATCTTTACTGCAGAGACTCTTTCTTCACTTTGTCAGACTTCAGCTTCTTTAGATATTTAGTTTTTTGTTTTTCAGCGTTTTGTTTCCCATCTCCAACTATTAAACATTTCACAATCTAAAAGATGAGGATATATTTTAGGGTTTTATGAAAAAAGATTTATTTATTTTTTAAATATCTTGGTGTTCATTTGAATTGGATTAAAATGTTAAAGAAGGTGGATTTAGAGAAACGTTTTCTGGTTACATTTCCACCTTTGGCTTCACCAGGGAGCAGCAGTGGGGGTTGAACACGTACCTGTACGCCCCCAAAGACGACTACAAGCACCGGATGTACTGGAGAGAGCTGTACTCACCTGAGGAGGCAGGTGAGACCACTGAGCTGCCCGCTGCTCAAAGCCTGTAGATCAGGGGGTAGGCGATTGTGAAGCACAATTTTTCAGCAAAATTGAGGAAATATGAATTCATATGGCATTACAAACCTTCTAGAAGCACAAACACATTTTCAAAATAATCACTTTAAGTCTCTGAGAGGGGGTCCAAGTATAAGTGTGCTGGTCCCCAGCCCGGATAAAATCCAGGGTCGTGTCAGGAAGGGCATCCATTTTTGGTTCTGCCACCAGCACCAGAGAGGAACAGTTCCCCGCGTCTATTATTATTTTTTTTTTCAAGAACTTGCTGGTTTTCCTCTCTTGTGTTTCTGGCACGGAAATTCACAGTTCAGGCTCGTCCTGCTGGCATGCTGCAGGTTCATCAACCACCAGTGAAAGCTGACAAACCAGCAGAAGGAAATCCGTCTTTTGGGTTGATCTTCAGTCTGGTCTCAGTCAGGATCCAGACTGACGCATCTCCGTTTTTTTCCCCAGACCAGCTGAAGGCCCTGATTTCAGCAGCCAAGCAGCACCAGGTGGAGTTCATCTACGCCATCTCTCCCGGTTTGGACATAACCTTTTCTAACCCCAAAGAAGTGGTGGCTCTGAAGAGGAAGCTGGATCAGGTAGGGCTTCTCTGCTCCGGGTTTGGTGGAGGTTGGGGTGGAGCGCCGCCCGTGCCTCATGGTGTCCTGGGCTTTGTTTAATGTGGGACTCCCAGCAGTAAAGCGGGCTGCAGGATGCTGCTTGGGGCGTGAACCCGCGTGACCCTGATCCAGAGCGCCAGGACGTGCCGACGTGTTTGGCTCTTTTTCAGGTGAAGCAGTTCGGCTGCAGTTCCTTCTCTCTGCTCTTTGATGACATTGAGGCAGAAATGTGCGCCGCCGACAAGAAGGCTTTCAGCTCCTTCGCCCACGCTCAGGTGTCCATCACCAACCAGGTGTACGAGCACCTGAGAAGTCCTGAGACTTTCCTGTTCTGCCCCACAGGTCTGAGCTCCGGTGGAACATTTCCTAAACGTTTGTGTTCCATCGGCTGTGTGAGAACATCAAATGTTTCTGTCCCGCCCCCTCAGACTACTGTGCTGCCTTCTGCACCCCCTCCGTGTCCCAGTCCTCCTACCTGCAGACTGTGGGGGAGAAACTGCTGCCGGGCATCGACATCCTGTGGACGGGTACGGCCTGCCTAAGCGGTTCTCCATCCCTGAACTCCTCACAGACCTTCTGAATTCCTCTCCTTTGGAATGTTCAGGTCCAAAGGTGGTGTCCCACAAAATCTCTGTGGAGTCCATAGTAGAGGTTACCTCTGTGCTGAAGAGGCCGCCGGTCATCTGGGACAACATTCACGCCAACGACTACGATCCGCAGAGGCTCTTCCTGGGACCCTATAAGGTAGATTCCACAGCATCGTCTGTGAAGATGTGCTGTGATCCTCACCGGGGTTTGCTTTTTCGAATAGGACCGGCCCACTGAGCTGATTCCCAAACTGAGAGGAGTGCTCACCAACCCCAACTGCGAGTTTTACCCCAACTTTGTGGCCATCCACACTTTGGCCACGTGGTGCAGATCTGCTGACGGAGGAGCGCCGGACGTGGAGATGGGTGAGAGCCTGCTACACCTTCAAACCTCAGCAAAAATCAGGACTGGTGACCGAAAAGCTTTGAAAGAGCTCCTGGTTCACATGGTTAAAGAGGAAACGCACAGTAAATGTTGGCTGGAGACAAAATACCAGACAGTTCTTCTGACCCAAGAAGAGAAGACGGTTGAAGAGCTAGAAGGACCTGCTAGAAGGACTCCGACAGAACCCTCAGAATGAACAACAGGAGGATGAGTTTTGGAAGATCCTTTAGATCTGGTTCGGTATGAAACTTCTTGTACTAGAACTGTCAGAGTAGAAACTTGTTTGGTTCAGATGGAACCACCGTTGGAGGTCCAGTCTTTTTCATTGTCTTCCTTGTTTTAGGGTAGAATGTCTAAACTCTGCCGTCTGTTCTTAGCTAGCTCATCATTTTAGCTTTCCATCGTTGAGAAGTTTCATTCTAAAAAAAAAAAGAACAACAGACATGGTGGAGGTGGCATGATGGTGTGGATCCTGTGTGACCTCAGGTGAAGACGGGCAGGACTGCGGCTACAGCCCCACCAAAGCCCTAAACCTGGCCCTCTCCGACTGGCTGCTGGAGTTGATGAGCGCGGATGGAGCAGCAGGTGGAGCAGATGCTCGCTGAACGACCCTGAAGGCAGAAGAAGATCAGGTTTCTCACAGGCTTTTGGTTTTTTCAGGCCAACTCAAAAAAGATTCTTCAAAAGAGGAGTGGATGCAGACGGACTCGGGGGAGAGTCCCTACGTCCCGGGACCTGAGGAGAACCCGCTGTACACTGCAGAGCCCCTGACTCTGGACGACCTGAAGCTGCTGTCCGACCTCTTCTACCTGCCGTACGAGCACGGGCCCACAGCCAGGAGCATGCTGCAGGAGCTGGACTGGCTGAAGACCCACAGTCAGACTGAGCAGGTGAAGACCGCCACTATTGGGCCTAGGGGTGTTGGGGGGGGTACCCCTATCCCAGGGGGACAGGGGACATTGTGAGGTTGATTTGGAAAAATTGAGATTTTGATTTTGAGGTCTTCTGGTTCTTCAACGGCTTTGGTCCACGCTGGGCACGAAAAACATTCAGGATTCTTGTTGGTTCTTCTGGTTTACTCACTTTAATGGGTTATAGTCGACTTTAAAAGGCCTCAAAAGTTTTCTAGCATCACAGCTGAGGTTTCATGACGTTGGAGGTCCTCTCTACCCTCCCGATGGGTTTCTATAGATCAGAGGTTCAGGATCTCCGAGCAGATGTGTACCTGCAATGCATCTGACCTTCTGTCAGTATTTAGTTCTGCAGTCGGAGCATCTTGTCTGGCAGCGCTTCCTGCTAACACACCTGTCCCCCCCCCAGACAGAGGAGTGGCGCTGCCGAGCGCAGCACTTCGATCAGATGTGCAAGGCGGTGGTGCAGATGTTCAACCGGCTGTCCAACGCTCCCAACCGCCGCATCCTCTACGACCTCTACAACTACATCTGTGACATCAAGAGTGGGGTGGGGCTGGCGTGCGCCCACGTCAAGGCGCTTGGTGAGGGGTCGTGTGTGCCCGCGCCCGGCCAGGGTAACAGTCAGACCCCATGACGCTGCTTTGTTCTCCTCAGGGGGGCAGGACTCACCGGCCGCACAGCTGATGACTGATGACCCCGAACCCTGGGGCTTCAGGGGGGGGCTCTCTGGGGAGTTCCAGGTAGGTGAACCAGCGCCGGGATTTCTGAGCAGAACTCTGCTGGTGTTCTGTGACGTTCTACAGGAAGTGTTTGACCAAAAGTCCCAGAGGACCCTAGATGTTTCCTTAAAGGACCTATATCATGCAAAATTACCTTTTTTGAGCTTTTATGTGTACTATAATGCTCATTCCTCACAGAAAACAACCACGAAGCGGTATTTTGATCTGTTCCCGCATTTCTGAGCATTACTCTAAAAACCTGCTCTCTGTGCACCAGCCCCTCCCAATTCACGAAAATGAGTGGGTCACATTTGTGCGACATAGATGAATGAGGAACAGCCCCTTCCAGGAATAACCCCCAGAATAACACACACACACACACACTTTCTCTGCAGAGCTAGCGGCGATCGACAAAACGCTTTCCTTTCTTATGCACAATACGCACATCCATCTTTGCTAAAGATTAGATGTTTGTTTCCGTGGGCGAGGCGCAGACATGCTGCAGAGGCCGGCTCTAGGATGATGTCCCTGGACCAGTACCTGTTTGTGGTTACTCCCCCCCTCCCCAAATCCCTGTGATGCTTGTGAGAACCTAAGTCACCTGTGAGTTTGTCTAAGCCCCGCCCAGTTAGGTGAGAGCCGGCAGGATTTAAAATGGTTCTGTCCGCGTTTTCCAAGGACAAAGCCTGACTGGGAGAAACACGGAGCGTCCCTCTGACCTGCCTTTATGTTCCTGCAGAGGATGCTGCCGGGACACGGGAACAGGGACCTGTTCAGACACCCCCCCATGACGGCGGTTTACACCGTCCGGCCATACAGCGCCGAGGACCAGGTGAGGATTCTCACTGCCTCCCTCCCGGGTTCCGTCCTGATCCGGGTTCACATGAGGACGTGTGTCATTCCAGACTACTACCGTTCAAAGGGTCTTCAAGGAGATGCAGAAAGGGGGGGCAGGCGACAAAGCCCCTATGATGATGCAGCCACCACTGATCAGTGATGGGTAATGAAGCAGCGTTCTGTTTGGGACTTTTTCCTCTTTTTCTGCTTCCCTCATCATATTATTTCCTCTTCTCTGACGTTGCAGCCTGTCCTCTGGGGAAGTGCCCCCCTCCCCTGGAAATGCCTTTGTAATGGAGGACGACGTGGGGGTGTGCGGCTATGCGTTTGCTCTCATTGATGCCAGACCAGCTGCAGCCAAGTTTCAGGTGATCACAGCAGCATGTTGTTGTTTTCCATCAGAGCTGAAGGAGACTTTGCTCAGCGTTTCTCCCTGAACTGCAGAGGGCGCTCAGCCCCTCCCTGTGTGAGGACTTCCCCTCCCTGGTCGGACTGCAGGTGCTGCCCCGAGTCACCGACCCCTCACCTGCCAGGCGTATGATGGCTCTGCTGTTGTCGTCCCTGAGGAGCAGTGGTGGGTGGAGACCTTCTGATCCCAGAACTTTAATTTGACATCATCACATTTGGTCCAGTTTCTGACCGACCAAAATCCCATTGAGAGCCACGATGAAACCATTCGTTTAGAAAAAGCAGCGTTAAAATCGTTACAATAATTAAGTTATATCCTCTTTAATTTTTTTTTACTTTTTTCAGCAGCAGATAAAAGTCCCTTTCAAAATAAAATGCACCATGTGTCAACTAAGATCCTCCTGCTGCAATAGATTTACTTGAACTAAGATGCAAGATATTCAAACATTTTTTCTATAAAATATTCTGTACCACATTGGTAAAGAATTCCCCCCCCCCCCCCCCCCCAAAAAAAAAAAAATTATATGTAGATGCACATCTCCTCTGAACAGCAACTAAACATCGCAGTGCAGCAGATGATGAGAATATGTGCTATAAGCTCATTCCAAATCACTACAAAACTGCCTAAACTAAAACAAAAGAACCCAAACTACAAACTCGTTATTTATTCTCAGCTTTAACATTTCTCTTCAGAGCTACATGTGGCTCCAGAAGCGTGAGGTTGCAGATCCCTGAACTAAGCGAGAAGATGGAATGATAAATGATCAGCTTTTAGTCATTTACATGACGATGAATGGAAAGACGTTTTTGGAACATAGACGGCATGAGGGAGCAGGAGAGCAGAGGCTGCAGGACTGATCAGATGTTTCTGGTGTATCCAGCTGACTGCAGCTCTCACACACACACACACACACACACACACACACACACACACACACACACACACGCATGGGTGGAGACCTTACTTTTGGACTTTGGTTGAGTCTTAAAGGGAACTCCTTTTTTTCTGTTTGACCTTGTCCCGTTAGCAGCAGCCTGCTCTTACCTGCCCGTGTTGCATCGTAGCGCCCTCTGGAGGCTCTGGTGAAGCAGCAGTAGTGCTCATTTTGCAGCTCTGGATGCTGTTTCAGCTTTCATCAGATCTTACTCTGGAGAGTAATTTAGATTGACAGATCTGATGGAATTTTTTTTTTGTGTAAATGCAGTTGGACCTCAGCCTTAAGGGAAAACCTTCTGTTCAATCGGGTGAAGCCGTTCACAAATACCTGACAGCTCTTTCCCCATCAACACATATGGAGATCTTCATATATTTTACCTGTTTATCTTCTCTGAACGATAACGATAACTGAACCCTGCTAGATTAGTTGAAATTCAGTCAACTGCAGGACACAACCGTGTTTTTCCTTTGTACCTTTAATGTCTCTGAAACTCTGACTTTATCTGTTGGAAAAACCTCACTGCTGCTTTTATTCTGAAGGGGAGTTGAGTGAGCTGGTTTCTCCCTCAAAGGATGCTGAAGCGCAGATTTGCTGATGCATCGTGGAGCTTCACCTGTCCGTATTCATCCTTTTCATCTTTTTGTCCGCTAGATGGCGCTACATGCCTTCAGGTGTCGTTACCTAAAATACCCCTCAGAAAGCCATGTTGCTTCTGCCCCCTGCTGTGTGAACGCTGACCCTGCATGCAGCAGCTCCCTCTTCTGAAGCATGGAGCGATTCAGTCCATCCCAGCAAACAGCAGCCATGAAGTCCAGGATGCTGATATCTGTGAAAGACCTTCAAACTTAGCAGCACGTTGCTGCACCACCTCTTTACTTCTGCTATGGGGCTTCAGCTGCATCATGCTGTCCTCCCTCCTGATGGGTTCCAGCTCCACACATGCCTTTCCTGCCCAGTGAGGTGTGTTTGATGCTTCTGAGGCATAAAAACGTCCAGAAAAACATCTGTGGTTCTGCTGCGAGCGGCGTGTTTTAAGACTCCCTGTAGCTGGATCTTCCCCAGGGTGTGGTGGGGTAGCAGCACGATCGCTTCAGCCCATGGACCAGGGATCCAGTGGTTCGTGGACCGGTCTGTCCCTGCTGGGTCAGTCTGCTTTACAGGTTCACCTGCAGCAGAATGATTCCTGCAGTCTGCTCCAAAGTCATGGCACCCTTTCCACTCCTTTATGCTGCCCGAAAATGGAATTTGATTGCCAGGCGCCACATGCCAGGCCAGCAGCTCAGTCTGCTCTCCATCTGAGAGATCTTCAGTCTCAAACCCACACCTCCTGCTCTGTTCAGGGACGCCACAATTCTCAATCCAGAACCAATTCGTTAAACCGAATCGTGGGGAAAGTGAATCGTTGCATCCCTGCTGCATACCAGTATGTTTATGTTGAAAGTGTCAAACATGTATTGCTTAATAGAAGAAATGTATTATTTCTTCTATTACATCCCCCTAGGTTTAGTATTTGCCAACTGAAATGTTTTTCTTTGTTACTTGCATTTGAGCAAATTTAAAAGAAAGGATTTTTCAGATTTCTTATGTGATACACAAATCACATCGAAACAGAAATAATTTGGCCCAAAAATCAAGATGGGAACCAAATATGGAGAAAATGAATCGTTGCATCCGCAGCTCTGTTGCAGTTCAGTCCAGGGCTTCCTGATCAAAACGCTTCAAACATCTCCATCACCTTCCAAACCCAGATTCATGTCAAACTGCTGTAACTGTGGTAACCAACATTTCATTGAGCAGATACATTTGTCAAACACTTTCAGACAAATGGGTTTCTTTGTTCGGTTGGGAGTTAAATGTCAGTTTGAGGGATTCTGACGCTTATTTGGATTCATATTTGAACGTATAAACTCTCTGATGAAGCTCATCTTCTGTCCTTCAGGATCCAGAGGAGCGTTTTGTGAGTTGAGAGCTAGCGATCGGAGGATGATTGATTTCTTCTCCAAGCTGGGCTCCTTCAAGCACATGTCCGGGGTTGACCTTCCTCAGGACGTCCTGGTGCTGGCGGCGGGTCTGTGAACGCTCCGGCACCCTGTAATCCGTGTTTGACGTGATCCTGATGGATTTAAGATGATCATTTTCTGAAAAATCTGTTTAATAAATGAGTTTGTGTGACACATTCATGTGGAGTTTACTGAAACACCAACTGTTTATTGGTCATGAAGCACACAAAATATATTAATATTTAGTAATATATAGTACTATTATATAGCAATATAAATCTGAAACCCTTCATGTGCACTACAGTAAGGTTGAAGCAGGCGTTTGAGTCCCTGCAGTGACTGAGTCAAACGTCGCTGGCCTTTAAGCCGGCAGCTGAAGACCTGAAGCTCCTCTTCATCAAACTACTCTTTCACAGAAGGAACCAATGGGGATGAAAGCGAATAATTTAAAGCGAGAGCTAAATGTTTAGGTGTTAACGTCGGGTTCAGGAATCAAACAAAGACCTCTGGAGCAGGAGATGCTTTCAAAGCAGCTTCTAAAGGAACTCTGGGTTTCTGGTAAAAGAACTGCAGAACATCAAAGACACCCGAACCCCCAAATCCAGGTTTCTGGTTGAGACGATCTTCTTCCACTTGGTCTTTTGGACGTTCAGCTTTCAGAGAGCGCCTGCAGCAGAAGCTCTCAGGGGGGAGGTTAGTGTGAATTACAGCACGGCGTTAACCGCTCAGATGAACTCCAGGCCCTCGTACTTCACGTCTCCGATCTCTGTCTCTGGCAGCAGCACCTGCCCGTCCAGACTGAAGGCGGTGATGTAAGTGGCGATCTTGCCAGCGTCTTCTTCGGATTTTAGAGCCAGGATGATCTGATCGTCCGTGCCGGGAACAAATTTGAAGGAGGAGAAGCCGTGGGTGGGGTTGAGCGGCCCCACGCGCCGCGTGCTGATGTGGCTGAAGTCGTCAGGGCAGCTGAGCAGCAGGTTGGTCGCACGCCACTCGTCTGCGGTCTCGTCGTAGCGCTCGTGGCTGGCGCGGCGAGGAAGGAAGAACCAGCGCTGGAGGCGCTCGCTCCAAGATGCCGACTCATGGATGAGATAGCCTGCAGGACAGGAACCGGGATTAACACAGGTTTGGTGGTCCATCCCCTAGCCCATGTGTCTCCCTGTATGTGCTAATGTTCTACAGACATGCACTCACCCGGGGGTTCGATCCCCGCTGCACTCCGCAGGCTGTTGTACTTTGGCCCCCAGTTCTGGTGCTCCACGTCTCCGTTGGATCCGATAACCTTCACCCACTCCGGGTTGTTGTTGAGGACTTCCCCGGAGGTGGTGGTCCACTCCTTCCCAAGCCCCCCCAAGAACAGCCGCTCATCCTTCACGGCCATCCACTCTGCCTTGAATCCTGAAAAACCAAGGCAAAAATGAGAACTGGTGCAGAACCCCCCTCCCCCACGGTCTGCTTCCACACCCACCTTTAGAGACTGACCCATCCCCGTCGGCCAGGATGACCCAGGGGATGGCCCGACCGCCCTCTATCCGGTACACCACCCCGGTGCGGTCGTCCACGCTGTACAGGTGACCGTTGAAGACCTGCAGCTCCGACAGCTCCATCCCTGCAGCACAGTTCCTCAGAGTCACACCAGCAGCAGGAACTCCAACCGGAGACCCTGCTCCACCTACCTCGTCCTCTCTCCGACAGCTGACTCTCCAGCGTGACGGTGTCGGCATCCCACTCCACCTCCACCCCGCTGGCGCCATCTAGGACCGCCAGGTAGCCTCTCTTCATGTGGCTAAACCACGTCTGATCCTTGGAGCTCCGTGATGCCGTGTCTAGGTCTGCGATCACGGCGATCCGATAGCGAACGCCGTGCGGCGTCCTCTCTGGAGGGCTCAGAGGATACGTGGAGTTGTACGGCCTTTCACTTCTCTGTGGCAGAGCGGGGCCCGCTGCGGTCCTCCTGAAGGCTTCCTCTGCCCCCGCCTGCACCTGAAGGCGGTGCCCCCCCTGCCTGCCTCTGTGCCCCGCCGTCCGCTGCAAGTAAACGGTGAGCACCACGACCAGCAGGGTCGCCACGGTGATCGCCCGCCATCTGGGATGGAAGCGCAGATCTATGGAAGCAGCCAGGAGGGGGACGCCCTGCAGGGCAAAACCCAAGGAGTTCATGAGAGCGCCGCCTTCATCCTCATCATCAGGGGAGGGGTGAAGGCCACTGCAGCCTGGAAAGGTCAGCACAGAGGCATGATGGGAGATATGTTTGAAGATATGTGAAGAAGAGAAGTAAAATTAATATTCAACACAAACAGAGATGACTAAACGTGGACGCATGACCGCGGAGAGAACTGTTCGTTGCTCCCAGCAGAACTCTGTGGACCCAGGAGGCGGGTCAGAACTTTATGCTCCATTTCAGATAAACTCCGACACTCATCTTTCAGATCACTGTGCAGGATGTGCAGCAACCATAGAGGACTTCCTTCAGATGACCAGACAGGTTACAGTAGCAGGCGAGTGCGTGTGTGCGTGTGCATGTGTGCGCGTGCATGTGTGTGCGCATGCATGTCCAATCAGCTGCATTCAGGGATTACCACAGAACTTAAAGACCGACGGTTCGCGGTTGACCAAAGCTCTTTTAATGGGAGGAGACTTAACTTTCTCATGAGGGCAAAGCTCCTACAAAACCCAGAATCCCATTCAGCTCACAGCAAACACAACGATCAGAACCAAGCAGAGGTGGAGCAGCACCAACCAAACCCAACGGTCAAAAGAACACATTTCTGTCCCAAGACGGGTTTATGGAATTTTGAGGGTTTTTGGCCTGACGTGCGAGGAGGACCATCAGGCTTCAGAAGCACCTCTGCTGAGAATGACCAGCCTGAAGACAAACCACAGAGCACATTCTAGAACTTACAGGAGGCTGACACCGAACACGTTCAGATGCTCGGCCTCCCACCGGTTATGCCATAAGACAGAAATCAATCCGCCCAAACAGATATGCAATATGCTACACCACAGACTGCTCCTCAGCTGCTCCCTGAACAGGTCCACACTTGTCATCAAGCCACAGAAGTGTGGACCTGTCCTCCAGAACCAGTAGCAAGTCCAAACCGCCCTGTCTGCCTCACAATGCATACAGATGTATTCACCTTCCCTTCGCCTCCTCTCCACGGCCATCCTGTCGTCTGGCTCGTCAAACCCGCTCCCTCACGAATGACGGTTCTGCCTTAAGACTCGGGTTTCTGTCTATCAGAGCCAAGAATGAGTCATGTGTTCAGAAGAAACACTGAGGACAACCTGGACGTCTTCAAGCTCCTGGATAAATCCTGTTTCTACAGCAACTTCTGCACAGCTCCGATAAGTCCTCTCAAACTCAAAAAGATCCCCTCTGTCTGTCAAGATTCTCTGAACACAGAGGACTCAATGTCCACCAAACATCAGACGTGTGGAACCCCTCGAAACATTACTTTCCGAAACTGTTCACACACGGCGGGCAGTAACGGTGGATCGCGTTAGACCAGTAATCCGATTACTTATTTTGTGGTCATGAAAACAGACTCGTTGTATATGGATGTGACGCCTCCAGCATTTCCCCTGAGATCAAGTGTGCACGCGCACACCCTGACTCACCTGTGACTAAGAGACGCGCCCCCAGCGGGCGGTTCCGCTTAACGCGCTCCCTGTCCGGAAACAACCGAAGTTCACCCGAAGTTTACCGAAGTTTCACCGAGTTTGTATTTTCTTACGTTACACTTTAAGAGCCTCAAATGCTACACGGTGTCACCTTCAGAAGAGTTTTCTGAAGGTGACACTTCAATTTTATTATGTTTTATTCGAGTGTTAAATCATATGGGTTCGTTTAACTAATGTTAGCCGCACAGCTAACTTAGGCTAACTTCTCGAGCTGCTCTCGGATTCATCTTTAAGATGAAGAAATGACCATGGAGGCGCCAAACAGCATTCAGCTTTCATCTCATCCACGCAATGTGACGTGACCACTCACCGAAATCCCGCAGCTTCGACCAGCTCAGAGCGGCATCTCAGGGAAGGAGATGCTCGGGAATAAGTTTACCGGCGGCGTGAAGCTCCTCCCACCGGCAGCAGCGAAGCTGCGCGCGCACCCTCCCCCTCAAGAGCCGCTGGACATTCATTCACGGACAAAAACACATTTCTGAGGGAATGAAAGCATTTGTTTAACTTACTTTCTTTATTGTAGAAGTTAAAAACACCAATAAAAGCAAATAAAAAAATAAAAGTATGAGTATTTATTTATTTGCAAAAAACTCTAACATTAAGTTAAAATGATAGACAAAAAATTAGCCAAAGAAAATCTGGTGAACAGCACTAAAACTATTAAAATGCCTTAAAAGATTGTAAATTGAACAGTTTTAAGCTTGTTTTAAAAATAAATTAATTTTAAAAAGGACATTTTCTGAAAGAATATTTTCACACAATCTTGTCTGAAAGTGGTTTCAAAGGGTAAATATTTAACATTTTAAATAATTATGTCTAAAGAAACAATCTGACAGAAACATGTGATGGCATCAGTTTAAAATTTAAATGAAGAAAAGCAATGCTCCATTTTACAGAGAAAGACTTCAGAACAATTCAAAGATTTTAGATGAGTCACATTGTGGCTTTAGAAGTAAAGAAACAGTTTGAAAAAGAAGTGAATGGTTCATTAAAAAAAGCCTCTTATGGGAACTCTGAGCAATTCCAAAAAGGCCTTGTCAACCCCAAAAACTATAACAGAGGGGAGTATAAGAAGTTCAAAACATCTGGATGTGAATAATCCATTTTTAATCCATTATATTACATGTAATATGTAATATATGTATGTAAATAAAGTCATCAAGGCAAATTTGATTTTCAAACTATGAATTAATGTTTTCTCAGTGCATTTCTAACAGGGGTGTGACGATTCATTTTAACAATGATTCGATTCATATCATATTTTGTGGTTGTATGTGGGCAGAACCAGGTGTTGTTATTTGAAAGAGATCATTAGAGAAGATGGTATGATGGTATGACTCTGGTGGAGACAAAGATGAAGAGGAGAAGGACAGAAGAGAGGACCAAGTGGTGGACGTTGAATAGGAAAGAGTGCCGAGTGTTTTTCAGGGAAGAGTTGAAGCAGACTTTGGGGGATCAAAAGGCTCCTCCAGATGACTAGACAGCTACAACTAAGAAATCAAGGAAACAAAGAGGAAGAAACTTGGTGTAACATCTGGAATAAAGCAAGCAGGAGGTGAAAGGAAGAAGTTTAGGCATGTGTTTGGAAAAGGTGGTTAGCAAAAGTGCAACACTGACTGAGGGGACAGCATGTATAGGAACACAGGGAGATGATCCACAAGGTGAAGATGGAGGTGTCAAAGGCCAAACAGGATAAGGACTATGACGGGTTGGAAACATAGGAGGGAGTGGTGAATGTGCACAGGTGAGGTAGAGAAAGAGATAATGGAAGGATGTGCAGCAGATTAGGATGATCCAGGACAGAGATGGAAATGTGTTGACAGGTTCCACAAGTGGGATGAAAAGATGTAAGGAGAACTTTAAAGAACTGATGGATGAAGACAATGTTAGAGAGCACAGAGGAGAGGTGGATGTCGTGGAGGAGGAAGTAGCAAAAACGATGAGGATGAAGTGAGGAAGAAGAGAAGGAAGAGAGTGGAAAGGCTATTGATGCTGACAAACATACCTGCGGGGGAACGGAAGAGTTTAGGAGAGGTGCCAGCAGAGTTTTACAAGTTAACCCTTGTGCTGTCCTAGGCACTTTAACATTGGGAGTTGGGTCATCTAGACCCACTAGACAGTGCACTGAACCTTTTTTCTTCAATGATTTGTGAACCTCACTGGTGTCCATGGATTACATGAAATCCTCTTCACCTTTATCCACCTTTGTCATGGTAGGGAGAACACGTCAATATAAGGGTGGGGTCATCTGGACCCCATAAGATAGCACAAGGGATATGAGACTGAACCTTTAGGCTTCTGGTAAAATACAGTAAAGGTCTTTAAGAAACAGAGGAATGTGATGGACTGGGAGCAAAATAAAAAGTGAGTTTATTTAGTTTATAAGTGAGGTATTTCTTTTTGACAAAAAGACTTGTGCGAAAATTCAAAAATTCAAAAGCCAAATGTCTTCTGAGTCACCTGAACATACGCTGAGGCAGGTTTGTTCACGAAAACACATTTTCTTTTCAGGATCTGGAGCTGGGCGATATGACCCGAAAATAATAAATCCTATTTTGTTCATTCCAAATTCGATTTGAATCGATTTTTTTTTTTCAAGGTCACGTCTATTGTTTGTAAGAAGCTCTTCGTTCCTTGCTGCTGTTTTCACAGCTACGCTTTGCAAGAGACCGGCGGGCTGACATTACTCTGAACAACAGAGAGCTGGGAAAATAAAACCTCAGTTTTCCCATACACAAACCGTCTTAAACAACAAATTCAAATTGATCGGTTAATCGCCCAGCCCTACCAGGATGGAAACATTCATTTCCACCAAGTTAAGGCTTGACAATCAAATAGAAACCTTCTGAAAGAACCAAACACGTAGATTTCTAAATAGACAATCAGCTGAAAGTGTGATGAAGGAACCATGAAGATGATTGGATTTCAATTAAACACAGCAAATATATTCTGACCCATTTGGAGACAAACGTGCTGCTGTGGTCGTGGCAGAACCCACAGGTTCTTGAGACTGAGCTCATGACCCGATGAGGAACTTTCTGTACCTGTTTTCTGGTACTCAGCACCATTCATGGATCCATCTGTTCCAGGTTCTGAAGCTGCAAAGAAGCCCCACACCATCACACCACCACCACCATGTTTGACAGCTGCTGTTTTATGGTGAAGCGTCTTCATCCAGTCACAATCAGAAGTTCTCAAATATAAATGTTTATTGTGATTCTCATCCATATCTTGCAGAAAATGAGAGGAACATTGTGAAAATGGCATCAAGCCACCTGAAAGTCTCCATGTGTGTCTGTTCTTGCTCACATTCATGTTTTCAGTCAACTATCATCAAATAAAACTATTGATTTGTTCACCACTGATCCACAGCATGCCGATGCCGATGGGAGCAACAGCAGAAGAACTACTGAAAACCACGTCTGTTCACTGATTGGTACACGGGCGGGGATCTGCTCCGAAGCGTCGACAGCCTTCAGAACAAGGTGGAACCGCCTCTGCTGACGACAGTGACTGCAGATCTGTGGTCTGTTTACAGCAGGCCCGATAAAACACACTGGAACCATGAAGGACACGATTCCTAACTTTATGTTATCCAGCAGTAGACAAGACAAAACAATCAGTGGCGCTTTTAGTTCATTCCAACTGTTTAGACCCCCTCCCCCCACCCCCAAAAAGGAAAAGAAATCTTGCTTTTCATAGCGTCTGTGCACACAGAGGAATGCTGAGGCGTCTGATCTTCAGCTGTCCATCATCTTCAATAAAAGCTGCAGAAAAACAGAACATGAAATCAAAAACATTTTCAGATTTACGTCTTAATTCCCACCAAATTTTAGAAGACAACCCTGACACTGCTGCCAGCTAAAGATGTGGACTCTGCATGGACCATCTGCGCTGATGCTACCTCTTTGTTCCCAGAAGGGATTCAGAAAGTCACAACACTCGCTCCTTTTATGTCCCGTTTAATTCTCGGAACAAATGGCTTCCCGAGGACACGCACCTTCGTTAGACAAAACTCCGGATCGACCATTTGGTCGACGACGCTGAAGTGATCCGTGTCCGGCACATCCTCCAGGCTCACCTTCAGTCCTGCCGCTCTCAGAGTCTCAAAGAGGAGGCGACACAGAGAAACCGCAGATCATCAAACAGCACAAGAACAACCAACTCAGAGCATGTCTTCCTGAGAGTTTGGTGCCTTAAACTGAAACTTCTAAAGGACAGACATCACCAAAGCAGCAGGTTTTCTCACAAACGGCAGAAGCTGCAAAGGATTCTGGGTACTCACTGTGTAATATTCCTCCGACTGCTTGCGAAACTCCGGCGAGTCATTCTCAGCGACGGCCACGATGATTTGACAGCTGGGGGAGGACACCTGAAGCTGAGAGACTAGCTGGCTGGGGCTGTTTCTGGCCGCCACGGCCCTGTCAACAAAGAACACCCGGGTGATGGAGGAATGAGGCGGAGGCTGGCACTGTGGACCACATGGCAAACAAAGACCTTTCCATCCACAACCACCACCCCCCTGAAAACCCGGACACTTCACCCCACCTCACCATAACTTCAGGTTTTTGACAAATTTCTGTTTGACACAATCAGGAGCTTGTTTTTCTACAGCCGCATCATTTGGTCCGTTTCTCCTCTGACATCTCAGCGGCTCAGATGGTTTTCAGGATCATTCACATTAAATGCTGACCATCATCTTCTAAAGAGATCAGCTCCAGCAGAACCAATCTGTCCAACTTCTTCAGCTTAAAAAAAAAAAAAGGTTTGATAACTTTTCACACTTCTTAAGAAGCTCCTCAGGCCTCTGAGGGCCGTCATCAGAGTTCTGGATATGGAAATGTTCAGAAAGCTTTCCTCCCTGCATGTTCCACCTCTGTTTTTCTATTACAGACCCACTCCAATGAAAAGTGATGAATAACATATATAAAAGACTTAAAGATTAAAATTGAATTTCTCAGTTTTTTTAATTAAAATCCTGATGAATCAGGAAGAGATAATAAATATGCAATTTGAAAAAGCTCATTTTTGGTGACCCTGCTCTGCTCCATTCTGATGCATCCACTTGCAGACAAACAGATCCTCGAATGTCTTTGTTTTCCTGGAATCTGGCTCAAAACTGTTCGACTGGATAGCTCCAATATTGTTATGCTGGGGTTGTGAGGGCCTGGGGGGTATTTCAGGAAGCATGTTTAAACTAGCCTGACTTTAACCCTGAACTCTGGCTGAAATCCGCCTGAACTTGCTTACTCGGGGTATGTCGGTTCCAAAAGACCGGATATGAGTTAGCGTAATTACACTCGACTTGGTAACCCTGGGTTAATGCACGTGCACAGCAGGTACCTAAAGACATTCTCAATAGATCGCCGATTTCTGGAGTCACCATGGAAACGCGTGGAGAAAAAAAAAGAAAGCACTACACTTCAGTGAGACGGAATCTGAGATTAATGACGGCGAATGAAGATTATACGTCCATCAAAAAAGTAACACGCCTGCATCCGCAAAAGAAAGAGTTTCTGCTTGTAGTAGAAGAACAGACAAAGTAAACGCACAAGTTTCTGATCTTATTTCCATTTTCATGTGACGCATATATATATAACTTATCCAATTTTGCCACCTTAAATGAATTACTTCTATTGGTAACAAGTAATTAAGTTAAATTTTTCAACCTAATTTCTTACGTCTATAAAACTCAACAATTGTTAATACAACTCAAATTTACATATTTATTTAACTAAATGTCATATTACTCCATTTCAAGTATTTTTTTTTCCATCGTAATGAATTAAAATTCTTGAACTCTCATATGTCTAAGTTTGAGCCGGCAGATCCTCATTTTTATAACAATAAAAAGAACAAAACAGTATATGCTGCATGAATGCAATCGTTTAGGAATTTTCCAACATTGTTAATATACCAGGTGCTATATAAACTCATCCTCCTCTCCCTCCTTCTCCCTCATGGTGCAGAGACTTGAGCAAAGTAGCACAAAATAACTTGGTAAAACACAGTAAAACAGCTAAAAAACTAAACCCATTTGGTCAAAAAGCCACACTTAAACCCAAATCCGTCCAGACAGACAAAGGGAATGGTATCCCACAATTCTTTGCGGTGCCGATCTAACAGCAGCACCAAAGTTACACCTACTTAATTTGAATTAATTTGAATGAAAGCAAAATAACATTCTGAAAACTACGTGTTATTTTTAAACTGACTTAACAAAAAAAAAGATTTTCAATTATCTTAACTGAAGCAAATAATTAAGTTAGATCAAAGTAAAAAAGTTTATTTTTCCAACATCCATATGTGGTCTTGTCACCCTCTCACGGTGGAAAAAGTATTATTTGAGCTTCTTCATCCACTAAATCATCTTCAAATGGACACGCCATGCTGCTTCACCTCTCTGTAAACAAACTAACCTTCAACTAAACCTCCTCCAGACCAGGTTATGTTCAGAGCATGAGTTGCTATGGCAACTTGACCTACCCTGAAACATACCTCCATTTCTGGAACCGAAAGATGAGGTTATCAACTTCCTTAGCCTCAAACTTACCGTGGGAGCTCGCATAACCTGCTTTCTGGAATACACCCCTGTAAGCTAGCAGGAGAGGATATAAACAAAGGGATGATGGGATATCAGCAGTGGCTTACTCCGCAATCAACAGCGCCCCCCAACAACTCAGAGGTGCATTTTTGATAAACACTAAAGGATGGCTTTTTTTATTTTACCAAAAAGCAGAATAATGGTACGTAAAAGACCACTGGGAACACTTTAACAATAGATCAAAAGATAGTTTGAATGGGATTTTAAGGTTCATGTTCTGGAAAACATGAACCCAAAACTTTGAAAACAGCTTAGCATCTGCTTCAGGAACATGGATGACTGCAGCATTAAAAAGAAAACCCTGCAGAGCAAACTCACGACGGAGCAGAGGAATGCTGTGGAAGAACCTACTCGGTCATCTTCAAAGGCTCGTTGATGTAGGTGGGCAGGATGGGCAGGAGGTCGTATATGCCGCTCACAAGAAAAGCACCTCAATAGAAAAACAAGAGAAGTATGCATCAGCCCCACCCTTCCACATCTGAGTCTCTGAATACATTTAGGTCCTTCTCAGCCCACACCAGCACGGGTTAGATTACATTTTCCTCATCCATCCGTTTCCTGTCCAGCCTCACATCATCCGTACTGAACCAGGCCAGAGCAGAGACGACCCCACTGACTGTATACGAGAAATGGACCGGGTGAATGTGAGGTCATCCATAGAAAAGGCCTGACGTCCAATTCCAACCAAATGACGTCAATTCAGTCGCCATTTTTTCACAATATGCATGTCACCGTGTTGGAGACGGTCTGAGTCTATGTTTCTATGGTAACCACGCTCACCAATCAGGAATGAGCTTGTTGGAAGTCCACACCCCTTCCACTCAGAGGGTGAATCTGTAAATCAAGCATTTTGAACGTTGGACATGGGGAACCACATGCTTTTATGGAGGCATCTGCTTGGTTAGTTTATAACCTGAATAACTCGTAACAAAGAAAAAATATAAGGATTAGTAAGAAAATGTAAAAAAAAAAAGTTTTCAGAGCCAGATTGATTATTCTGGCAAACAGTTTTGACTATTTATTTCTCATTAGAAGTCTATGGGATTGTGGCTTATTGGAGTCTGCTGGTACATCCTGTTTGGAATGCAAGGGGGAGGGGTCACTTAGTCCAGTTCTCATATACAGTCATATATATCATTGCGAATGGCTCTCGTTAAGATTTAATCAATACGACTCCTCTTATTGATCCGGTACCGACATCGATACTTTTCTGTGTAGAAACACGGAGGCAGAAAAAAAATTGGGCATACGAAAACCTTTTATTTTAGAACCATTTAAAACACAGTCTATTCATTTAATATTCTTTGCAACCGTAAAATAAAATGAACAAAAAATATAAACTCATCTTGTGTAGCAATAACATAGACTTTGACATAACAATTTTAAATAAACAAGGCAATTAATAACCAAAATGCAGAGTATATCAAATAGCCTCCTCTTTTCAAAGAACATTAACGATACAAATAAAAATGTCAAATGTTGTATTTTAATTAGGTTTACATTGTATGTCGGATAATTTATTATTATTATTGAGGCACAACACAAACTTTCAGCCAGTTACTAGCAGTACTTTTACAGTACTGGTAGCTCCACGTGTGTACCGTTAGCATACACACCTGTTGAAACAATAGCGGCGCTAGACGTCTCCCATGGACGGTCGAACGCTGCGCACCTCTCCGCTAGAATGTGGTGTATTTTAGCAAGGACAGGTTACTGGTGTAACCGGCCTTACACGCCATGTTTTTGTTACATTTGCTGTCTGCATCTACTTTGGAAAATTACAGCCACACTTTGGACGTGTTTGCACGCGGCCGCTCTGCCATCCGTGTGGGTTTGTTGTCACTGTCAGCGGAGAAATACATGTGTCTGAGTGAGGGAGTGTGAGCACTGGAGCAGATCCTACCTTTGATTTGAGGATTGAGGCTATATTGTGACCAGTCAGTGGACAAGACCATGGCAGCCAGGTGAGCCCCCGCCGAGTGGCCACACAGGTAAAGACCCCTGACAGTGGACAGAAGAAAAAAGAAGGGTTCATTAGGAAGCAGAGACAGACCTGCTCAGGAGGAAGAAGACGGGAACTGATGAGGAGGCTCAGGAACGCCCACCTGATGTGTGAATACTGCTGGACGATGGACACAACGCTCCGGCGAACCTGAGACACCATCAGGTCCATGTTACCTGGGTAGAAAGTAGACATGTTTTGCTTTCTAGAAATCAGAACCAACTGGGATGAAACCACTTTACCTTTCGGGGCAATGTCGTAACCAACGGCAACCACAACTACGCCCTTCTCAATGAGAGGAACAGCCAAGAACCCAGATTCCTCCTTACTGGGCAGACAAAAAGAAGTCTTAGTGGGTCACCTGCAACAGATAGGCCCCTCCCTCTGTTAATCATGCCCCCCCCCCCCCCCCCCCCCTCCATTTTTTCCCATTTCTATTCAGCTTCAAGAAGTTGTCAGTGAAGCAGGAGATGCTCCCCCCATGATCTCCTGCTGCAGGACCCAGCAGCTGCTGATCAGAAGGGGGGGGGGGGGGGGGGGGTCAAATGTATTTTTTATAAGTAGGGGTCTAACCTGGACCTCTAAAGGTAGAGGGGTGCATGATAAAAAAAAGACATGGTATCACTGTGTGGAATGGGGTCCTTCTTGTGTGTTTTTGGGGGGAGGGGGGGATCTCTGCCTGGAGTAGGAGAATTTATGACATCTGGAGGAATCAAGGTGCCTTGCTCTGCAGAAGAGAAGGAGAACCCCCACCCCACCCCCACGAAGAAGCTGCTGTGAAAGGAGAACTCAGTCTTGCATATTAGCTCAGCTTCCACAAACATCTGGCACCAAACACAAGACGGCGTCCGTCCGTACCTGAGAAACTGCCAGTACCCCCCATGGATGTAAATGACGAGGTTGAGATCTGAAAGAAGGGAGACCAGGCTGGTGAACGCTTTCTGCTCACACCTGCAGCCCACCTGAGGAACCACCGCCTACCCAGAGAGTTGGTCTTCGGTATGTAAATGTCCAGCTTCTCCCCGTCCCCCTCCCCGTATGGGATGTTGAGTAAAGTCTGAGCCAGGCTGCGCGCTCGCTCTGTGCCTGCAGAAACCAGCATCATCAAACAGGGAGGTGTTCCACATGCCAACTTCACCATAATGGAGCTCCAGTTGCCTCAAGTCAAAGAAAATCCAGGATTAAACCCGTGACAGATGATTGATCCACCATCATGGTGCCCATGAGCAAGGCCCTTAATCCAAAATTCTCCAGTAAGATGATCAGAGGCCACAGCTGTGCTGTCTGCAACCCCCCTCCCCCCGTTCGTTCCTACACCTGTTTTTTACCTGCTGATACAAAATCAATCTCATAATAATCGTGGATCTACAATGACAGGGAAAAAAAGCCCCTTTAAGGCACGTGACCATATTTAAGATCCAACTGGTTTGACTTAAGCTGGACCAAAGCGGCGCGAGCCCACAGTCGCATGGGTGATTAGCAGGGGCTGCTCCGGCTTTTCGTGTCATTTCTGGACCCAAACTTAACGAACGGACTACCCCGGCAGATTTCGGCCGCACCGCGCACGCGCCAACTCACCGGCTTTCAGAGCCTTCACGTGCGCCTGGATCACCGCGTCCGCGTCCATCCTGTGGGACCACCTGCTGGGGGAGTACTGCCGCTCGAGCTCCTGTTGGACACATACGTGCACGCGCACGCCGATCAGCTGTTCGGCCTCGAACGCAGAGCGGCAGGGTGAAGAACACGCGGGAAACAACGCCCTCTAC
The DNA here is from genome assembly GCF_053564925.1 of Oryzias latipes. NCBI lineage: Eukaryota > Metazoa > Chordata > Actinopteri > Beloniformes > Adrianichthyidae > Oryzias > Oryzias latipes. The sequence continues at coordinate 251,371 of NW_027616336.1, forward strand.
CGGCGCAGCTGCTTCCAGCACTACAGTTACCTAGATGAATGTTGTACTTACTACATTTAATGATGTAAAACAAAATATGTGTAGTACTAAACGTGTCTGCATGTTTTAACAAAACTGCTTTGTAAAATCAGCAAACATTTATGGATTCATTCATTTGTTTGGTTATGACCAACAGTAACATTACATTTGCCTGACGTGCTAATGTTCTTAATAAAAACACGGAGCATTTTGACCGTAGTACAATTTTTTTTGTTTTAGTCAAACCGTAATGTTTTGAATGAAGTACAGCTTTTGCTTCTCCACCAACCTGCTGCTCCTGACTATGATCACTGCTCTGAGGGTTACAATCAGTTTAATTATGTCTGGATTCGTGGGATTTATTTCCAAATTCTTTCTCCGTTGAGATCCAAGTAAATATCATTTTGATATTAGGTTTTAAAGAAATTAGTATTGGTTTATTTCTAACAAAACTTTAAATATTCACACAATAAAATCATACATTAAGGAATAAACGTTGTAAGTTCTACCACATAGTTTTTATCTTGGTGTTATCATAAGATTTAAGCATGATTACGTAGACACAGATGATCAATATAGTTTCATGGTGTAAAAAGGTACTTGAATGTACTGATTCTATTTAAATTGTCATATTATATGTTATATATTTTTATGTTTAAGAAACAAAGTTCAAATTTAAAAAAGAAAAAATAATGTATGTAAGGGATTTTTCAGAGACTCAGACTTAAGTATAGTTTGTCAGTCTAAAAACAGGTAGCCAACATGGTCACGTGACGAGGCGAGTTTGATCAACTGGTTTAACTCAATGTTGGAGAACAAAAAGGGACGTTAAACATTTAAAAAAAAACATAAAAAGGTTTTTAAAAAACCGATAGAAAATCGGCAATTTTGTATGAAAATTCATAAAAACGAAAGTCTCTTAAAAAGAATATTTCTGCAGATCAGTTCCGCTTCTGCCTGCGACACGAAAACAGAAAACTTACATCTTTCGTCATTTTAGTCCAGTCCATCGTTTTATATTAATATCCTTTAAAATCCGGCAGCAGCAGCTGAAACCCCGAGCGGCTGAACTTTACCCACTTCTCAGTGTAAACAAAACGCTCTCTTCCTTTTTACTACAAATCTGATCGTTTGAACGCCCGCGTGCACTGAAACCCGCAACGCAGTGGATCTAAAATCAACATGGTCTTAAAAAAAAGTAGAAACATTTTAGGCAAAACATTTTAATTAGACTAAAGAACAAGGTGGGCATTTATTACAATTTTTTTTTGATTACTGAGTTACATAAAAGTTTATAAACAAATAAAATGCCCTTCAAAAAGTGTATCTGAAAACAGTCGTTTAGTATTTGTTCTGCTTTGACCTTATGTCTGTACAAGTAGCTCTGTAATGCCAATAAAGGTTTTCGAAAGAAAAAAAAAAGGTCGACGCATGCGCCTTGTGAGTTTAGATTGGTCAAAGGCTGGGCAACCCTCATCGTTACGGCAAACGACAGCGGTTGATTGGCTACAAGCATCACGTGACTCACGTTCATTGGTGGAAATCTTGATAGAAATGTGCGAAACCTTGGCGGCCGCGGGATTTTCAAAGTTCCTTGTTCTACTGGGTTACGCACATAGAACAAATCTGGACCAATAATATTTATCAACATTTTAAACGGCTTTAATTAGTTGTTGGTGTATACGTTTTTTTTAGGTCTGAAATGGATGTTTTAGATTCGTCAGTGCTGTCTAACTCCCCCCTGAAATGCCGTGGACAAATTCAAGTGAGTATATCTATATGTTCTGCCGCTTTTATTAAAAATAGACTATATAAACTCAAGTTCAGGAAATATTTAACGCATGTTGTAACTTTGAACATTAACTATACGAGAAAATGAGTTAAATTAAATTTAGACTCTGACCTCTGCTGCCGTTTCCAGGTCATCTTTGGACCCATGTTTTCAGGAAAAAGGTCAGTTTTTCTTTCTTCAACTCAATAAAAAATGTTTTCGTGTAAGAAAGGGATCCGTTCCGATACATTTTGTGGTTCCTTTGTTGACATTTTCCGCCAAGACGTCACCGTCCCGCCATTTCTGTTGTTAATCCAGCTGCCGTAAATCTGCACTCCTGCTGTAAACCCAGAATTAAAAGTTACCGTTTTCACAACACTTAGGAACATATTAAACATATTTATGCGTTTTCTTCTTTGTACTTTTAATGAAAAATGTCCCTACTGTGAAATTCAAAGAGTCCCCATTTATTTAGCAAAAAACAAAAACAGTAATACAACCCAAACGTCTAAACTTTGGATTTTTTCCTCATGTTTATCAATTACTCGTAATATTTGGCCCTTTTTAAACCTTAAAACATGTTTGGAATCAAGGATGCTCGCTATGTTCAACAGCACTCTAATAAGCTCTGCAGGAGAACTCTGACCGCAACAGAAACAAAAGACCATTAGCTTAAAAAGTAAAATTAGCATCTTAAGTCTGTACATGCCCTCAAAAATTTAGAAGAGATCTGCACATTGAAACATGTAAACAGTCTTTGATTTTCAGATTTCTACAGCTCATGTGACCGGATCAGATCTGATGTTTATTTCATGTGAACATGCTGGTTGTCGACCTAAAGCTCCTTTGATACGTGAATTGAAATAAATGTCTGTCTGTTGTTTCCTCTGCAGCACTGAGCTGCTGAGACGTGTCCACCGCTTCCAGGTGGCTCAGTACAAATGCCTGGTGATCAAATACGCCGGAGACACACGTTATTCCGACACAGGAGTGGCCACACATGACAAGTAAGACTGTCAGCTATGATCATAAAGGGACTCTGCAAAGAGTTTACCCAGGGTGGGGGCCTCCCAAAAGCAAAGTGCATGAAGTTCAGAGTTTTAGAACTATTTTCATCTTGCTTGTCCAGAAACACCATGGAGGCCATTCCTGCCAACTCTCTGAGCGACGTTCGAGCTGCTGCGTTGAAGGCCTGCGTCATTGGAATCGATGAGGGACAGTTTGTACGTTTCCTGTTTACCTGCTGTGCATGGATGGGGGCGTCTGTCCCTCTGGGACCTGTCATCACCTCTTTCTGACTCCATGTTGCAGTTTCCAGACACTGTGGAGTTTAGTGAGGAGATGGCGAATCTGGGGAAAACGGTCATTGTAGCTGCTTTGGATGCAACCTTCCAGAGGAAGGTGAGACCCTCCTGCTTCTGGCATGGCGGCGCCCCGTCTGAGACGAAGAACACTTCACCTGCACTGAGCATGTGCACTACTTCATGTCTGGTGTGTTTTGCAGCCGTTTGGGAACATCCTGAGCCTGGTTCCTCTGGCAGAGAGCGTGGTGAAGCTGCACGCCGTCTGCATGCAGTGCTACAGAGAAGCTGCCTACACCAAGAGGATTGGAGTGGAGAAGGAGGTGAGCCTGAGCTTCAGTTCTCCTGAGGACCCCCTGCGAAAGTCAGGAACTCTCGTGAATAAAATAATCCTTTTGTCTGGAAAACAAATGAAGGGCTCCAAGGCAGTGGTCCCCAACCTTTTTAACGCAACAGAACGGTATGACGCCACACAATGTCTTTAACATGTAGGCGGAGGATTATTGTTGCAACGCTATGATGTAGAAGGAACAGAGATGTGATCAGACGTGCTCTGAGCTTTTATTTTGACACACGCATAACATTGTGCATCGCACAGGTGTCATCATCCTCTCCCCTTCCCACACTCATGGTGCGAAAAAGAAGTACTGTCAATTAAATGTAGCTTTCTTTTTTGGAAGTGGAAGGCTCCTCTTCTGTCTCCTGGCTGGGCGTTTTCCACTTGACAAAGAAACTTTCCAAAGACGTTTGTTTTTTACTCATTTTGCTAGCTCCTGGGTTTTATTTTAGCGGTATCCTATCACGTGACAGAGAAGAGCGCCTTGGCCTGCACCAAGAATGACAGACGGATGTAACAGAGAATCTGGAAATTTTTCAAAATAAAACATCTTTCAGATTCCGAAATAAATAAAACAGAAGTAATGTAAGTTATTTGTTTTCTGTGCGGTCGGGTACCAAAGGACCCATGGACTGCGGGGTTTGGGGACCGCTGCTATAAAAAAGTCAATGCCTTAAATCCTCAGTGGAGCTTGTAAGCAAATATCGATGATTGCCACAATGTTCACGCAGAAAGACTGAACCTTCTGGGACACGCTGCAGAAAAACAGGACTATAAGAACAAAGGTCTTGTTGCCTCTGCAGCTGAGATGTGTGAAATGGTGTCTGCTGCAGGTGGAGGTGATTGGAGGAGCTGACAAATACCAGGCGGTGTGCAGGACGTGCTATGGAGGACAAGAGGACAAAGAGAACACGAGAAAAACTCCAATCAGAGCAGGAAAAGAAGTGGAGGCCAGTCTTCCTCGGAAGGTCTTCTCCCACCTCCACCTGTGACGACGAGAGCAGCACCTCTGTTCTGGTTTAAAGTGGACAATCAGCCGATCATTTTCTGTGTATTTTTTATTCATTTACATGAAGCACTTATGGAGTGGTGTAATTTTAGCTTTTCTTAAGTGTTAAGTTATTTTTATAAACGATTTTTTCATCATGAAATGTCATGTATTTTAGGTCAAGAGTAAAGTTTTAGTCGTCAAACTGACTCTTTGAGAAGCAGAAGCTTTCACTTCTGCCTGTTGATGCGTAATCCAACCCCCCAGGACTAAAATAAGCTGTTGGATCCTGGCGAGTGCTGGAGCTGGGCAGCATGGCAGAAATGGAAACAGACTGACGGTGGTTTGACCGGAGCAGAAGCACCTGTGTGTTTTTAACCCGCTTTAATAGAACAGACAGATCAGCCCATTTTCAGAGCATTTCTGCAGATTCATCCAGTTCCCAGATCACTTCTAAACAACAGTCTTCAATGACGGACGGCCGCACCCCCAACATTCAGATCGGACTCAAAATTAACGTAATTTTTCACTTCGTGACCACTTTCCGACGTCTGAACAGGTCACTCAACCTGACATTGAACTTCCCACATGATCACAGCAGCTGGTCTGAGCCCCTCCAGCTAGGCAGGACGGGCGTTCGATTCCCGCTGTACAGATATGCACAGTTTAAAACCCTGGGACGCTCACCTGACAGTTAACGAAGTACCTTCATGTTAATCCTGTTAGACCAGACACTAAGCCCCGCCCCTTCTCCCAGCTGCTTTAGATGTCAAGGTTAGCATCTCATAATCAAACACTTCATCCCCCCTGATTGTTGGTCTCTGTCCCATGAGCCACAAGGAGCAGTTTGTTGAGGTGAAAGTGGTTTCTACAAAGTTCAAAGGTTGCTCATTTACAGACTGCCCCCCCCCCTCTAAAAAAAAAAAAACCCAGCAGTGTCCACCGGTGTGTTAAAGCGCATGTGAAAGCACATCAGTATGATACAGCTGCCCCCCCTCACTGCGTCAGTATGTGGGCGGCTGGTAGCCAGCATCTCCCTGAGGTGGGAGGGTGGAGCTGAAGGAAGGGTGCTGAAGCGTGTCCGGCACGTTGCTGGGGTACGGCGTGTAGGTGGTGGGGGCGTAGGTGGGAGGGTAGGGGGTGTGCTGGTCTGGAGGTGGGTCCGTGTAGGTGGGGATGGTGAGACTGTCCACGCCGTGGCGAAAGCGTCCCAGTGTGAAGTAGGTGGTGATTCCCTGCAGAGCCATAACACACACAGCAGGTTTGAACAGAATTCTCTTAAAAAAAAAACACGCAATGAGACACAACAACTGAAATGTGGCTCATTCAAACATCTACAGTGGGGTAAAAAAGTATTCGGTCAGCCACCAAATGTGGAAGTTTTCCCACTTAAAAAGATGTGAGAGGCCTGTAATTTTCATCATAGGTTAACCTCAACTATGAGAGAAAAACTTATTACATTACATTGTCTGTCTTTTTAAGGAATTTATTTGTAAATTATGGTGGAAAATAAGTATTTGGTCAACAACTAAAGTTCAACTCAGTACTTTGTTATACAGTAAGCCCTTGTTTTTAGCGGGGGTTACATTCCAAAAATAACCTGTGATAGGCAAAATCCCTGAAGTAGAAATTATTTTTTTTACAATTATTATACAATTAAATACTGATTTTAAATTTAAAATGATTATGAAAAAAATACAAAGTACAGTCAGAAAAATACTGATTCAGGTGCATCTCACTGCTCTTCAGACTGAGCCGCTGCATCCTGACTCCGCTCTGCAGTGTTTATTCGGAAGAAGAACATAGTGATAGGCAGTTGTTGTCCCTCTTTTTTCTCCTTTGCAAAAAGATCCTTATACACCCACATGCCACCATCGATTATGTTGGAGAACTGTAATGAATGGCTCATGAAAGGGTCCCATTCTTGAGCTACTCGCTGAAGTTCAGTGGCCATTCTCACCATGGTTGCTAAGCGACCAAGCGTTGGTCCTTCCTCCTCATCTTTAGCCACACTTGTGTCCTCTTCTTCCTCTTCTCTTTCATTGTCGCTTTGTGGCATTGTCATTTTTGCCAGGTCTGCATCGGTCAGTGTTTTACGTACGTGTACATATCAAACTGCAACGTTATTGACGCACAGGTAGAGAAGAAGCGGAGTGACTTTTTAGCCAATCAGAATGCAGAACACAATGCACGATGCAAATCAGTGAAGTAGTGAAACCGTGAAAAGTAAACCGCGTTATAGCGAGGGATCACTGTATACTCTTTGTTGTCAATGACAGCAGTCAAATGTTTTCTGTAAGTCTTCACAAGGTTTTCACAAACTGTTGCTGGTATTTTGGCCCATTCCTCCATGCAGATCTCCTCTAGAGCAGTGATGTTTTGGGGCTGTTGCTGGGCAACACGGACTTTCAACTACCTCCAGAGATTTTCTATGGGGTTGAGATCTGGACACTGGATAGGTCACTCCAGGACTTTGAAATGCTTCTTATGAAGCCACTCCTTCGTTACCCGGGCAGTGTGTTTGGGATCGTTGTCATGCTGACAGACCCAGCCACGTTTCATCTTCAATACTCTGATGGAAGGAGGTTTTCTCTCAGAATCTGAGGAGACATGGCCCCATTCATTCTTTCCTTTACATGGATCAGTCGTGCAGGTCCCTTTGCTGAAAAATAGCCCCAAAACATGATGTTTCCACCGCCATGCTTTACAGAAGGTTTGGTGTTCTTTAGATGCAACTCAGCATTCTTTCACCTCCAAACACGACAAGAAGAGTTCCGACAAAAAAAGCTATATTTTGGTTTCATCTGACTGTTCTCCCAATCCTTTTCTGGATCATCCAAATGCTCTCTAGCAAACCTTAGACGGGCCGGCACATGTACTGGCTTTAGCAGGGGGATACGTCTGGCACTGGAGGATTTGAGTCCCTGGCGGAGTAGTGTGTTACTGATGGTAGCCTTTGTTACTTTGCTCCAGCTCTCTGCAGGTCATTTACTGGCTTTTTCCAACAGCAATTTCATGTCTGCTCCCGATTCACAGCAATTTAAATAAAGAAATTCTCAGAAATCCAATTTAAAGCTGAGCTTTCATTATACATGTCCTCCATCATCAGAAAAATAGCGCAAGAACTGGATAAAAACCCCAACAACCCAATTTTCATTAGAGTGCGTCTTTTAAAAAGGTAAACAGTCAATCAAATGTTATCATAACTACTAAAATAATAATCCTGCTGAAACCTCTGCTCCTTAAAGGTTCTACCCATTTCTTCAGTTTACTGTTAAAATACTCGGGTACACCAGCTCACCCATGTGGCAATGGAGAAGAAGGAGAAGGCAATGGCGGCACGCCCCGCGTCCTTGGGGATGCCGCGCATGTCCTCAGTGCGGCTCCACTGACTGGTCAGCAGGCAGAAACACACGAACCACAAGAAGGTCCAGAGGCCTGCAAACACACATGACGACACACAACTGAGGTCAGCCGGTACAGAAAAGCCCAGCAGAACAATGGCTGCGTGTTGTTCTCTGGAACTGTGGCTTCATTGTGCCCCGAAGAATGAACAACTATGAAACCTGCTGTGCACAAGCAACGCCTGTTTACTGCATCACAGCCCTCTACTTCACGCTGCTGCAGCTTCTGAAAATGGTGGAGGAGCCCTTCTGCAATTGTTGGGATCTCCAACATTTACTTGAGCTTTTCCAGAAAAACTCATTAAATTTGATGGACTGACACCCCCCACAGCCCAAAGGCAAATAAAGGAGAACTAAACTTCAACTGTCTAACTCATTCATGAGGTCTTCACTCCTGTGGCAGTTAAGTATGGTTTCTTTTTCCAGGTTCCTATTTTGTGCTAAAAAGGTCTTCTGGTCTTGATGGTGCAGACAAAGACAACCATCAAGTTTACCTTGACTGAGTGAACCAGAGTCAATTTTTATCAAAGAGGCCTACACAAAAATAATTTGAGAGTCCCTAAAGTCAGTCGCCTTCATTAGCTCCCATCTGAAGAGACCCTCAGTCCACTAAATCTGCAGCCCATCGCACCTGCAGTCCACTACACCTGCAGCCTGCCTCACCTGCCTGCCACTACATCTGCCGCCTACCACACCTGCAGCTAGGGATGGGTATCGTTAAGGTTTTAACGGTACTACTACTCTTATTGAAACTGCTTATCGATCCGGTATTTTAACGGTACTCTTATCGATACTTTTTGAGGACGAAAAATAAATAAATAAAATTAAGAACATAGAGTGTTGTATTTCCTCATTATATAAAACATTTTACTTTATACATGATAATGTTACAATACAAACCTGGAATGCACGTGGATGTGCTAGACCAGGGGTCAGCAACCTGAACCTCTCAAAGAGACATTTGGATCAGTTTCCCACTGAGATGAAAGCACAGGAAGCCGCAACACTATGTAAGAAAAAATGGTCATGCTGACATATCGCGATAGTTCATTTGGCAATACTTGTATTGATTTAAAGGATATTTATTTAATTATTTAATTTAATTGTTTGTCTGTCAAACACCAGACTTAAGATGATGGAAACATATTCACTTTGATGCAGACTCCTATATATTTTTTTCTTTTTCTTTTTCAGATAACGCTTGTGGGACACACAAAAGAAATGCCACTTCTCCAGTACCAATAGCAGAACCGTTGAGGTCAGATCTTAATGATACTGCGGTTTTGAAGAATGTTGCCCCGGGGCTCGTTCAATACCGGGGCACGATACACATCCCTACCTGCAGGCCACTACATCTGCCGCCCACTACATCTGCCCACTACACCTGCTGCCTACATCTGCCGCCCATTACATCAGCCCACCACACCTGCAGCCTACTACATCTGCAGCCCAACGCATCTGCAGCCCACCACATCTGTAGCCTACTACACCTGCAGCCCACCACACCTGCAACCTACTATTGAAGCCTACTACATCTGCCCACTACATCAGCCCACCACACCTGCAGCCCACCACATCTGTAGCCCACTACACCTGCAGCCTACTACACCTGCAGCCCACCGCACCTGCAGCCCACCGCACCTGCAGCCCACCGCACTTGCAGCCCACCGCACTTGCAGCCCACCACACCTGCAGCCCACCACACCTGCAGCCCACTACACCTGCAGCCCACCGCACCTGCAGCCTACTACATCTGCAGCCCACCACAACTGCAACCTACTACACCTGCAACCTACTACATCTGCCTCCCACTACATCTGCAGCCCAGTACATCTGCAACCCACTACACGCCAATCATCTTCCATCATCCCTTTGTTTACGGTTTCTCCTGCCAGCTTACAGCACCTCACAGCTCCATCCTAACATTACTGATGCAACAAAAATGGTGACCAATATTGCAGCTATCCAGCCGTACAGTTTTGAGCCAGATGCCAGCTCAGATGAGGAAAAAGGATCTATAGGTCTGCAATTGGATGCATCAGAATGGAGCGGAGAAGAGAGCTTGTGGCCTGCCAATTGTAGTTTGTACATTGAGGCCGTAAAGAGACTGAACCTGATGAGGATGCTGGTGTAGCTGAAGAAAGCACCAGTCACCCCTTTCACCCGGTGTTCCCTGCTCATAAAACTCTTAACAACCCCTTTGGTCACTGCTGAGCTCCACAGAGAAATACAGGAGGTCCTTCGTACCCAGTGCAATAACACTGTATAACACTAATGGGGAAGGGGGAAACTTGTACCCTAAATGTTCAGTAGCTTTGTTTTTGTTTTAATGTCGGTGAATGATCTGGAGCTACAGACTGCCATTCATTTCCCCTATGGATCAATTGCATAGCATAGTGTATCCATCTAGCCATTCATCCGTCCATCCGGACAAGCGTTTTCCCACGACACTTTTTTCATCACTTTTTGCTCCTGATTCACAACATTTTGAATAAAAAAATGCTTAGAAACGCAATTTTAATCCTAATTTTCTTTACATATGTCCTCCATCATGAGAAAAATGCCACAAGATGTGGTTCTTTAATAATGTATTTAAAATAGGTTTCATAAAAAATGATTATTTGAAAAGAAGTGGATAATACTGTTTGCTTCAGTATCCAACCTACGATCAGAACTTTGCATTTATTCATCATTTAGTTTATTCAGTAGTTAGAACCAAGACATGTTTGCTGTTGTAACAGAGAACAGCAGAAACAGTCGAGTGTCAAAATTAAACATTGCAATGAAAAAAAAGACGTTGGACGCATTTATGAATAAGAATCCTGTTTGGTGTTTTGAAAATAAAAGTGAAAACTTTCCCACTGAACTGGAATTTACATGGTTGATTTTATGTCATCCTTAGTGAGCAGTGGAGGAGAAAAACTCCTTTATGAAAACCAGCTGATTTAGCTATAGTCATTTACTATTGCACATGTTATTTGTCTTGATAAAGGTTTTCATATTAATGGAAGAAGAGGTGTGTGTGTGTGTTGGGGGGGGGCATCTGACATGAACAGCATAACCACAAAAGACCCACAATTTATCCAGATATTTGAAAAGGCCTCCCCTGATGCTCACCTGAGAAGCCCAGGTCGGCTGCAACTGCGAGTTTTCTCTCCTGGGCGCTGCTCGAAAACAGAAGGTAAACGTCCAGCAGCAGGAAGCCCACGCACGCCAGAAAGGCAATCACCCCGATCCCGACGGCGTAGTGGCACGCAGAGTCATTCTTGTTGAAGATGCACTTCACCTGGGGGCTGGTGGGGGCGTTGATGTACCCCTCTGATTCGATGCAGGAGAACACCACAATAGCAAACACCTGGAAGGACCGACAGAAAACTTTTTATGAATCCAGAACAGGGGTGGGCAATTATTTTAAGTCGCGGGCCACATTGGGTTCTAAAATTGGATAGAAGGGCCGGACCATGAGCAGATGCGTGGAGTGAGAATGATATAACATGGAATGTAGACAAAACGTTTGGGTTGGGAATTATATTCTAAAACTGAATATTCTAGAGTTTTTAGTTTTAACTTTTGTTTCCATTTTAGATCTTTTTTTTTTATGTGAAGCCCTTTGGTACCTTCAAGGAGTTATAAAGTGCTAAATGAATAAAGTTTCATTCATTCACGATTCTTTTATTAAATTAAATAACATTATTTATGAAATACAACAATGAACAAATAACTCTCCCTATGATTTTCAAAGACAAAAATTCAGGAAAAATATACTGATACATTTAAAAAACAAAAAAAATTAAATAGTGGTTCCTCTCCTGTCATAATCCTAATAAAGACTTTGAGGGCTGCTGTTCCTCACGCGTCTCACAGTTTGTGCAGCTGCGCTATGTCCCGCGTGTCTGTTTCTCATCCAGTAATGATGAATGTCTTCTGCTGCGTTACCTTTTCACCAGTACAGAGTTCCCTCGTTTATTGCAGGATTTAGGTCTCCAGCCAATCAGGACACAGAACAGGGTGCGCTGTTTAAAAAAGGCAGCATAATCGCTCTAAAGGAATGAGCTAAACCAGGAAAGATAAACTGCGACGTAAAAAAGTGAAGACAGTCTTCTGTTCTGTTTGATAGAGATTTTGAGGGGGTTTCAGGTTGGAGCACAGACTGCAGATGGGGGAATAAAATGCCACGTCTTAATCGTGTGGCCAGATTTAAAAAACAAAACAAAACATGGGTCTCTGATATTGTTCAGCGGGCCGGACCAAACATGGAGGCGGGCCCGATCCAGCCCGCGGGCCGTAGTTTTCCCACCCCTGATCCGGAACCTCTTCTGATTCACACATTCACAGCAAACTCACGTCAGAGATAGAGCTAGCCGTTTGCACCCCCACACCCCAAAGCCAGGTTTTAGTACAGAAAAGCATTCTGGGAAATTTCAGTGTGCAGCAATGACTTTCTGTTCATATTCAGTTTGAAGCAGAGGTTCCTGCTTCCTTCTGCTGGAGATGGCCCATATCAGAAGACCCCCCCCCCCCGCCACTCTGCAGGCAGCTGCTTGCCATGTGACTCCAGCCCCCCCCCACACACACAGATCTTGGTCTTAATGTGTGAGTTAGAATGTAAATTTTTTTGGGGGGGTGGGGTGGGGGGTGGGAAATCCTTTTTAAATGACACTTTCCTTTTTCTGCAGCACGGACCCCAACCATCACCAGAAGCCATTAGAGGGGCAGTAAAGGCGGAGGTTCAGCCCATTCTCAGGTGTTTTTTTGTTCAAAGCTGAGGGAGAGAATGCTCAGCAGTGGTGATGAAAAAATTCACCACAGCGTCATCGACCAGGGATGCGTTTCAGAGCCACCCAGAGTTCAGAAATCTGCAGGAAGAGCAACATGTAGCTTCTGCATTGAAGCTTTTCTAAAAGCTGAGGAAGCTGTAGCAAACTGCAGTTCACCAAGTGACCTCTGGGGGCATTTCCTCCACAAACGTGTTGGACTTCTTTGGAAAAAAAAAACTTAGCAGTTTCGTCCAACCGATTTTTGTTTTTTCTCGCCCCTTTCATGACTACATGAGTTTTCAATCAACCTTCAAAACTGCAGTCAAATGGGAGCATGGTCCACCAAATCATCAACTCTGTGAAGGTTCTTTGTCCCGCCCTCTTTGAAGATGCTGGTTAGATCTTTGTCACATTTTCTGCCAAGATTTTGAGGACCAAAAACTTAAAAAAAAGGTTCCAAACCAGCCCTAAATAAACCAGGGGGTCACATGACCACACCTGAGAATAGAGCTCCTAGCATGTTCTCTTCAATGTCAGAGTCACAGGGAGGGGTGAAGGTTAGATAACAGCAGAATGGCCAGAGTGGAGTGCGTCTGCAGAACAAAGCAAGACAACCAAAGAACAGGCTGAGGTTTTCCTCCTGAAGACTCAGTTTTTGTCCTGGGAGGCAGTTGTTTAATCCCGTCACTGATTAGATGTAGATGTTTCTGTGCAAATGATCACAGTTTTAAAAATCTGAAAAAGGTGACCTAAGAGTCTGGTTAGCCTCAGTCCAGGCGAGCTGCAGAGCTTGTTCAGAGCCCGGTCCAGAGGACTCTGGGGCCATTCAGATCTGCAGTACAGATTGTGCTGATTCTCCAGAGCCTTGAAAGTCCCACTCGCCGTCACACACCTCAAATTTGTTCTCCACATTTGACCCATCCCCTGGGGGAGTGGTGAGCTGTAGATTCAGCCGCACTCGGGAACCAGTTGGTGGTTTAACCCCCCAATCCGACCCCTAAATGCAGAGTGTAAAGCTGGGAGGCATTGGGTCCCATTTTTAGTGTTTGGTTAGGACTCAGCTGTGGATTTAAACTCACAACTTCCAGTCTCAGGGCTGGCAATTAATTCAACTTTGTGTTAATAACATAAAACCAAAATAAAAAACACTGAGCTCTATAAAGAGGAAATTCAACACGCTCATTTAGCTCCATAAGACATTTTCCTTCTGCAAGCTCATAAGACATACCAGCGGTTCGTTCATGTCAAGACACCAGCCCTAAAGGCGTCCTGTGGATCTCTGATTCGGTTCACTTTCTGTTGTCTTAGTAGCCGTGTTCTTATCTTCATAGAATTCAAGAGTTTCATGCATGTAATGAACCTGATATCTGTGGATTATCCCACAGATTGTAGAAAGTACGGCTGAAGGCACAGCTTTTTTCACATACACTAACATGAGGGGTAAACATATGTTTTGGGCGTCAGGCACGATGCAATTCACTAGCAGCAGCGCGTTTCTAAAATCGCAGCAACAATTTTGACGCGTAGAGGGATGTTTCCAGTCTTCAAATATCTGAAATCTGGCAAAGAATTTGTCGTCAATAATCAGGAACTCACGCTTTGGCCAGTGACGTGTTGATGATGTCATTAGCGAATGGTGACTAAAAAAGGTCCACAAATTTTATAGTTATTTTTTCCTCCTCTGACTACTGAGGGGCAGGGAGTCATCAAACTGGGTCACAAAGAGAAGGAAGTCCAGCTGAAAGCGGTTGTCATCCAGACCCAACTGAATGTAGCTATGAAGAAGCTATAGTGACGCTATGGTGACGCTATGGAGAAGCTATAGTGATGCTATGGTGACGCTATGGAGAAGCTATAGTGATGCTATGGTGACGCTATGGAGACGCTATGGAGACGCTATGAAGACGGTATGGAGACGCTATGGAGACGGTATGGAGACGGTATGGAGACGCTACGGTGATGCTATGGAGACGCTATGGTGACGCTATGAAGACGCTATAGAGACGCTATAGAGACGCTATGGAGACGCTATGGAGACGCTATGAAGACGCTATGAAGACGCTATGAAGACGCTATGAAGACGCTATTAGACGCTAGGGATACGCTATGGAGACGCTATGGTGACGCTATGGAGACGCTATGGTGACGCTATGAAGACGCTATGAAGACGCTATGGTGACGCTATGGAGATGCTATGAAGACGCTATGAAGACGCTATTAGACGCTAGGGATACGCTATGGTGACGCTATGGAGATGCTATGAAGACGCTATGAAGACGCTATGAAGACGCTATGAAGACGCTATGGTGACGCTATGGAGATGCTATGAAGACGCTATGAAGACGCTATGAAGACGCTATGAAGACGCTATGGTGACGCTATGGTGACGCTATGGTAATTCTATGGAGACACTATGGTGACGCTATAGTAATTCTATGGTGACGCTATAGTGACGCTATAGTGACGAAATCATATTTGGTGTGAATACAGTGCAACAGAGAAGAGCAAAGGGACTGAACGAGGGTTTTATTGTTTTCCAAATATTGAACTCTATTCACACGGCCCTTCCAATGAACAAACACACCTGTGTTTATAGCCTCACCTCAGTTGATTCAAACCACCACACACATGGGGTGTTGGAGGATTGGAGTGTTGGAGGAAAAACACCCATTTCAATCAAAATGGTTCCGGCTGATTAGGGCTGCACGATATGAGGAAAACTTGCGATATTAATGATCAGTAGTGCGATAATGATCAAACTTGTGGTATGTAAACAAAAAGCAAAACAACCAAAAGCATCATTCCCCTTTCACTGCAACAGTTTAAAAATTATACTCTAAATGACCCTCGTTGAACGAACATCTAAGATAAAAGGACTCCATCCGATTGGTCAACAACGGGAAGCGTCCGTCCATCTGATTGCTCAACAACTTGAAGGGGTCCATCCGATTGGTCACATGCATAAATGGATTCATTTGATTCCTTAAGTACTTCAAGCTGCCATAAGATTCTTTTAGCACATTTAAGGGAACCATTTATTGCAATTTTCGCCGTCTTTCGCGATATGCATATTGCACAGCAAGATAACAATAATTTGCGATATATTGTGCAGGCCTACAGCTGATAATTCAAAATGTCTGCCAAGCTGCATAACAAACACTTTTCTTATCTTCCGGAGCAGGAAGTAGGTAAGCAGAAAATTAATAAGTACTCAAAAAACAGCCACACTTAAGTGGACACAAAAGGAACAAATGCCACTTTGTTACACACAGCATAAAAATGACCAACAAATTAGTCAACAAAAGCGGTTGAATTCACTCTGGTTGGGCTACAGCGACAGGACTGAAGCTTTTTGACTCTTGAAACTGCAAGGAGACACACATCCCCGCCATCAAAACCAAAAGAAGGAAGTGAATGTCCTTTGGAATGCAGTCTGACTGTAAACGAGTTTAAATACGTTCAGTACAGCAAAAACCAGAAATAAACCAGTCATTAATGTCTCAGTCTTTCCATTTTTGTAGACAAAGCAGTTGTAAGGCAGAGAACATTGAACATATAAGATGTTTCTTACTACAGTGAATTATAGTATTGTCCAATGACTGACACCCCCGTACTGTTTCTGCTTTTATTTATTTATTTTTTACTTAGAGAATGACCCTCAACACTAAACTGTTTAGTAAAGACCATGCTACCAAGCCTGGTATCTGCACAGGATCAGCAGAAAATGTCTGCTTTCTACTAAGTATCAAACACTTTGCAGCAAAAGGAAAACTCCTCTGATATTAACAGAGAGAAACAGTTTGGTAGATTTATCTTGGTTTGTATTTCTACAGCTGCATGACAAACAACAGTGGCAATGTTTAAAATCTGAAAAAAATTTCAACTCTAAAATAAAGATCTTTATGTTTGGAATCTCAGGTCAACCATGTTATCACTTTTTGAAACAAGGAGCTGCTGTTTGCAGAATTTGACCTAATCTGAAGGCTGCTGCGAGGCATTGACAAGAACCGTGGACAAGCGATTCAGGAAAACAGTCCACTGTTGTGCTGAAGGTGCTGCCTCAGACCATTCAAATCACCAGACAAGCACGCTGAGCCGCCCGCCACAGGGAATTTGAGACGGGCTGAGCACAGCTGCAGCATTTGTGGGTCTGAAGGCCAACAGAGGTGGGCAGGTGGGCAGAGGTGTCCCCTTACCTGCCTGCTCTGTTTACCAGTGACACATACAGCAATCTGTTTCCTAAACACACCAGCAGAAATGCAAGTTCCAAGTGTCCTTGCACGTTCACTTTCGAAAAACTTAAATCTTCCTTTACTTCACACTGAACTAACAGAGTTAGCCTCATTTCTGAATCTTCCAGAGTTAGCTTAGTGAGCTTCATCTAAACATCCAGATCAGATCTGGGCATTACAGGATGGGGGTCGGACACGGCCCTTTGCTTGACTCTGACCGCCCCGACTGAGGTTCCTGGGAAATTACAAAGCAAACAGATTTCCAGCATTTGAGTGGAACAAGGTTGATCCCCCAAACTTTAAAGGTCGAAACGTCTTGTTTCGACCTTTTTTTTTGGCTCTGAACGAGAGCTGCCATGTCTGTGACATTGTTGATTGGCTCCCCAATCACAGAGGAGCTGGCAGCAGTGTGCGCACTGAAGGCCATGTCCCACAGCCACCAACCACGTGCAATTTGAGCATATTGCACGGATGAAAATTGGTCAACGTGGAAAAGGTAAGAAAAATTGTAATTTTTATGTGAAATTTCACAGATGTATCACGAATGAACCACGTTAAAACTGCGGAAGATGTACGAATAAACCACGCAACGAACACATAAACCGACGTAGGACATGAACCGTGCGTGATCATTGCACCGTTTACATGAAAGTCATTAGTGATTAATGCATCAATTACGTAATTTTAATGTGATATGTGCACCCTAAACGCGATGTAAAAGTAACAAATCGATGGTACATGCGTCTGTTGGACATAGGTAGAACGCTTGTGGAAAACCACAAAGAAAAGACTTGCGCACAATTGCGTAAGATTGATGAAATAATTGCATATTAACTACGTTCAATACATGTAAACTATGTGATTCTTAACCAAACAAAAACTTTAAACAGCTTAAAATCGAATTCACGTAAAGACCCGTCTACCGAAACCCTCAACGGACATCTACTCACATCGACAAATGACGAAACACTTATGTAAGGGTTATCACTTTTTAACGCACGCCGTGGAAGCCTGAACCGTCCTGCGCGAAGCGGAGTGCGTTGAAAAGTGATAATGCATACTTCGAAGGCCATTAACCTGCTTATACCATGGTCACTTACAGAAGAAATAAATAGTAACCAGTTTTTAGTTCTTAATTCTTGGTTTTTTTTTTTCCAATTTGGATCACTTTTCTCACAATAAGCGAACTTTTTGTTACGTGGTGCACCGCTGCAGTCAAGATTCGGCGATATAAAGCGATATATATATGCTGATCTTTCCAATGGGTTGAATAAAGCATCAGTTCAGAGAGAAAGTTCACCTCTTACCGCTTGTTTTTGTCCAAATGATGAAGGAAAGTTGTTTTAAAGAAGCCGGCGCAGTGATACAAAACATTTAAGCTAGGTGACCGGAACTCCTTTTTCACAGTGCGGTTATCCTGTGGTATATCACTTTTTAATGCACACCCAGCAGCCAATCAGGATTGAGTATTCACCCGGACCATGGTATAAGAGTTATGTATGTCACGCATCTCAAAAGACCTTAATTTCATACGTGGAAAATGCGCTAAATGTACGTAGTGGCTTTGTGACACAGTCTCAAAAGGCCCGACGACGGAAAGCGATCCGTTCACTGAGGTGCATGGACCACAGGGACTGAAACGAGACAGGTGGGCGTCACAACGGATGGTCTAGGCCGGCAAAAGTGCTGAAAAGAGTTTGGGACTTGAAAATGGAGATTCAAGAGTTTTGCACAATGAAAAGCAAAGACATCCCAGAGATCTTGGATGAGGACTGGATGGCAGGTTTTGCCTTTGCTGTTGATGTGACGGCACTGATGAATGAGCTAAAAAGCCTTTTGTCATTAAATGTACACCCTAGTGAAGGCGTTTCATGAAGAAGATGCAGTTTCTTTTAAGCCTACCACATTCTCACTGACATGCAACCTTTGATGGATTGTCCCACCATCAGCTGTACACCTCCACAGATACTCATCCATGTTAGGAGCACTCCATGCTGAGTTTTCAGGGATATTTGAATATCAAACTGAATACTATCTCCTACTTTTACCTGCAATGTAGATAATGCATCTCCTGATGTCCAGCTGGAGCCCATGGGCATGCAGCCATGATAGCAGAATACTTGATATTTGTACTCTTCCCTTAAGGAGGAGAGCTTCCCAAACATGAAGATGTTTGGGAACAAACTCTCTCAGAGATGAGGTTCAATAGATCCATTTATCTCTGATGATCATTCATCAGCAGTACTTCATGTTTCCACCTCAGACTTTCACTCTGACTTTGTTGAAGCCCAAAAGGGGACTTTCAACCACATGTGACTGAAAACGATTGCTGTTATGATTCATGAAAAATCTTCTAATGTTCATGTTTTGTTTACCATTGTTAGAGGTTTTTGATTAAACAGTTCTTTGAAAAGCAAGGTCACCGTTTCATTCATTAATCTTAAAACGTACTCCCAACAGGATGTAAAGACAATACTATATACTAGCTTACAATTAAGAAACACCATTGATATTCCAGAGCATCGAAGCGAGTCCCTCAGCCTGGCCCCGGCTCCACAATCATTTCTGGTTCTCATTTGGCAAAAATAATTGCCCACCCCTGATCTAGAGCGAGCTCCATCAGAGCATTGTCCAGAGCAGCTTCAAGTCAGAAAGCCTCCCAGGTTCAAGTCCCAAAGATGCTGTGAGGGTGAACAGGTGATGAAAGTAACATCAGTACAGTACTGACAGAACTCATTCTAAGGAAAACTTCTTCTTAGAAGTCTCTCATGTGATGTTTACCACAAAGTTCAGACAACAAATCATCTGTTTGTAAACAACAGTGGTGGGGGAGGGGGGTGGTAAACTTTTGTACATTAAAAACATCTACATTTTTTAATCTATGAGAGACTTGGTGTTCAGAAAAATCTATGAGATATTAGAAGGTGCCATAAACTAACCTGGAGCACCTGCAGAAGTTAGACACAAAGGTTCTTATCTCAGCAGAGATAAGCAGATTCTGACCTCTGACCCTGCGCACCCCATGCCAAAGTCCCGAGTTCTGCCTGGCAACACATCATAACTGGACGCTCACCAACTATGACCGTGACCTTTACGGGTCAGACTTTAAAAAAAATCCGATCTGAGGCTGCGTTCCGAAAACCAAACCCGCACTTAGTTGTGGCTCACGCGCTGTTCTCCGCGTGCGTGGACTCACTCACCCAGCTGAGCACGCGCACCACTGTTAACGGCTGTCGGACGAACTTGTTGAAGTCAAAACCTTTTCCTGCGAGCGAGACGCCATACGCGCTCGCGCCCCCCGTCTCCTCCATGTCTTCTCCTTCAATCCTTCACGGGAGTTTAACTGCAGACAGCGAGCGCGCGGATGTCTCACGAACGGCTACTGCGCACGCGGCAGCGGCCAGGGGGCGGAGCTGGGCTCCTCTGCGTGGGCAACAGGTGCTGTGACGAATGAGGCATCCAGGCCATGAAAAGCCACATCCGACCGAGCATATTTGAGCAGAGAAAAATGCCAATAGCAATAGAATCGACAAAATTATACTATTAAAAAAACAGTTTAAAGGTTTCGAAACATCTAAGAGAAGCGATTTTTGCGAACTCATTCATTCATTTTTTTATACCGTTTTTCCCTTTCGGGGTCACGGGGCTGCCGGAGCCTATCCCGGCCACTTGTGGGCGAAGGCAGGGGACACCCTGGACAGGTCGCCAGTCTGTCGCAGGGTAATTTTTGCGAACTCCTGAACGGGATTTCAAAAAAGGTAAAAAGTGTGGGCAAATTGATGAATAAGCAATAATGTACCATTCCTAGTTTAATCGTTCCTTTATACATTGTACAGGTTCTGACCCAGCTGTGCTGTGGTGAAGTTCTTTGTAAAAAAAAAAAAAATAATAAAAGGAAGAAGGAAAAAACGCCACAAACTGCAAGTATGTGGCGTCTTGTCTTTTATTTTTAAACATAATTTTGATTATTTTGTAATCTTGTTTTTTATTTCCACACTTGAAAGTAGTATATCCTCAGGTTTTATAGGTCAATTAATGATTTTTAACATTTAAAAAGCGCTAGCTTAGTAAGTCTGTGCTTTGAAAGCAGCTCTAATGAAAGTCTGTGGCTCTTTCAGATCATTCAATGTTTTCCGTCCACAACACTGAACATTTTCTGTGGTTAAAAAAGCATAATGAGCATTTTCAGCTGCATGCTCTCTACTTTCACCCATGATGCTTTGCTGCAGCTTCGATCTTTCTATTCTAAAGGTGAATTAGGTATATTAGTTTTGAACTAGTGTGTTCTACTAACAAACAGGCCTGCAAAATGTGATGTTTCATTTAAAAAAAGCATTAAAAAAGAAATCAATAATAATATTGGTTGACTTTTTTCAATCTACTGCACTAAAAATTACACAAACTGGAATATTTCTGAATAGAACATTTTTCACAAATCCAGTCTGGATCCCAACGTGTCACCATGTTGGAGGTATACACATGTAAGCACTCCTTGTAATAAGTTTGGCTATACACAGATTACACAACTAAAATGAGAAGCCAGTGGCAAATGGTGACAAAAACTGAACAACATGACATTTGAGTTCGAAGTGAACCTGAAGAAAATGAGTGTTGTTGGTGAAATTAAAGTACCGTATTTAGAGATGTTCCATATCAAACACTAACATTTTCTAATGACCTAAAGCAATTGGATTTTTAATTAACTTTTTTTGAGCCTAAAAGATCTATTGATTTTTACAAATGTATTTATGTGGCTTTCCAGTCAAATAATAATGATGATATAGCTCATTATCTTCAATAATCAATATCACTGTAAAACAACTATGGTAGTAACAAATGTAGACAGGGTTGTTGTTCAGGGAGTAAGCCTGGCCCCATTTCCCATCATCCCTTTGTTTACACTCTGTTCCGCTAGCTTACAGCCTCTCACAACCCAAACTTAACATTACCAGTGCAACAAAAATGTCAAGCAATATTAGAGCAATCCCGCCATGCAGTTTTGAGCCAGATGCCAGCTCAGACAAGGAAAACAAAGACATTCATGGATCTAGTCGTCTATGAGTGGATGCAGCAAAAAACAGTTTTCTGGTACAACATACAGTGAGTTCAATAAGTATTTGATCACCCTGTGAATTAGCAAGTTCTCCCCCTTAGAAAACATGGAGGGGTCTAAAATGTTCATCATAGGTGAGAGACAGAATCTGAAGAAACATTCAGAAATCACGTTGTACGATTTTTAAAACAATTTATTTGTACATTATTGTGACAAATAAGTATTTGATCACTTGAGTTACAATATTTGGGCAGAAGCCTTTTTTGTTAACAATTACAGAGGTCAAACGGTTCCTGTAGTTCTTCACTAGGTTTCTACACACTGCAGCAGGGATTTTGGCCCACTCCTCCATACAGATCTTCTCTAGATCTGTCAGGGTTCAGGGGGCTGTCGCTGAGCAACACAGAGTTTCAGCTCCCTCCAAAGATTCTCTATTGGATTTAGGTCTGGAGACTGGCTAGGCCACTCCAGAACCTTGATATGCTTCTTACGGAGCCACTCCTCGGTTTTCTTGGCTGTGTGCTTCGGGTCATTGTCATGCTGAATGACCCACCCACGACCCATCTTCAACGCTCTGACTGAGGAGGTTTTTGCCCAATATCTCACAATACAGAGCCCCGTTCATCCTCTCTTTAATACAGTGCAGTCATCCAGTCCCCTGTGCAGAAAAACACCCCCAGAGCATGATGCTTCCACCCCGTGCTTCACTGTAGGTATGGTGTTCTTGGGATGATGCCCCTCCTCCTTCCTCCTCCAAACACGACGAATGGAGTTAAGACCAAAAAGTTCTATTTTGGTCTCATCTGACCACAAGACTTTCTCCCATGACTCCTCCGGATCATCAAGATGGTCATTGGCAAACTTCAGACGGGCCTTGACATGGGCTGACTTCAGCAGGGGAACCTTCCGTGCGATACATGATTTTAAACCATGACGTTTTAATGTATTACTTATAGTAGCCTTGGAAACGGTGGTCCCAGCTCTCTTCAGGTCATTGACCAGCTCCTCCCGTGTAGTCCTTCCTTAGCATCATCGATGCCCCACGAGGTGAGATCTTGTGAGGGGCCCCAGTCCGTGGGACATTGACAGTCATCATTAGCCTCTTCCATTTTCTGACAATTGCTCCAACAGTTGTTCTTTTCTCACCAAGCTGCTTGGCCCTGTAGCCACTTCCAGCTTTGTGAAGGTCTACAATTTTGTCTCTTGTGACTTTTGACAGCTCTTTGGTTTTGCCCATGTTGGTAGTTAGACTTCTGACTGATTGTGGGGTGCACAGGTGCCTTTATGCAAGCTAACGACCTCAAACATGTGCCACTAATTTAAAATCATGAGCAGAGTGGAGCTAGCCAGAGGTGGGCACTGAGGGCCGCATTCCTGCATGTTTTCCAGCATACCCTGCTCTGGCATGTTCTGATTGGCTGGACACACCTGAACCAGGTAATCAGCCATGAGTAGGGCAAGGATGTCTGGAATTCATGCAGACACACCGGCCCTCGAGGCCTGGAATTGCCCACCCCTGAGCTAGACTATTTAAAAGCAGAACAGCAGGTCTTTGCTGGTCAGAAATCTATCTGATAATCAAGTGATCAAATACTTATTTGTCACAGTAATATACAAATAAATTGTTTTAAAAAATCGTGCAATGTGATTTCTGAATGTTTCTTCAGATTCTGTCTCTCACTGTGGAAATGCACCTATAAGGAAAATTTTAGACCCCTCCATGTTTTCTAAGTGGGAGAACTTGCTAAATCACAGGGTGATCAAATACTTATTGACCTCACTGTATGCTGGGGTTTCATGGTTTTCTTCATGGCTTCTGCTGTCTGTTATTCATTGCAGTTCCAACAAAATAAATGAATTACAAAAGTTTCACTTGTTAGGCATTTCATTGTTTAAGAAATAAAAATACAAAAGCATTATTTCTAAAACAAATGAGTGACAATAATGCAAAGACATCAGTCAATGATGCTTTGCCTTAGTCTTTTCTTCTTTTTCGTCTTCTTTTACAAGATACTTTATGAAAAAATGTTACTTTAACAGGTGACTGAAGCCAGTTTTGCAGACTCACAAGATGTGTGCCCAGCTTGGCACAACACTAATGTACGAGTAAATAAAAAAAAATATTTATGGTAAAAAGACAAGAAAAAAGAGATCCGGCGTAGTGAATGTTCTTTCATGCACAGCTGAGCAAATATGTCCTCTTAAAGCTCGTCGAGCATCTTCTCATCAAACTGAGTCCACTCATCCACAGAATCTGCAGATGCCTGAGAGGGACATGAACAACTGGGTTTGAAAAATGTTCAGACCTCATTCATGATGCCACCATTCAATCATTTACTCTCACATGATCAAATTCTGCCTCTTCAGCAGTCACCACATCCTCACTGTATATTGAAAGTTCCTGCAAAGAGATATGATTAAAAATTAAAATATCGAAGTTTGTAATAATGAAACAAAGCACTGAACATGCCGACTGACCAGCTCATCCTCACAGACAGTAGCCCTTTGCTCCATCTCCAAGGCGAGTCTGTGGAGAAAACAAGTGTTGTTTCCTACCATTACAAGAGGTTGACAAAGTTGTTCAAACAGCAGATTTGGGACTGCGGATGAATTCTTAAAATGTGCAAAAAATCCCTAATATGGTCCCCAAACTGTGAAGCCTTTTTGTACTGTTGGTGTGTGTTCAACTGGACCCGAGCTGGTCCTTACACACAACCTGGAAGTAGACAGAGCCACAAGGGACAGCTTGTATCTTTTATGAACAAAAAAGTACTCATTAATCATTTCACGCGTTCATTTTTAATACAATAATTAGATTCCTCTCCCATGTGCATATATATTATGCTGGAAGGAGATAGATTTAACGGTCAACATTGAAAGCACATCTTGACCAAAAACTCGCTAATAGACTGAGAAAAGTTTGTTACAGATTAAATTAAACCCATTTGTGTTCAGTGGATATTGCGGCCTGCAACGGACTGGCGACCCATCCAACCTAATAGTGTCTGGTATAAGCTCCAGCAACCCTGTGACCTCGAAGGGAATGAAGTGAGTTCAAAAACTGGATGGAAGTGGGACCCATTCAGAGGTTTAATTTGATCTGCTTCTGGTTTAGATAGGAATTCATGGGCTTGACGTCCCTGATATCAGGAGATATCACGTGAGCGCCCATCTGAGATGCATACTGGTGGTTGATTGGATTAGATGATGCTTGCTCAATCTAGATGGATGTTGAGAAGTCCATCTCAGCCTATCCTCTAAGTAATCTTCTTTTTAACAAAACGCTGAAATGTATTAAAAAACTTTGCAGCAACTCAGTTACTGTCAATGCAGTTAGAGCATGGAGACTTATACAACAAATGGAAGGTAGACAAAGGTGTACCTCGGCTCTCACTCCAACCACTGATAACCCTGACTTCCTTCCTGGCACTTTGGACGTGGCCTTCAAAAATTGGTCAGCTAAGGAAATCTGTTCTTTGGGGATCTATTGAATGGCCCCTCCCTTATGCCTTTGAACCAAATTATGGATGAATATGATATATCAAAGAACGATTTGTTCAGGTATTTCCAGAGCAGAGACTTCATTTCCAAGGATACTTCACTGTTGGCTTAAGTGAGAGTCACACAGATGGAAAAACTGACATCCCACCGTGCGTTCTTTGGGAAACAGCAAAGGCAGTCATGAGAGGGAAAATCATTTCTTATTCAACGCACAAAAAACGCAAAGAGAAAACAGATTTATTAGAATTAGAAAATAAAATCAAAACCCTGGAGACTGCTTATGCTGCTTCTGCACAGGAACACATTCTGAGAGATCTGAAAAATTTAAAGCTGCAGTTAAATGACATCATTAATAAACAAACACAATTTCAAATACAAAGGCTACGACTTGAAAGATTTGAAAACTCTAATAAATCTGGCAAATTTCTGGCTAATCAGCTTAAAATTAACAGAGAAAAATCATCAATCACCTCTATTATGGACCAAACAGGAAATGTCACCCATGACCCGGTCAAAATTAATAACGCATTTGAAAACTTTTATAAAAACCTGTACACACCGCAGATCAATCCGTCAGAGCAAAGTATTGACTCATTTCTTAATAATGTAAACCTACCCAGGCTAAATGAGGATCAAATCACAAACTTAGATTCTCCGCTCTCGCCGTCTGAACTTCATGAAGCTCTGTTACTTATGCCCAATGGTAAAGCACCAGGGCCTGACGGCTTTCCTGCTGAGTTTTATAAAGAATTCTGGGAACAACTGGCACCAACATTTTATAAAACTGTCACATCTATTAATGAGAGCCAATCAATGCCACCTAACATGAACTCAGCCAACATAATTCTTCTTCTAAAACCAGACAAAGATCCCACTAGTCCTTCAAGCTATCGCCCTATTTCTCTAATCAATGCAGATGTAAAAATTATCTGCAAAGCACTAGCACAGAGAATAGAAAAAATCACTCCTCACATAATTCACTTCGACCAGACTGGATTCATCAAAGGCAGACACTCGGATGATAATGTCCGTAGACTAGTTAATATAATAGACTTTGCCACCATTAAAAACCAGGAAATGACGGTACTATCGCTGGATGCTGAAAAAGCCTTTGACAGAGTTAATTGGAAGTTCCTTATTGCTGCCCTCCAGAAGTTTGGTTTTGGAGAAGCATTCATCAATTGGATCAAAATATTATATCACAACCCCAATGCATCAGTTAGAACTAATAAACAGACCTCAAACAGGTTTTTTCTTGGAAGAGGAACCAGACAGGGCTGCCCACTCTCTCCTTCTCTTTTTGCTATATTCATTGAGCCTTTAGCTGCAGCAATAAGACAGAATGAGAGCATTATAGGAATAAAAACCAAACACAGCCATCATAAAATTAGTCTTTATGCGGATGACATATTACTGTTTTTAAGGAATTTACATATTGTAAATGAAACAGCAATGATCATAAATGAATTCTCCTCCATATCAGACTATTCCATTAATTGGAATAAGTCTGTTTTATTACCACTCAACAGGAATATGGAACAAAGACTCACAATTCCAGTTAAAACAGGAAATATCAAATATCTGGGTATCTACTTTTCCCCCAAACTATCAGAACTGGTGCAGCTAAACCACACCCCATTACTGAAAAGCATACAGGACGATCTAACACGCTGGACCAACCTGCCTTTGTCCCTTATGGGCAAGGTAGCCACGGTTAAAATGAAAATCTTACCCAAGGTTAATTATCTCTTCTCAATGATTCCCACACAACCGCCATTAAAATGGTTCAAAACATTAGACTCATCCATATCAAGCTTTCTATGGAACAACAAACCTGCAAGAATTAGTCTAAAAACTTTAAAATCTGCAAAAAACTGTGGAGGATTAGAATTACCTAACTTCCACAAATACTTTCTTGCAAATAGATTACAATACATCTTAAAATGGTTAAAAAATAATCCAGAAACCAACTCATGGTTAGACTTGGAACAGGCGTTATGTGGAAAGATCAACCTGTCACAGCTACCATTTATTAGCCAAACAGTTAAAAAACAGGATTGTTTCAAAAGCATTAATATAAATGCCACCTTAACAGCCTGGTGGGAATTTCTCAAAATATCAAAATCATCAATTCAACCGTGCAAAATGACACCCATCTGGAACAACCCGGACATCCTTATTAACAAAAAAATGATTCACTTCCCAGCTTGGCAAGCAGGGGGCATAAAACAACTAGAGCACGTAATTATTGATAGAAGATTCATAACCCCCCAGGAACTTCAAGACAAACATGGAATAAATAACTTCTTGGAATATCAGCAACTTAAATCAAGTATTACTAAAAAGTATAAAATTAAAGACGACGATTTAAAGCTACCAGATGTAGTTACCACTCTGATTAATTTTTCAATGAATAGAACTCTCTCCAAAATATACAAACTTTTATGAAATTTAGATAACAATATTGCCCTTCCAACAAAAAAATGGGATGCAGATTTGAGCATCAGCACAGATGAAAGCTTCTGGTCAAAACTTTGTCTAAACACCTTTAAACTGACAAAAAGTCCAAATCTGCAGCTAATCCATCTCAAAACTCTTCACAGAATTTACTACACTGGACAGAGGATGTTCAAGATGGGTCTCAGTAACTCAGACATTTGCGAGCACTGTGATAATAATCTACCCGACAGCTACATGCACGCACTGTGGTTCTGCACTCCTGTCCAGGCTCTCTGGCAGCAGGTATGTGCCGATTTATCAGTCTGGCTTAAGGTTTCAATTACTGCCTCACCGTCACTTTGTGTGCTTGGTGACATGAGTGCCATCGATATAGAAGAAGGATTAGCATCTATCATTTTCATAACTCTTTGTATTGCCAAAAAAACTATTTTAATAAATTGGAAAAACAAGAAAAATATAAACATAAGTCAACACAGAAATCTGCTGTTTGATCATATCAGCTTGGAAAAAATGTCAGCCCAAAGCTCAAGTAACTTTGAAAGAATTCAGTCTCTCTGGTCTCCTGTGGTTGACTCCATGACTTAGGGGGTGGGGGGCTTGGTCGTCGCTGCTCCTTGCCCTTCTGCCGTGGTTTGGGGTGGGGGTCGGGGCTTCCGGTGCCTGGCGGGGGCGGTGGGGGGCTCCGTTGGTCGGGGGGTCGGGTCCGGTGCCTGGGTGGGGCGGGCTGGGGCGCTGCGTGGTCCTCTGGGCTTGGGTGTGGGGGTGCGTGGTGGGGGGGTGGGGTGGTGGTCTGGCTTGGCTTGGGGGGGTGATCCCTTTGCCTGTGCTGGGGGGGGTTGGCGGGGGGCCCTGCTCGGGTGGGGGGGGCCCAGCGGCGCCGGATGGGCTGCCCATCTGTACCTGGGGCTGGGATCGGCCCTTCCCTGGCTCTGGGACGGGACGGGACAACCCTCTCGGGGCCCCCGGTCGCTCTGGGCGTCACCCGCTTCGGCTGCGGGGTCTGGGGTGGGGTGGGGTGGGGGGCTTGTCGGCCCTGTCCTGTGGGGGGGCGTTCTGGGGGGGAGGGGGGGCCCATTATTAGTACGGGTCGGGGGGGCTAGCGGGTCGGGGTCTCCGCTGAGGCAATCAGTGGTTGCCTCGGCCGGTTGGCCTCCTCGGTCCCGTCGAGGCCTGACCAGAGCTCTTCTAGGGCCGGCGTCTGGGGGTGGGGGCCTGGGCTTGCTCCGGGGGGGGGCGACGCTTTCTGGCTCCTCTCTCTCTGTGTGGGGTGGGTGGTGCCGGGCCTGGGGTGTCGGCGCCTCCGGGGGTGGGCCCCTGGGCTGGGTGGCCCTGGCCCCTTTGCTGGGGGTGGGCTGGGGGACGGCTGTTTGACCACCGGGGGACAGTCTACCAGCTGTCCCCAACTTACCCCCTTCCTTATATAACCTCATATTAGGGTGAGGGGGTGGGGGGTCTAGCCTGCGATGCGCCTTGGGGGGGGGCTACTTGGGAGTGGCCCCCCTCCTATGGTTGCCGTATGGAGTGGGCCCCCCCTCTTTCGGTTTTATTTGCACCTTAGACATGTAGGGTCCTTGGTAGGGGGGGTGCTTGGACATCACTGCAAGCAAGCAGCAGATGTCCTCCTGGCACCCTACCCGCCAATTTTAACCGCACCTTAGACATTTAGGGCCCCTTGGTGTGGAGGGTAAGGGGACATCACTGTGAGTAATCAGGAGATGTCCCCTTAGTGCCCTACTCGCCAATTTTAACTGCACCCCCCTTAGTACACACACCCCTCCCCCTTCAATATATACATTCAAACATAAACACACACACATGCACACAAACACCCTCTCAAACACCCATACACGCACACACATTTTACAAGGAAGGTGGGACCTGGGTCCATCTGTCCCCTACCCCTTCCCTGGTGGGGGGTGCGGGCCCCTTGGCGATGGCGGCCGTGTCCCTTGGGTGCCGGCTCCCTGGGCCCGGCGGTGCTCTCTCCGCACGGTGGGGGGGTTCATATTACACCTGAGCCGGGGGTGTTCGTGTCCCTGGGGGGTGGGTCCTGGTCCTTGCCCCTGGGCGCTGGGCCCCGCCAAACTTCCAACATGGCCGAGCCTGGTCGGGCCATATTTATAACATCCCTTGTGGGCCGCCCTTTTTTCCCCGGGGTTCCCCCCTCCTGGGCGGGGGCGGCGGGCCCCTGCCTTGCTCCTACCTGGACCAACCGTGGGCCGGGTGGGTGGCGGCCTGGAGTGCGGAGCGGGTCTCCCTTGGGGGGTCCTGGCTCGTACCTGGGGTCGGGGCGGGGGGATGCCCGGAACTCCTGGGTGGTGGTGGGGTGCTCGTCTGGGGCTGTGGGCGTCCCTCTCCGGTGGGGCCCTGCGTTGGGCTCTTCCGGCGCGGCGGGGGGCTGCTTTCCTGGCTGGGCTGGGGCGGCGCTCTCTTTCCCTCTGCGCCTCCCTGCTCTCTGGCTCTGGGGGCCTCGCGGCGGTCCGGCTGGCCCTGGCCTGGGTGGCGGTCTTGGTCGCCCGGGGGGCGGTTGTTCCCTGCCTGTTCCCGTGTGGTGTTGGGGGAATTCCGGCTGCCGCTGCTGCTGCGGCGGGGGTATGGGTGTGGGGGTGGCTGGGCGCTCCTCCTCCTTCTTTTCACATTCCACCATCCATTTTAGAAGAACATAAACACTCACCTGAGCACAGGTGTTAGCTCACCTTTGCACTAATAGTTTGCATGATTGAATGAATGAAAGATTTCACACTAGTTGGTTTAAAGGCATAGGTATGCGTTCGTGAACACTATCTGTTTTGTGTGCATGTTGACATGTGGACATTTTTGCGGCTAGCAGGTGTGTTGATAATTTTTGAGTGTGTGTGAACAGGCCCCGCCCTTTTTGTACTACATTTGAACCGTACCGTAACGATAAACAACCAGTAAACCTGTCTGCTCTATGCTGCTTCATGGTCTTACCCCCCTTCCCCTCCTATTATCACCCTCCTACCCCCCCCCTCTCTCTAACGTCCCTCTCTCTTCTTCCCCTCTTTCCTTTTCCGTCCGGTCCAACACCAATGATTTTCAAACATGATTGAAATTAATAAATTTTGGCCTCAATTACAAAAGGGGTTTATTCAGACATACCTTTGGTTTGTCTGAAGATGAATAACCCCTCTTGTTAAAATAAAATATGTCCAACACAAGAGGCCCTCAGCTCTCATCTGTTTGCCTAGCTGTTGGACAGGACAAGTTAAAAAAAAAAAAAAAAAAAAAAAAAAAAAAAAACTGACGCTTCTCCGTCAGGGAGAGGCCTCAATGAGATCCTTTTACGCCGCCCTGAGTAAATGTTTCAATGCTAGTTCTTAGATACGGGTTGAAGGGGTCTGGGAGAGGGGGCTTGGTGTTGCAATAATGGAAGAGATGTGTGAAGATATTTGGGATAATGCAAGGAAAATAACAGTGTGTAAACCAGACAAGAGCAATACAACTATTGATACTGCATCGAGCACATATTGCCCCAAGCCGTCTCTCCGATACAGAAAGGATGTCGCTCCATTCTCCCTTAAGTGTAAGATGGAGATCAGCAATCTCACTCATTATTTCTGTTCTTGTATTAAGATACAGATTTACTGGAGAGATGTCTTACTTGAAATGCGAAAAACTCTGAAAGAGGACTTCAAGTTTGACCCAGTTTCTCTGGTTCTTGGCCTTCCCAGCTGTAAGATTACTAACATATATCATAAAAGAAGAGGAATTCAACAGTGTTCACAAATGTAAGGTTGAACATTGTAGGAAGCCTACTCAAAAACTGTCGATGTAGGGCTCTATGAAAAACAAAGATGGGTGGAAAATCAGTTGTCTGTCTTCTAAAAAAAATTGTTCACCAAGCAATCACGATTGAAAAAAGGAAATACTCACAGAGATGTTTCTATGTTCCTCTTCCTTCCTGGAAAAACAGCAAAATTATTTTACCGAATGAACTGACGAGGAGCAAATGCAGATAAAAGCCGTCCATAGACTTACTGAAAGCCACGCCTGCCGCACAGCAGGCAGACACCAGGAGGACGATGACGGAAAAAGACCCGAACACAACAGCGGCCACTAAAACTGGAATATGGTTCAACACTGAAAGATTAAGAGGACATGAAAGTGTGTCCTTTACCTTTCACTGGGAGGTTTTGTTCTTGCAGTGTCAGCTGTACCTTTTCTATCCAGATAGCGCTTCCTGCTGTTAATGACAGTGCTGTTGTCAAAGCTGTCAGACACTTCACAGTGGTAGATCCCTGCGCTGACCTTCCCCACAGAAACCACCAGGATGGACTGTCCTGGCAGTTGGTTGAACACATAGTAGAAGCTTCCTCGGTCATGAAGGGGGTACTTGTTGAGATACCATTGGAAGCGTGGATGAGAACCTCTGTCTGGCTTGCAGTAGAGCCTCAAGAAGATGACTTCATAGTTTTCTGCCACGTCATAGTTGTAGCGCATGGTTACAGGCCCACCGACTGGGACTGAGTATTGAGATTAAAAAAGGCAAGTAAGATGAAAAATTGCAACTACAAATCATTTAGAAAAGCAGCCAGAGATAATTTCAACTTGCAATAAAAATGCTAATTTAAATACAAATCCAACACACACTGCAAAAACGCTCGGCATCTGCAATCATCCATTTGGACTCGTGCCAAATATCTCTCATCTTAACTTTTACGATTCATTTTTTTGTTTTAATGGTTCTCTTTGTAAAGAACCCCCGAGACTGATTTGAGCTGTACTAAAACTGCAGTTTTTAAGCTGTTTCAATCTGGTTTTATCCTTAGCCATACCCTTAACTTTACCCTTAACTGCTGACCCAAAAGCAAATAAAGTAAATTAAAAGCAATTAAATTAAAAGCAAAGACATAAACACGCTGGATGGATAATCTTTGCTTTGACATTGGATTCTGCTTGCCAAAAATGAATCCTGAAGTGGGCAGGAACCATGACTGAAGTTAATCCAGAGTCACAATAACTTAATGGTCAAAGTTACTCCACCCAATCCAACAACAATCCAAAGACAGCAAAACAGTGAGGTGTAAAGCAGATTGTTTGACATAGAAGTCAATGGAGATTTTTTCCTCCTGTGGAGGAACTGCAGTGTGTGGTACTTCCTTGTTGGGTTTAAATCTGGAACAGATGTTGGGTGCTTAATCAAAAGCCATATTCAGTGTTGTGTGGCTTAAATGCTGTACTTAATTGTCTGGTTGTATGCATGGTGTTTTCTTAGAATTGAGGTGTTCCTCCAGGACAGAATTGGAGGTTATTTTAAGCTCTCTCAGCCCCTGTAATGTACACTACGTGTTCACAAGTTTACACACCGATTTCTAAGGGCATCCAGAGACTGCTGCTAGTCTGGTTGCTGTTGGTTGCTCTGCACTGGAACAATCCCAAATGCTGGTCCAGGACCACAGGAACTTTAAATGTAGCGCGTCTCTGCTGAACGGTCACATTGCTGACTAGATCTGTGCCGTTGAAGAGTGAAAACCTGATCGGAGGAGTTCCTTTGCTTGACTGGCAGGAGATCACGCAAAAATAACTTTGGTAACTCTCCTTTAACACTGTGAAAGAGATGTCGGGGTTTGACACCCGTGCTGAGGAAACAGGAGGGGAAACATAACTCCAAAATGCTCTTAAAAAAACATGACTGAGCATTGAAGGCTGCGGTCAGACCTTTGAATGTGACATGGAGCTCAGGGCTGCTGGTGTTGAAGACCTTTGTGTTGTTGAAGCTGTTGGTAGCCACACAGGTGTAGGAACCGCTGTCCTTCACGGTCGCTCTGAGGAACACAGAATTCTTATTATTTCTTTTTCTTTTTCAGCAACTGTGCAACACAAGCTTTAATAAAGAACTGGGATTCACGATTTTTAACCATTTTCAGGGTAATTTTAACAGTTTTTGTGACCATGTTTTCCTGCATTTTCATAAAAAACGTTGTGTTGTGTTGCGACACGCAATGATTGGATTCAGCTACTTGTCCTTATGTCGTAAAATGTTGGTTCCTGCCAGCCACATATTTGAAATTTTCTTCCTGTTGATCAGTTCTTTTAAAGTTAAACCTGTTTGTCAGTCGATAAAAGTGAGAATTACTGGTATGAGAAAATCAGGGCCACCATCCCAGCCAGGGCTGGGTATCACAAATCATTTCCAGAATCAATCCGATTTAATTCGCCAGAGTCTAGATCGATTCGAGCCACAAGTTTTTCCAGTTTTTCGGTCCATTTGATTTGATTTAATTCAATTTTGAATTTACACGGTTTACACATTTAGACATATATGTCAGAAATACATTAATATTCTATATATGATCATCATACTATTAAGAGATTTGTGGCTGATTCCGAGCACACACAAGTTTGTGGAGTTAGAGGCAGAATCAGAGATTTCTGCCATACAAGGTTAGCGACTCCAGCGAGTACGTGGTAGAGTCATGGTTTGGGCCGGAATCATTGGGATTGAAGGTGTGAAAATGACCTCTGAAAAGTAGGTGGACTTTCTGACTGACCACTTTCTTCCATAGCCCAAAAAGAAGAACCATGCTTTCCATAACAAAATCATTTTCATGTATGACACTGCACCATCTTATGCTGCAAGGAATACCTCTACATCATTTGCTGCTATGAGCACAAAAAGAGATAAACTGATGGTGTGGCCCCCAACATACCCGGACCTCAACCCTACTGAGAACTTTTAAAAGTGTTTGTAACAAGTCTCATTCCTTCTCATATGAGGAGGAAATGTGGATTACCCAGAGGGCAAAAACCCCTTTAGAGTTATAAAAGCTAGATTCTGAGTTGTGTGAAAAATCTCCAACCTGTCCCTGTTTGAGGTGAAACCTCAGGTCTGCAGGAACCACCATAAGCGAGCTGTGGCGGGTCTTACCGGCTGATCACGAAGCTGTCGTCTGCAGGGATGAGGGAGGAGGAGATGATCTGTCCGTCACGCAGCCACATGAAGGACACATGATTACCAGCACTGAGTCTGCACTGCAGCTCCACTTCACCCCCTTCAAAGAGCTCCACAGGACCTGAGGGGGTGATCTGTGCCCCCTTCACTGGCTCTGCAGGACAACGGAAGTAAGCCACATTTAATCTTCACATCCTGTGATGGACATACAGTACATGTTATTATTGATCTCACTCTACTCATCAAAGGGACTCACCAATGACCTTTAAGTTGTGGGTTTGACTGACAGTTGGACTAATGGCCGAGTTGTTCTGCACGCTGGCCACACACTCCAGGTAACCTTCATGGGACAGCTGGATCTTTTTTGGAATGACACCAATCTCCCCCCTCATAGAGGTGTATTCCCCCAGCACGTTGGTGCGGTCCCCCTCCCTGCAAAAATGCTGGTAGTTGGCGAAGACCTCACCACCATCATGCTGCACTTTACCCGTATGGGGAGGGGCTCTTACTTGAATAAGCGTAGAAGGATGGACTCATTTTGAGGGTGAATTGGCACTTCACAGATAAAGCTCTCGATCTCTGTGACCAGAGCCTCTGAGGGGCCGAAAAGCTTTGGACGGCCCAGCGACAATTCATCTGTGAGGAAACATGAAACCAGCCTGTGTGAGCATGCGCAAGAAACTAGCAGCTGCAAAATCGGCTAACAAACCAACTGACGAACCGCTGTCACCGCCGCCGCAACACAACCCTGCAGGCCCAACAAGACATGACAAGTTCATGAGGGTCCAAACTGAACCTCGAGGTGTGAACGCCTGAACGTAAGCAGTTTGTGTCAATCACTCACCAAGAACAACAATTGAGAAGGAAACAAGCATCCTGCAGAAAACGAGAGCCTGTCCTGCAGCTCCAGGGCAGCAAGAGCGTCTGTGCTGTGACACCAGCTCACAAGCATGTGCAAGCCACTGATAGTGCTGTCCCCTCCCTGTCTGAAGCATCGGGCAGTTAGCTGCCATGTTTGATACAAAACTACAGCACTGGCCACTGAGGAAGCAACCAAGTCATGTCCAATTTTCCTTCAACTAACTTTACACACCTGAAAAAGACACAATACCTAACAAATAACTTTCAGAGAGAACAAACAATAAGTCTTAAATAAAGAGAATTTTGACAGATTTATGTTTATTCCAAGTGTACAGTCATCGTGCTGGACAAACTGGGACATTTTTTGGACCAGAATGAAAACAAGAGCAAAATATAGATTTTAAATCATACAAATTGTTATTTTTTTACCAATAGAGCAAAAATGTCTGAAGAGAAAAGTTTGACACTAGCTCGGTTCATACCTGATTCAGCTTTGGTTCATAAGGAAAAGGTTACCGTGGTTACCATGGAGCAGCATCTTCTCTTTTTTCCCAATTTTTTTTAATGACACTTATATTTTGAGAGTGCAAAGCAGTTCTAAAGTAAAAAAGGAAAATTTGTGCCGGTGGTCATTTGATGAATCAACAGTGGACTGACTGGAGATGGTTGGTTTCAGTGGACAGTGTGGCTCTCTGGCTGTTGTTTGTAGATTCCTGCATTGCTCGGTCCTGGACTTGGAGTTCTGCTGGTAAACTCTGGTGTGACCTCGGCTCAGAGAGAGGCCATGCAGCACAGCTGGATGAAACAAGGCATAAACTGGCTGAGAAAAATCAAGTGACTGTAAAAAGCAGCAACCATGCAGGTTACAAATCAAACTCTGACGTTTTAACCCTTGTGCTATCCTAGGCACTTTTAACATTGGGAATTGGGTCACCTAGACCCACTAGACAGTCCGCTAAACCTTTTTTCTTCAATGATTTGTGATCTTCACTGGTGTCCATGGATTACATGAAATCCTCTTCACCTTTATTCGCCTTTGTCATGGTAGGGATAACACGTCTATGTAAGGATCAGGTCATCTGAACCCCATAGGATAATACAAGGGTTATACAGTGTAAAACCAATATTTAAGTGCCTATCAGGTATATATTTATACAAATCTGTAAGTGTTCTTGAACCCTTGACCTGCGTAGAAACTTCTGTGAAACTGACCAGAGCAGTTTTTAACCCTTCAACACCAGAGCTGTTGCTGCCAACATGCTCTTTGACATACCATAAATCTTTTACCTTTCATGTGATCACAATGAATCAGGTGATTCTAAAGCAGGAAAAAGCAGCTTTTCATTTTACAAACGTAAACGGAATCGGCTGATCTACGTTGATTCCGTAAACACTTCAATACAGGAAAGTGTTGCTTGTCAGCGCAAAACTGCTTTTCTCTGCTTGAGAATCTGCTGGAATTGCATTAAGTGTGGATACGGTTGAAGCGTAACGGTCGCCAAAAGAAAGTAAACACTGGAGCTAAAGCTTTGGCGTAAAAGTTTTGAACAGCACCTATCTCAATGTGATTCATTTGTTTCTTAACTGCTGAATTGGAAGCAAGCAGTAAATGTTTCAGTTCCTCAAATGACCACTGAAGGCAGGTTTTAGAAGGGAGCAACTTCTAGTTCAGTGGTCACCGGGCCACGGACCACTACCGGTCCTTGGGTCACTTGGTACTGAGCTACAGACCGAATAAAATGCATAGGCTAACTTCAGTTATATTTGAAGGAAGTTTTATTTTGGAAAACTACCGGATTCTGTTCACCACATGGTCTGTCTTGACGCGTCACGTGATTTTAAGCATCGGCTCGGATTTCTAAGTCAGTAGCCAAGTGCTAAAAACAAAAATAAAATACAAAAAAACAAAACGCATTTGGAAAGTTTCTTTGGGTAAAAAAGAGCCAATTAGGAAACTGATAAAGAGCCTTAGACTTAAAAGAAAAAAAAAGCTGCTATTTACAGTTCTCCTCCAAATAAGGATTTATGGAGACAGTTGTGCCTGACATGCGGAAACTGACATTTGGATGTTTCACACACGCAGATAATAAAGTTGCAGACTTGGTGGATTGCTTTTATTGAATAATTTACAAATCAGAAACGACTTCTACACATCAACAACGTCTTCATAATCTATTAAAAAATAAATAAAGGAAAAGAAAAAAAAAGTTAAACAGTCTTCTTAAAGCTTATTGCTATGCCATCAGTCTGGTTAAATGGGTTGGGGTGTGGGGGGCAACAATCAAGCTAGCTGTCATCACGTTAGCAGTGGAGCCGTCGGTTCCCCTCTGCTCCAGGCCTGCACAAGAACCCTTTTTAGGAGCAGTGGTTCTTATCTTTGGGAGGGCGCGTGTATGACTGGACCCTGTCCCTTTCCTTTGTCCCGCCCAGTCGCCTTATTTTGGAGGGGCAGAAGTGGGCAAAGTAAACTTCCGCTAAAAAATGGCCGACCCACTTTTTAGAGCCCTCTAAGTGATTTCAGAGATTATGGGTCCATATGTGTCTCTATTGTCTCTAGATTTGCAGATGCTCAGTGGACTTTCAGCGCATGTCCTGTCAACATATTGGACATTGTTTTCTAGCTTACATTGTTCTCATCCGCAGTTTAGTGAGCTTTTTTGGCCTTGGTACAAATGTTCAATAAAACAAACAAACCTGGATTTATGGTCTCAGGCTGAACTTACTTCGCTAAAGAAACGCTGCTGAGGGCTGGAAACGCAGAGCAGGGGGCATGGAGAGAAAAACAAACAAACATCTGAGAGTATACATTTCTGTAGGTGAAGACCCCCCCGCCCCATAGACTCACAGACCTCGGTTGTGTTCAAGGATCTTGATCAGAGAGACGGATCCCACTCCCAGCACCAGCACGAAGAAACAAGACAGCGTGACCACGATCACCTCTGTGAGGGACGGTAGACACTCTGAAAAAAATGAAAAGACAGTTTCGCAGCTCTGTAATTGATCCATGAAGCCTACGGAGAAGTCATTTACCTCGGGGGGGGTCGGTAGGAGATGTTCCTTCGAAAAAAGAGTTTAGGATCTTGTCTGAAAGATGGTGAAAGAATGGAAACGGTCACAAGAAGAGCAGAACAAAGAATAAAAAGTCAGGATTCTTCTAAAGGATCAAAAACACTTTTTCTTCAACAGAAGTTATGATACAATAACTCTCAAGTCAGAGGATTTCAAGCAACAGTCCGGGACCAAATGTGGCACCATGTCTTTTTTACACGTTTAATTATCCAAACAAACTTGTCTATTAAAATTGTTTCTTAGAAAAAGAAAAAAATAGAGTGGAGCAAAATACTGAGAAATTTGCATTTGTCTAGAAAATCTAAAAACTTCAAAGTAAATGTTAACATTCTTCACAATCTCAAACTACAGTAGTGTTACTAGTATTTCTGTTATCACTGCTTGTGAAAGAACTGTAGCCTCATCTTTGAAAAGCTAAATGGATTATGAATGAAGCTAGTGTTTGTTGCAAAGCTTGAATGAAAAAGTCTGGGTGTAAAAGCTGAAAGGCATCAGAGAGTTCAGTTTCTTCAGGAGGTTCCTGCTTGAGCTTTGCTTTGACCCACTTTTCTGGTTTTTGAAACAAGTTTGAAAACTCTTCAGCATTCTGCAGACAATGGTCGGTTTGACATGAACTCATTTTATGAAAAAAAAAGTCCATGTTCGTGTGTACATTTACAGTTGCGGTTTTATGCAGATTTCTAGCCATTAATGAGTTTGTTCCAAGTTCCAGTTTGTTCAGACTTCCGGTCTGTATTCTACCCAGTAACAGGATCGTTTTCTGCTTTTTATGCGTTTTTAGGAACATTAGATCCATCTTTAGCTTTGCTTCAGCCACTTCTAATCAGTGATAGTTAACATAGTGGTCTGAGTAGATGGGTCCTGCTGCATTGGAATCTCAAAATCAGGTTCAACCTTTTTGGTTCCTATGGCCCACTTTCAGTTCCTGCAGAACCTTTCCGGTCACCACAAACAGCAAAGCCTCTCAGTACTTCAGAGAACTGCTCCTTCAGGTTGATGGTAGAAACTTTCTACTCTTCACTCTGCATTCCACTTACAGTTTTATACCTTTTTATATCTCTGTTTAGTTGTTTTTTTTATTTTCATTTCCTTTTCACGTCATGCATCATTGAATGGATTATACCATTTCTTTAAGACCTTTAAATGTGTTTATAAATCTCTGTTTGTTATTTTTTGCTCATCTTTTGAGTGTTCTTTCAGCTTTACAGGTTCACACTGTCACTGTTCAGTTTTTAGTTACTCTGCATTGGTGTTTGCTATTAAATCACAGTAACAGTTTTACTCTGGGCTGAAACATGTGAGCTAAGGCTTTTGAACTATGGCCTTCACATGTGTACAAACAAAGTGACACCGCTGCAGTATTCACACAGCAGACAGATTTATCTGCAAGAAAAGGTCAGAAATCCCTTTGTTGCCTTTTGATACGGAAGCCCTATCTATGAGGTCTGCAGAGAGGAAAACATTAAGCTTGATAACATGAAACTGCTAAAGACACATGCAGAGAATGCCTGGAGGAAATGAATGGTTTCAGGTTTTCACGTTCCCCGCTTCTGCACCAACAGCATGACCGTAAAAAATAGATCTGCTCATGAGTTAATCACACCTCTGTGGTCAGTTACTGACTTGACTGACGGTAACCACACTCGCTTGAAAAACCATTCAAAGGGATTTCCTGTTGCTGCTCAGCTTCGATTGAACTGTTGTCCGTGTTTTTATCGCTCCTCTTTTTCTGGGATGATTATCTCACAACGGCCAAATTTAATCTTAGAAAGTCTGAAATGAATCGAATTTAAAATAATCTGTTGGTAATTTAGCAGTTGTAATTATGATCATATTTTTATTTTACAACTGTGAGCCTTAATATGTAAAGAAAAATAAAGGGAATTTGCTTTGGTGGTGGGCAAGGGTCTTTTTTGGCTCCACCTAATGAACGTGACAGACAGCTGCCTGTTTTTATTCCTCCGTCGGTTCTTGCGTTCCTGAAGGGGTCTTAGTGCACCCACATGAGATGTTGAGAAAGACGGGTTTTGTTTTCTCAAATGATCAGAAATGGCTCCTGGACGCCCCCCTGGGTAGGTGTTCCAGGCATGGCCCTCCGGGCGGAGACCCCAGGGAAGATTCAGGAACACGCTGGAGAGGCAGCTTAGACCGCTGCCCCCACAAACCCGGGGGATGAGCGGGAGAAGATGGACGGATGCAGGATTATCTGAAAAGCTCCATGACTAATTCTAGGGACTATCTTATAACAGGCATGTAACAGGTTTGCCAGGGACACCTTCAGAGCAAACAAATTTGAGACTTCTTCCGTTGCAGATGAAGGTTGTCATATATCTTCTGATGGCTTCTATCAGTTTATAAGACTGTACTGATGGAGACACGGTACGAGGAATTGAATCATGTATAAGTCAGTTCTATTAAAACTTTTAACCGTTTTGTCACCGTCTCCAGTCCATCTTTTCTTGTTACCGGTACTTACACCACGATGGATAAGGTTTTCCAGTACCCTACAGGTTCTGCTGAACTTATCATTCTAACAGCTATAATAGCTCAGAGGCATTTCTATAGGAACTGGAAATGTTTCTGCTGAAAGACCTAGCAGTCTACAGAAACCTTCAGTTTACTGCAGTATTTGTTTTCCCTATATAGGTGTCAAGGCTCACCTTGCTCCTTTGAAGACTGAAAACAAGGAATTGTAACTGCACTCTTTGAACATGTTAATAGGTAATTTATCTTATCTTGGTGCGTTTCTAAATACTTGCAGTGGTATTGTGTCATGTTTTTGTAACTTGCAGATAACTTGTTGGACTTTGTTTGAAGAAAGCAGGCTGTCCTCTGCTTGAACTATTTTGGTATTTTCTGTTTGGACGCCTTTTCTCCTCATCTCTTCACCTGTGACCTGGACCAGCACAGCTGAGCTCTCCAGCCACGGCGCAGAGTCGTCGTAGCTGTCTCTGACCCTGCAGCGGAAGTACCCAGAATCTTGTGGGTCAAGCTTGGAGAGGATGAGAGTTTGTCTTTGGTCATGGATGTGGAAGTGAGGAAGGAGGAAATGAGTTTGAGGATTTGCATGGGACTCTGAAGGAAGCGTGGAGCCATTCAAGAGCCAGGAGATGTAGGGGAAGGTTCCTCTGCTGATGTGACATCTTAGCATGGCAGCGGCCAGCTTCGTCGTCGCTGTGTACAGATATATCAACTCCACTTTCACGTTTCCTCCAACTGGAACTGGATGTGAGAAGGAGAAGGAGATTACAGGGAACAGAACCTAGGCCTCTAATCGGTGGAAGACGGCCTTCACACTCAGGTCTCACCTACTTCCAGACTGACAGGCTCACTCATCAATTGTTGCAACTCAGTTTTCACCCGGCACCGGGCCTCGCCCATGTCCAGCCCGGGGAATGCATCCACTCGGAACCAGGCAGCCAGGCTCTCTGTAGCTGTCACAGTTTCAATGTTCCTGTCGTCCAGATAAAGCGAGAAGTTCACTGGAGGGCTTCCTCTGGTGCACCAGCAGGTTACGTTGGCCTGGTAACTGGCCCCGTCTTTGAAGAGGAAGAAGGAGATCTTTGGTTTGGAAATAAAGGCTGGAGGAGGAAAGAGAAGGGATGTTAAAGTCCATGTTGCTAGGAGGAATTAAAGCTGTGGGATCAGCCTCTCTGTGGCTGGACCATGAAAAAAAAGTCTCACCTTGTTTGCCTCTGAGCAAGGCATTGTCCAATTAGATACAACACTAAAGCACCAAACCCACACCTGAACATAATCAGTACGCTGGAGATAAACTGGAAAAGGGTCGATTATTCCCCTAAATAAATAATTTCTATCCGAGAAACTGCTAAACACTCAGAAACGGGAGGTTTTGAGTACTTTATGAAGTAATCTGAGTACTTTCTTAGCTGCCTATCACATGTCCCTGGACTGTAGTGGTAACAGGAGTAAAGCCTAAAGGAAGGTGTCTTGGAGGATTATTCTTCCTGATGTGGATGTGAGCTGTGTTGTTGTCAGACTGTGTTTGAAAAGAACAGAATGAGGCCCGAAAGGCATCTGACATTAGGACGCAGTGATCCAGAGCTCAATGATCCACTTTGTAGTCATGGCACTGGACTGGTGGCCTCATGTTCTGCATACTTGGGCTGAACTATTAACTGATCCCCTCCTAGTGGAAAAATGTTGAGAGGGAAGGAGAAAGTGCTGTGAAGATCTGACAGACGTAAAAGTCCACTGGGAATGTCTGACAGAAGAACCTGTAAGATACTGCCACCTATTTGCTTTGACCACTTCCTGAAGGAGGCAGGAGACGCAGAGGAAGCCGCACACTGTGCCTTCTTTGTCAAGGAGAGAGACCAGAGCTGCGGTTGCAGGGTTATTGGTCACTGCTGCAGTCCTCAAACTCTGGAGTGGACACCACAAGTGAAAGGTGGTGGTCAAACCAAATGAGGCCCGGTTGTGAGGTGGAAGCAGACAGGTGGAGAGGGGTACTGCAGCTTCAGCTGTAGATGGAGCTGAAAGTCTGGTGCAGTTTGGTGAGACCAAGGTGCAGAAAAACTGTCAGTATACCTATAATTAACCCCACATGGATTTCAAAAACCATGTCACACGTTCTTTGATGATACAACCATTGACCACTGCAGACCTCAGAAGCAGGAGAGATGTTGACATGCGTTTATACAAAGATTTCCAAATTGAATGTTGACATTTGGGATTATTTAAAGTCTAAACAATGGTGTGAAGTCTGAAAATAGTTTAAAGGCATTAATAAGTCCAAATGTTGGTGAAACGTTTGAAATCTAGTCATTAATGACAGACACAGAACATCAGCCAGAAACCACGTTTCAGATGTCTGTGTTTATGGCTAGCTGGATTTCAGTGATCTCCCCACCTAAACACCACCATGCATGTCACCTGTGTCTTCCCTGAAGCATAAAGCAAAAGCTTGAAGACTTTTGAGAGAATTTAACCAACATATCTGCACAATGGTTTCAACACCAACAACAAGAAAAATCTTCTGCAGTTTGCTTTCATTTTTCTTCTCTTTACTTTTTTGGAACAAATATTCTCATGGTCCTGCGTGTGACTTTTATCAATCTTAGGAAGGTAACAGATTTTATATGGCTTTGTTAGAGTTCATTATGTTCTAGAAGTTTCTGTCTTACATTCATCTGCCCCCCAGAGTTTATTTCCTATGATTTCAAAATATTGTTCAGTGTTTTTTCATTCAAGGTGATGCTAAATTAAATGGAGTCCTAGATTAAAAAGTATGTTGTGAATTAACAACACACACTAGGGTTTACCCCATTCTCCAATTCAGTTAGAAACAGTTTAGACACACTAAAACTCCTTTTTGCCTCACCAGCAGAACAATACAAGTCTCCTGTTTGAATAAGTCAGTGGGAGACATCTTTGTTGGCTGTTTGGCGATACTGAAAAAGACAGCTGTGTTTGTGGTGTTCTATCTGGTTCTAGATGTAGTTGGAAGAGCAGCAGATCCAGGTGAGATATTTCCAACCCATTTATCAGAGGGAGGGACATCGATGCAGTATTCACCTTTAATGGTCACCTGCACCTCTGTGCTCGTGGAGAACCTCCTGGTGTTCTGAACTGTGGACCAGGCGGTACAGTAGTAACCACCTGCGTGTTCTGGAGTCGCCCTCTCTATTATAATCTCGTTCCCATGGATAAGGTAGGCGGCGGTTGAGGGGGGGACCTCCCTACTGTTGAAGAACCAGGTGTATGAGAGGTGGGAGCCTCGGCTGGCGTTGCAGCTCAGGACGATGCGTGAGCCTTCAAATGCGACTGGAGGGGAGGGGTCAGGAATCACTCTGGTTCCAGATGCTGGAGCTGCAAATACAAGATTTTTAGAACAAGAGTCTTTGGAGCTGACAGGAAGAAGCCACACCTGATGAAGATGGGTGAAAATGTTGTTACTCACTGACTGTCGTCAGCCTGATCTCATTGCTGACTCTTGCTCTTCCTCCAGCGGTCACCACGCACCGATACGATCCTCCCGAGGCTGCTGTGACCTTCAGCGCGAACTGTGCAGTTTGGTTTCCTTTCAAATCCACACGGGTGTTGATCAGAGAGCTGCCGTTCCTCAGTAGCTGGTACATGACCGGAGCAGAGGAGCTAATAGCAAAGCAGCGGAAAAGCACCTTTGAGTTGAGAAAGGCCATGTCCGGGCCGCTCAGCAGCGGACGTGGAAACCTTGAAGAAGCTGCAGAATTCAATCAGAAGCTT
Organism: Oryzias latipes; assembly: GCF_053564925.1. Taxonomy (NCBI): domain Eukaryota; kingdom Metazoa; phylum Chordata; class Actinopteri; order Beloniformes; family Adrianichthyidae; genus Oryzias; species Oryzias latipes. The sequence continues at coordinate 296,264 of NW_027616336.1, forward strand.
TATTATTCCGTTCTATCCTTGGGAGCTCGACAGTTCAGCTACAGCAGAACGAGCAGAGCCAAACCAGGCCTCATGTCTGAACACTTACATGTCCTGATGAGCAAACTTCCCAGGGCTGGAAGATGAAGTGGAGAAAATGAGGTTGTGAGGGGTTACATCTTCTCTTTATTTTTCACATTTCACGCAACAAACAAGGAACTCACCCAAAACTAGCAACAAATTCAAACTTTGGCAGTCCCTCATGACAGTCCTCTGCACGGTTTTGTGTCTGACTGACGTCCGGCACGTTCAAGAGTCAGGTTATGGGAGGAGGGGGGGGCTGGCACATATGTTGTAGGCAGATAACACTTCGGCTTGCATGTTTAGCTTTATTTGAACAATCTACAACATGTTCAAGCTTCAAAGCATGAATACATCACACATGAACAAAAGACAAAAGCTTTCAGTGGGGAAGACACATTCACAGTTCATTTTAGGTTACAGTGGAACATAAACTTTGTTTATAACATTATTTCCAACACAGCGTCAATGTTCTTAAACATACTTAAAAACTTGTCTGTCAGATAGGGATCCAGCTCACATGGACTCTGGCGTGGCTTCACACTTTATTATACCTTCTTTCTAAATTCACACCATCAGAAATCATTGCTCCATGTTGTGGGGGGGGGGCAGGCCGTCAGCGTTTTTTGCTTGCTCTGTCACGTCCCTGCAGCCTCTGGCCCCCCAGGCTGTCCTCCGCTGCCGCTGCTGCAGTGACTTCTGCTGGTGACCTTCCGGCTTCTGAGCAAAGTGGCGTGCTGCATCACCAAGAACCGCTTATCCGAGCTGCTCTGTGGGGCAAACGTGCACATGTACAGGGAGAGTGTGAGCACGTGGACACCGAAATGACCCCCCCCTTATGTTCCCAACTCTCCAAAAGCTCGGATGATTTTAAGTGTTTTTTTTTCTTCTAAATAAAACAAAAGACTTAAGTTTTAATTCACACGACCAAATCATTTATTCAGATGTTCCTTTTGTCCCTCTGAACATTCAAAATGACCAAACATCCGTATTTAATTCTGAAATGTTTTGAGTGATTCCTATTAATTTCCTTCTACCTGCAGAGAAAACAACCACATAAACAGTTTTGAGAAACTCCGATCTTTTTTGTTGATTTTCCTTCACTTATTATTTACTTTGTGTGTACTAAAATAAGCTTTGTCTCCCTTCTTCTTTGTTATGGTTGAGAACCAACCATATCAGGGTGTTTAAATTGCTCTGGTCTGCTGTTTCAGGGTCATTTTGCCCCAGAGAGCATAGCCTCTCTAGGATCACTAAAACCCTCAACCACCACCACCTTATGGTGGTAATATATACATATTTTTTATAAAGGCTGCACAGAGTGGCAGTGGTTAGCGCTTTCTTGCCTCACAGCAAGAAGGCCCCCGGTTAAAGTCCCGGCTGGGGGACCTGAACCTTAAGAAGATGAATGAATGAATGAATGAATGAATGAATGAATGAATGAATGAATGAATGAATGAATGAATGAATGAATGAATGAATGAATGAATGAATGAACATTTTAAAAAAGAAATAAGAAAAAAGATATTGGAATTCAGACAGGCTTTTAGCTGACTGCTTTCATTTGATTTTTTTTAATTTGTTTTCATTTTTGATTCTTGTGTTTTTGTTATCCATCCATCCATTTTTAAAATTGGAGTTGCTGGAGCCTATCCCAGCCACTGTTGGGGAACGGAGGAGTGCACCCTGAACAGATAGCCAATTTGTTGTAGTGCGGCGGGCCACACCATCACACGAGAGACAATTTAGAATCACCAATTAACCCGAGTGCCTGGAGAAAACCCAGACGTTCACAAGGAGAACATACAAATGCAACATAGGAAGATCCAGGTTCAAACCCAGGCCTACTTGCTACAAGGCGAGAGTGCTAACCACCACACCACCGTGCAGCCCTGTTTGTGTTGTTTTTATATAAAATTTCTAATGCCTTTTTCAAAATACGTTTTGGTTATTTAATGCAAATTTACAAAAAACCCTGAAAGGTGCTATCTGAATAGAATATGTTTTTCTTACTTTTTGTCGTGCCTACTGTAATATTTGTAAAGCATTTCGTAGATTTTAACCTCTCTAAAGAGTTAAACAGATAAAGTTGATTTTTCAGAATGTTTTTAGGTTTTACAAACTTCCTGGCATCTGTTAGACTCACCATGACCAGCATGTCTTTCAGCCTATCGATGGCCTTCGTATTGGCTCGACCGCGTGACACGTAGGAGGTCAGGATGATGCTAAGGAAAAAGAGTTTCAGACACAAACATCAGCTCATTCTTTGACAAGGATCTCTGGTTCTTGGCATGACAGCTTCATCATTTAAAGTAGGACTCGTGCCACTTTTTGTCCAAATCTTATAGCTCACATCTTTCCCAGAACTCCAGGCAGAATGCCGCAAAACAACTTAAAGGCGTTCCAGAGAAATCTACTGATATTTTGTAAAACTAGGGCCTGACTAATTTCTGTTCTTTTCTCAGTCATGCAGAGCCAACCAACTAATTTTATGAGCCTCACTTCCAAAACTCCCAACCACACTAATCAGCAGGGCTGGGTCTAAAACATGAAGTATTCTTTTGAACTGATCTATCCGTGAACAGAAGCACGACTTATCGAACACTAAAAGAAAAAAGAACACATGGGAGGGGCTTTCCTGTGAAGAAACTTAAAGGCGGCAGAGGAGCAACTCTATACCTGACACCTGAAAATAAGCCCCTCCCCCCTATCAGAATATTAGTGTGATAAAAGATAAGGTTTTAATAATATTCAGAAACCAACACCACTGTGACAAAAAGAAAAAAGGAAACTAACTGGATCAAAACTTTACGAGTGAACCAGTCAGGTTTAGAATGTTCCACTGTCACAACAAATCCTGCTTCCCTCATTAACAGAGCAAATAAAACATGAGAACAGAAATCAGGATTCATATATAAAACGTGATGATTTCATACATGTTTGTTTGCAGCATTGGTTAAGGTGCTCTTTGCTTGGGGTTACCTGCAGACAACATTCCCATCTACCTGAGTCTTAACTCCACAGGTTAACACAGAAACTATGAACTCAGCAGCATTTGATCCAAATTAACTTCACAGACTCACATCTCTGCGAGGATGAGCGGCAGAGCAAAGGCCTCGGAGGACAGGTAGCGGATGGTGGTCTGGGCTGCAGCGGGAAGATTTTTCACACACTCTCCTGTCACATTAAAAACCGTTTCTTCACTTCCAAACGGGCCGCAGGAGCTGGAGGTGGAGCTGGATCTGAGATGCAAGAAGCAAACCGTTTCACTCCAGCAAAAACCCATTCAGACGGGAAGCAGCCAAATGCACAAAGACAGCTTAGGATGGACGGAGAGGCTCATACGGGTATTGCTGCTTGTGGAAGTCGTATCCCAGGGTGACGGCGGCCATGAGGAGACCCAGAAGCAGCATGAAGTGGAACAAAACAGAGGAGCTGGAGGCCCGAAACATGCGCTGCTCCGCCATGCAGCAGCGCAGGACGCTGAACTGCAAACAGAGAACATTTCACCTCTAAAGAACCTGCTTTACAAAAGTAGTGTAGTACAATAGTATTTTACTTTTTGTAAAATGCTCATTATTACTATATTACATTTTGTAATATAGTCATATTTTACTCATTACATAATTAGTAACTGACTTATATTTTTTTTAAAGAGGAAAGGGCTGGGTACAAAAACAGAATCTAGTTTTTACTATTAACAGAATACTTTAAACTTTGCCTCACTCGTGCGGCACTTTGAGGCTTTATTATATCCAAGACTTTCTTTCATTTTTTATTCCTGTAAATTTTCTTAATGTTTGTGTCCTGTTGTTGCCGTTAAATAAAGTCAAAGCTTTGTTGGGGAGCACTTTTGTTAGTTTTCAGGAGCCCACAGGCCTCAGGGTCTCTCTTCTGTTTTGTTTTATTAAAGCAGACATGTTTCACCTGAATGTTGTCTTCTGGACTGGACTGAGAGCTGTTCCTCCAAACGCACACCCCGTGAACCCGTACCGCAAACCTCTCTCCGACACTCGCCATAGGAATGACAGGTTTACGTTTGGATCATTTTTACTTTGAAGAGAAAGAAACGACTGCAATAGTAAAGAAAACTAGCGATTTGTGAAGGTCTTATTGCCTTCATACACACCTGTCTACTCTAAAGAGCCTTTTTTTGTTTCTAGTGAACATGCTCTGAAGGTCAGGATCTGAATTTGCTCCTTTTCTCAGTTTGGCTTTAAGGTGTCAGGCTGGACCAGTGAGCCTCTTTCAGACACCAACAGTTACATGAATGCAGCCCAGATTAGGCGTCACACCTTCCCATATTTATGCAGCAGTCTGATTGTCCAACATTGAAACGAATATTCAAATGTAGCTCATGTGAATGCTCACGACCAAACTAGGTCAGAAAAATCTCAAACGATTTGACATATTTCTCTAAATCTGTGTTTTCTTGAAATTTGAATCTAAAACAATCTACCGGACCAAACTAAACTAAAATAATCAGTCAAAATATAAATTTGCTTCTTCCCCATCCCTTTCAAGCAATTAATCAAAATGTATTTGACAATTATTAAGTGAATATGTTCAGTGAGCCATTTGTGTGAACTGTACATATAAGTCTAAATATGTTTATTTATCATTAGGAGTAATTTTGTCAAGAAGTTAGCATTATTTTCTCTTTTTTTAAAGTGATTTATGAGTAATGTATATAAATGGGATATATCTATATTTTCTTTTTATTGTTATTGTCTTATTCTGTTTTTGTAGCTGAAATTGCTTGAAATAAACCAGAAAATCAACGTGAGGGAATTCAGAATAAACTAGAAATAAAAGTGATTTTAAACAGAACTAAACAGAACTGAAGCCAACTGAATCAAATTAATGAGAAAAAAACTTGTGAAACTAAACTGAACTTATATATATTTCTGAGCTCTGAATAAAACTCAATAATCTACTCATCAAAGTTAGGTTAAAGTAAAAAAGAGAACTTCTGCAGTTGTTACTTCAAAATATGCATTATTATAGAGCAGGGGTCGGGAACCTATGGCTCGCGAGCCATATATGGCTCTTTTGATGGTCACATGTGGCTCGCAGACAAATCTTTAATTATAGTTTTTTATTCATTAGACCAGTCCTTCTCGGGCGCGATGCGATGCCAGAGGCGCGCAGTAGTAGCGGTGCTTAGAGAGAGAAATCTGCGCCAGCGCTATAAGTTTACAATTATCTATTATTTCACAGAGTTTGTACCAACTGGAAACCTGTGAATTGCCGTGCCTAAAAGTTCGCGCTCCCGTCTCTGAGAAAGAGCGCGCAGATGCGGAGACGGGATGTGTGAGGGAGAAAACAGAGGGTGGGGCTGAGGTGTTGTGGGGACAGGCAGCAGATGAACCGCGCAGGGATTGTAAAAACGTAAAACCCAATGCCCGTCACTCACTGCAGCGTGTGAGTGTGTGTTTGGCTCCCCGTCTGCATGTGAGCAGTCTTTGTCACATCTACAGAACATTCAGACCAACCTAAGATCACGTTTAAAGTCTCAATACCTGCATGAAGCAGAAACTCACCACGTATCAACCAGACTAGACCATCAGCAAAACTACCACGAGAAACACTCATCATTTATTAGCAATAGCATAACAATGTTATTAAAAATAATCCACAGACTTATTGTACTTTAAAAATGTTGAAATTACATCAAATGCACACATTCACTTGTATATTTAGTTTTAAACATATTGTCGCGGACTGAGTTTAACTTGGCTGTCGGGCCGCGTTAAAAGTTCTGGGGTTCATTGAACGCGTCAAGCAGAGATCTGATTGGCTCTCAGTTCTGTCGCTCAGCCTGTTGTTAGGTAGTTTGGACCAATGGGGTTCAGCTATGGGCCGAATAAGGGAAATGGGAGGCCTGGAGCGGGAGCAGGTGAATATAAAGTTGGTAGAAGCGCTCTCTCTCGTCTCGTGTCGACAGGAGATTCAGGAGTTGCTGAATTAATTTTACGGCGTTTGTTGCGGTCTGCAGTAATCAGAATAAAGAACCTTAAAAGAGGTTAAGTCTCCGTGCCTCAGTGTGGGAAAGAGACACTACATTATTGTATGGCTCTTTCGAAATTACATTTAAAAATATGTGGCGTTTATGGCTCTCTTGGCCAAAAAGGTTCCCGACCCCTGTTATAGAGCAAGCTGCACATGTCTTTAATGCAATGTACGCAAACATTGTCTGACACCACCCTAAAAACACTCAATATCATGCTTCCCCCCCCTACATTCATCCTATTTTGTTTTATGCCTTTTCATGCCAGAAGGTTTGAGCCTTTCACCTGTGCACACCGTGCACCTTCCCTTCTTAACCATGGCTGCAGAAGAGCAGGACTTCGCCTACAGCAGGGGTCTGCAACCTCATCAGCTTCATTGCTTCATTGTGGCTCTTTGGCTTTGAAGAAAAATGCTGACTATTTTCATAAACAATTGTTTTAGTTCATTTTTAAACAAAGTGCTGTAGCTACTTTAATTAAAAATGCTGTAGCTGGAGGATCTGATTAAACACAGGATGTATTTCATTTTAAAATGAACTTGCATGTGCTGATCTCAAAAGTGCAAGAAGTTGAATTTGATATCCATCCATCCATCCATCCATCCATCATCCATCCATCCATCTTCTGAACCCACTTGTTCCCTGACCGGGTCACAGGGTTGCTGGATCCTATCCTGCCTATGGGCGGAGGCGGGATGCACCCTGGACAGGTCGCAAGTCTAATTTCACATATGTACATATATATCTTCTTTCTCTTTCGGCTCATTCCCATCAGGGGTCACCACAGTGAACAAGTTGCATGGTAAACTTGGCAATGTTTTACGCCGGATGCCCTTCCTGACGCAACCTTCTCAAAGCAACCGGGCTTGGGACCAGCACAGAAGTAGAGAAGGGAGCAGCCCAGATTCGAACCCTGAAGGCGCCGCAAACCAGCACGAGCTAAACCGGCTCCCATATGTACATATATATATATATATATATATATTTATAAAAAACTCAATTGTAGATATTATAAATGAAGGGCTTGATGGCCACAAAAACATAAATAGAGGGTATTTTTTCTAAGTTTGAGGTGGGACTTTGCGGCTCTGGCTGCGTTTTGATCCATAAGAAACTGGACCAAATGGCTCTTTTAGCATTAAATGTTGCAGGCCCCTGGTATATGGGAATGTTTACAGCACAAAACAGTTTTACAAACACACAGGATGTCATGTTCTTCTGTTTGAGACCTTTTTGATGTAGAAGGTGGCCGTCAGCGTGAAGATTCCTATGAGAGGCAGCAGGGGGCAGGAGTAGACTCCCACCCAGGAAACTGTTTGAACATAAACCAGATCCAACACATTGAAGGGAATCAGGAAGCGCTGTTTCCCAGACAGACGGGCCAGCAGTGAGGTCGGGAACTTCTCTTTCAGCAGCCTGCCGTGCAGCGAGAACACAGATCATAATCGATCACATCATAAGCTCCACAGCAGATTCACACTGTGGAGATGCAGCAGAAACTCTGGTTTGAAGGCACTCAGACATGACTCAGAAGGAAGTAGGCTGTTGATCTGAAACAAACCCACTTCCTGGGGTAGCTCAGGAGAAAAGTGTTGCAGAATGTGGCAAGGAAGTTGAAGATGCACAACTTGTACATTTCCCTGCCGAACCGGTTTTCCCTGCACTAAAACACAAACAGGAGGGTGGGTCAAAGACAGCCCACAAATCTTGATGAAACGCATGATTGACTTTCTGAATCACAGACGTACAGCTTCTGACAGTTTTCTGAAGAAGAAAAACAAGTAGATTCCCAGGGACGCCAGCTTCAAAAAGATGCTCCTGAGGAAAAGAACGTTTAGATGCTTGCAGGTCTGCTAGGGCGGCAGGAACCGCGTCTCTCTGCACCTCACCTCACAAGTGTGGCGTTCACCTGCGTGGTGAAAGAGTAGTCCTCGAAAGATGAGATCTTACGAAACATATGAGGTAAAACCAGGTTGACGAAGGTGATAGTGATCGGGGGGAGATACTGATAGAGCAGGTTGACCAGCCAGCTAAGGTCATCCTGAAAAGCAATCACACATGATGGGGCTGTTAACCAGTTTCTTTATTTTTAACCGTTAAACAGATCAAACTTTACCGTTTTCTGCTGAGAAACATGAGTGCTGAAGTAGATGAGGTAAAAGGCTCCACCCAGCAGACATAAGACGATCAGGTTGAGGATAAACCTGAGCAGGTAGAGTCGCAGCTTCTGTCCGAATGTTCTCATGGCCTTCCTTAAGGAGAAGCTCTGCTCCTGCAGGAACAGCTGAGCCACACATCCACCAATCCATTTATTTATTTTATTTGCACGGCAAAGTTTACTCTTCCTTCTTATCCCTGTTGTGTCTGTCCTGGCTGTGTGTTTGCATTGTTGTCTAAATGGTGTGTAAAGGTATATTCACATTCATCTGTGCGGGGGTTGACCCGTACGGGTGCTGCTGGTTTTTGGCCTGTTTGGGCCTTTGGAGGGTCAAAGGAAGAAGCGGCCGCATCTTAAGCTCCTTTGAGCTGTTTTCATGCCATCTGTTTCCATTTATTTCTACTTTTAGTCATTCTTTATGTTATTCTACAATCCATTCAACAGTGGGCCCTAAATCCATATTCTACGAAAGTTTTTGGAATGGAATTATAGAAATATTTAGTTTGTGTGACAGTTTTTGTTTTACATTTGCTTTTTAAGGTTGTTTTTACAACTAAGTGTAAATTGTGCTTTGTAATATTTGATTTGACGAGTCATCTTTTTTTTTTTTTACCTTTGCTTTTGTGTTCATATTTTCTTTAAACTTTTTTGAGTTCTTGTTTTTTCTTTGCCTCCACAAATCACAGCCTCACCAAGTCTGTAATCACTGTAGGACCCCTCAGAGTCTTCAGATCCTTTCCCTCAATGTCAGACCTGCTACTTAGAGAAACAAAGTCTGCAGAAAGCAAGCATTTCTCTGGAAGCTAGATTGACCTCAGCTGCCAAGACTTTAAAGATTCAAAGCAAATTGATTTATTATATTGGTCATGGTTTCAAATTGTGCCATGCTGAGATGATCACTGCAGTTTCATGGCTCCTAATGCTGAGTGACTTTATCTGAAGGTGTTCCAGACTGAGATGAACTATCAGGATGTGTCCTGAACCTCAGTGTATCAACGCTCTGCTCCTCTCAGTCTCACAGGCGTGACGTGTGTGAACATTCACCTTGAGGTCATTCCTGATGAAGCTGTGCTTGAGCGTTGCTGCTGTGGGGTCCTGGATAGTGAAGTCCCAGCTGCAGAAGATCTTAAAGCTCACATTTGTGCTGTAACGTTTCCCCACCATCCAGGTGTGCTTGTAGCCAACAGTGGTTCTGGAAAAGGGGAAAAGACTTGAGAAAAGGAAAAATAAGGATTTGACACCCTTGTGGGTCGCTAACCTGCGGATCACCATGATCAGACTCAGGAGGAGGATGGAGATGATCCCAGCAAAGTATAACAGGGGTGTGTTCAAGCAGGAAAAACGTAGAGAGCTGTGCTTGTAAAAGCCGAAGAACAGAGGAGAGTTTTCCAGGAAGCCCTGTGCAAAACAAAGAAACCCAGAATTATAGAAGGAGAAATCGAAGATAATTATAAGTTAGAAGATCTCACCGTTCCAAGAAAGACATCTAAGGCTGAGAAGTTTTTAACCATGTTCAACAGTTCTGTGGAACCGAAAAGAATAATCATTTAGGAAACTGAAGTTGTGTTTGCTCTGCTCCCGTTTGTTGCTGCAGCTGACTCACCCGTCTTTCTGTTGCCGCTGTGAAACGCTGTGGGGCCCACGATGAAACCCCCAACCAGAGCACAGTGCAGCAGGTTCAACCAAATCAGATATCTGAGGAAAACAAAGTAGGACTTCACCCCGACCCCAACCCTGCCTGAAGCAGATGAGCCAGAGTTAGGAAGCAAACCCCCAAACTTTGACACACAAGCATGGCCACATTCACCTTCAATTTTGTGCAGAGTGTGCTTCCATGGCAACAGACCGGAGAACCACTCTCCCATGTGACCCCACCATCTCCTACAGATGATGCTATGGCTCCGCCTCCACGATGCCCAAACACCAATTCTGCTGATTTGCATCTTCCTCCTCTCCCTGGACAAAGGAGTTTATGTGCAATTCACAAAACAGAATTCATGACATGAATGTGAAATACCAACTCATGGTGTGGATTCTCCCACTTCAACAATGTGAGAGGCCAGCACTTTTTGTCATAAGTATAACTCAGCTATTGGAGACAAACTGAGAAAAAAAAAAAAAAAAATACTTTTTCTGATTTAAAAAAAAAACATATTTGTAAAATATGGTGGAAAATAAGTATTTGGCCAATACCAAAAGTTCAACTCAGTACTTTGCCATATACTGTTTGTCGGCAATGACAGCATTCAAACGTTTTCTGTAAGTCTTCACAAGGTTTTCACAAACAGTTGCTGGTATTTTGGCCCATTCCTCCATGCAGATCTCCTCTAGAGCAGTGATGTTTTGGGGCTGTTGCTGGGCAACACAGGTTTTCAACTCCCTCCAAAGATTTTCTATGGGGTTGAGATCTGGACACTGGCTAGGTCACTCCAGGACCTTGAAATGGTTCTTGTGGTGGCTGCCTACACTGTCACTCCATCAGGGCAGTAACATCCTGCACCACACCCTACATATCTGTTCACTTTATTTGTGCATATACCTTTGGATTTCTTTTTCAAACATAACACACACATTTTATAACATTTATTAGCATGCTTCAGTTTACTTTTTTATAATTTGATGGTTTGTTTGAGTTACCAGTGCTAAGGGGAACCATTGTTGCTGCTGCTGCCATCTGCTGCTGGAAAATCAAGTCAGGCCTGACACAAGAATGCATCCCAGTCAGCAGAGGCGTTATATTCAGCAGGCAGCTAATTGGACTGAACCATCGCCCAGTGGACAAGGAACTCTTTCTGTGTTTCTTTACTTTAGTTTCTATTTTGATCTTTATTTTCATTCATTTGTGTATATTAAGTTACTATAGGTTGGACTTTAGTTTAGTTTGTTTGATGTATTTTGTCTTAGTCATTTTAAGTTCCCCCTTGTGTGTCTAGTTGGTTTGATCAGCCACTATATATGTTCCCTTGTGTTTCCAATTAGGAGGGTCAGTTTAATTATGTTGGTTTGTCTGTTCAGTTGTCCTCTGTTACATTTAAAAACTTGAGTTAACTTTGTTGCTTTGACCTCTTTTAAGGGCCCATTTTTGCCCATTTACACATTTAGAAAAATAAATTTAAATATTTTTGATAAAATTGTTTGCTGTCCTTGCCTTCTACTGCTCGGTCCACCACATAATGGTGTCAGAAGTGGGATCAGCAGTTTAAGGACAGTTTTTTTTTCCTCTTCCCCCCCCGGCAATCCCCTGAAATTTTTTTTTGTGAGCCATGCAACGAGGAGGAAGGACTACAAGAGCACGCATTGAACATAAGGACTACAGCACTGCCAACATGGACAATGGAGAGGAGGAGGAGGCTGGAGCTTCAGGAGCTAGTACAGGTACTGAGGGTGAAGAGCCAACATTGCAACATCTCACTAGTATTCTCCAGGCCTTCATGGGACAACAGGAAGCCCGAGAAATGAGACTCCAGGAGGAAGCAAAGCAGCAGGAACACAGGCTAAAAGGCCTGCAGCATCAGTTCCAACTTTTGCAGATGGAGGTGCAGGCCCGGACGTCACCTGTTCCTGATTACACCTCATCAGCCCCTGATCCAACGGAGGAGTCTGGTTCAGATGATCGGCTGCCACAGGCCGTACATCAGACAGCAGGGGCACAGCAAGTAACCACTCACCCTCGCTTCTCTATGGATCCCAGGTTAGAAAAGCTAACAGAAAACGATGACATTGAACATTTCCTAATAACTTTTGAACGCATAGCAACAGCGTGCAAGTGGGTGGAGTCAGACTGGGTTTTCCGCCTCATCCCACTGCTCACTGGTAAGGCCAGAAGTGCCTATGTTAACATGGATGTCGATGATTCTTTGAACTATGAAAAAGTTAAAACTGCAATCTTGCATAAATATGACATCAGCCCTGAGTCTTACCGACAGAGATTTCGTTCCTTGGAAGGGGGCCCCGACGAAAGTCCCAAGGAGCTTTATGCCCGTCTCAAAGAACTCTATGATAAGTGGATTCAACCCAGAGGTAAAACGGTAAAAGAAATTGGTGAGATAATCATTATGGAACAATACTTAAGAATGATGTCTCCTGAGCTTCAGGTCTGGATAAAAGAACATGGGCCTAAATCAGCAGCTGAAGCCGCAACACTGGCAGAGGTGTTTGTGGCTGCTCGCAAGAAAAATGTACCATGGAGCAACCTGCAATGGAAGGGTATAAAAGACTCACGCAGGCCAACAGCCCCACAACACCACCACCACAGACTGGCTCCAGGAACACCGAGAATGCCTGTGCAGGATGATCAGATGAGTAAACCAGCAAAATCTTCCAATAAACCACCAATCTGCTATTTGTGTGGGCAGGAAGGACATATTAAACCCCTTTGCCCAAGAAATTCAGCAAAGCTCACTCAGATGTGTTTTGTTCCATATCAGAGCCATGCTTTGGAAAGTCGAGCTAACCAGCCTATTAAAATGACCACTGTTAAAGTGAATGGGAAATGTTGCAATGCACTGATTGACACTGGCAGTACACAGACTTTAATTCATCGACAACATGTACCAGTCAACCTTGTTTCCCCTCAAGAGACAGTTTCCATCTGCTGTGTACATGGTGATAAAAGACTTTATCCTACTGCTGATCTCTACTTGGAAATTCAAGGACAGATGTATCTTCTGAAAGTAGGAGTTGTTGATGACCTTCCTTTCCCAGTTGTTTTGGGTCATGACCTGCCAGTTCTTTATGACCTGTTGGACACAAGAGGAAGTGCTGTTGCGGTTACGAGAGCTCAAGCTAAAAATACAGATGCGAATCTGCCACTTCTCTGCGCTTTACCTTTCTATGATGCTGAGCTTGAGACAAAACCCGGGAAGTCTCGCAAAACGCGTAGTCAGAAAAGGCAAGAGAAATTTAAACGCACTATGGTAGATCCGCCCGTTGAAGCAACTCCAGAAGTGGGTTTAGGGTTCAAGTTGCCATCTAATATTGTTGAAATGCAACAAAATGATCCAACTTTGTCGTCTTGTTTTGTAAAAGCAGCAAAAATGGCTGAGGAGTCGAAGAGGGAGTATCTGGTGGAGAATGGAGTTCTTTATCACCAGCAAGGTAAAGTGAAGCAACTGGTGGTTCCTCTGTTGGTTCGAGATGTAGTACTCAGCCTAGGCCACACCGTACCTTGGGCTGGCCACCTAGGGAAGCAAAAAACTGCACGTGTGATGAAACACTTCTACTGGCCTGGCTTACGTACAGACATCCAACATTACTGTCAGAGTTGCCCTCAGTGCCAGAAAACCTCACTGAAATGTACCACCAAAGCTCCACTCCAGCCTCTCCCAATTATCGGCACTCCGTTTGAACGCCTTGGCATGGATGTAGTGGGACCAGTGGAGAAAAGTAAAGCTGGAAACCGCTACATGCTAGTCATCACCGATTATGCCACAAAGTACCCAGAGGTGTTTCCACTGAAATGTGTGAAAGCAAAAGCTGTGGCATTCTCTCTGGTTCAGTTCTTCTCCAGAGTGGGTTTCCCCCGAGAAATTTTGACAGACCGAGGTACTAACTTCATGTCTAACTTGCTTAAGCAGGTTTATCAGCTCCTGGGTGTGAGGAATCTGCGGACCACTCCTTATCATCCACAGACGGATGGGTTGACTGAACGCTTTAATCAGACGCTTAAGCAAATGCTTCGTAAGTTCGTCAATGAAACCGGGTCTGATTGGGATCAGTGGCTGCCTTATCTCCTCTTCGCCTACAGAGAGGTACCCCAGGCTTCAACAGGGTTCTCCCCCTTTGAATTACTTTATGGACATGAAGTAAGGGGACCCCTGACCCTCTTAAGAGAAACCTGGGAAGGAGAGCAGGGCAGAGAAGAACCTGTTAATGCCATTCAGTATGTTCTTCAAATGAGAGAAAAGCTGCAGAGGATGAGCGAGTTAGCACAGGCCCACATGGCTGATGCACAGAGACGCCAGAAGAGCTGGTATGATCAAAAAGCACGCCAGAGAAGTTTCCTGCCAGGTCAAAAAGTCCTAGTAATGCTACCCACAAGTGACAGTAAGTTGCTAGCCAAATGGCAAGGCCCCTTTGTGGTCCAAAAGAAACTTGGGGCTACAACATATCAGGTTTCCACCCCAGGTCACAAACAGTCCAGTCGTGTATTGCACGTTAACCTTCTCAAAGAATGGGTTTCCAGGACTGCAGACGATGCCATGGGACTGCTGATCAGAGATGTCAGTGAGGAGGACGAAGTGGATGAATTCCTGCCATCATCAATGCCCACCACCTTGGATTTAAACCATCTTTCTGAAAACCAACAAGCTCAGGTGAAAACATTGATTGATTCCAGAGTCTTCCAGGAATATCCAGGACGCACAAACTTGGTGCACCATGACATTGTGCTAAAGGAGCAGGCTACAGTTAGGCGCATGAGTTACAGAGTACCAGAGCGTCTACTGGGTCCGCTAAAGGAAGAGGTTGATCACATGCTGTCCCTCGGGATCATCAAGCCTTCGAAAAGTGAGTGGTGTCATCCAGTTGTGTTGGTCCCCAAGAAGGATGGAACCATCAGATTTTGCATAGATTTTCGCTATCTAAATTCTGTGTCAAAATTTGATTCCTATCCAACCCCCAGAATTGACAATCTCATTGAGTGTCTGGGAAAGGCGAAGTTTTTAACAACTATTGACCTTTGTAAGGGTTATTGGCAGGTTCCCCTTACAGAGCGGTCCCAGGAACTGACTGCTTTTCGGACACCCTGGGGGCTCTTTCAGTTTACCGTTCTTCCGTTTGGGTTGCACGGTGCCCCTGCAACTTTTCAGCGACTTATGGATCAGGTCCTCGGTGGCCTAAAGGACTGTGCTTGTGCATATCTTGATGATATTGTGGTTTACAGTGCCACCTGGGAGGAACATCTAAGACATCTGAAGAAGGTTCTGGAGTGCCTGCATGCTGCGGGGTTAACCATCAATCCAGCAAAGTGTGCTTTTGCCCGGAGTGAAACGGAGTACCTTGGTTACACTATTGGAGGTGGGTTGATCAAACCGCAAGTCAACAAAGTAAAGGCGATTGAATCCTGCCCTCTACCACAGACAAGAAAGCAGCTAAGGTCTTTTCTTGGATTAGCTGGATTTTATCACAAGTTTATTCCAAGCTTTTCAGCCCGTGCAGCTCCGTTGACCGACATGACCGGCTCGAGATGTCCAAACAAAATCAGGTGGACTACGGAGTCTGTAACAGCATTTCGGGACATTCAGCAATCATTGAGTAAGGACCCCATACTGCACAGTCCAGATTTTAATAAACCTTTCATTTTGCAAACCGACGCATCTCAAAGAGGCATTGGAGCTGTGCTTCTACAGTACACGTCTGACGATCGACATCCTGTGGCTTACATAAGCCGAAAGCTACTCCCCAGAGAAATCCACTACTCCACTGTCGAAAAAGAGGCGCTGGCAGTCAAATGGGCTATGGACTCTTTCAAATACTATCTCTTAGGTAGAGAGTTCACCTTGGAGACCGACCACAGGGCTCTGCAATGGCTGGAGAGGATGAAGGACACTAATGCCCGGATAACGAGATGGTACCTCGCCATGCAGCCCTACAGATACAAGGTGAACTACATCCCAGGGAGAGACAACATCACCGCAGACTATCTCTCTCGTGCTCCTGATGAAGGCTCCGAAGGGGAGGGGAGTGTGGTGGCTGCCTACACTGTCACTCCATCAGGGCAGTAACATCCTGCACCACACCCTACATATCTGTTCACTTTATTTGTGCATATACCTTTGGATTTCTTTTTCAAACATAACACACACATTTTATAACATTTATTAGCATGCTTCAGTTTACTTTTTTATAATTTGATGGTTTGTTTGAGTTACCAGTGCTAAGGGGAACCATTGTTGCTGCTGCTGCCATCTGCTGCTGGAAAATCAAGTCAGGCCTGACACAAGAATGCATCCCAGTCAGCAGAGGCGTTATATTCAGCAGGCAGCTAATTGGACTGAACCATCGCCCAGTGGACAAGGAACTCTTTCTGTGTTTCTTTACTTTAGTTTCTATTTTGATCTTTATTTTCATTCATTTGTGTATATTAAGTTACTATAGGTTGGACTTTAGTTTAGTTTGTTTGATGTATTTTGTCTTAGTCATTTTAAGTTCCCCCTTGTGTGTCTAGTTGGTTTGATCAGCCACTATATATGTTCCCTTGTGTTTCCAATTAGGAGGGTCAGTTTAATTATGTTGGTTTGTCTGTTCAGTTGTCCTCTGTTACATTTAAAAACTTGAGTTAACTTTGTTGCTTTGACCTCTTTTAAGGGCCCATTTTTGCCCATTTACACATTTAGAAAAATAAATTTAAATATTTTTGATAAAATTGTTTGCTGTCCTTGCCTTCTACTGCTCGGTCCACCACAGTTCTTATGAAGCCACTCCTTCATTACCCGGGCAGTGTGTTTGGGATCGTTGTCACGCTGACGGACCTAGCCACGTTTCATCTTCAATGCCCCGATGGAAGGAGGTTTTCTCTCGAAATCCGAGGAGACATGGCCCCATTTACTCTTTCCTTTGCAATGATCAGTCGTCCAGGTCCCTTTGTTGAAAAACAGCCCCAAAGCAGGATGTTTCCACCCCCATGCTTTACAGAAGGTTTGGTGTTCTTTGGATTCAACTCAGCATTCTTTCTCCTCCAAACACGACAAGTAGAGTTCTTACCAAAAAGTTCTATTTTGGTTTCATCTGACCATAAGATATTCTCCCAATCCTCTTCTGGATCAGTGTTCTCTAGTAAACTTTAGACGGTCCTGAACATGTACTGGCTTTAGCAGGGGGACACGTCTGGCACTGCAGGATTGGATATCCTGCGTATTGTCTTACTGATGGTAGCCTTTGTTCCTTTGGTCCCAGCTCTTTGCAGGTAATCATTCACCAAGTCCTCCTGTGGGGTTCTGGGATTTTTGCTCACCGTTCTTGTGATAATTTTACCCCACAGGGTGAGATCTTGTGGAGAACCCCAGTTTGAGAGAGATTATCAGTGGTCTCGGATATCTTCCATTTCCTAATAATTGCTCCCACAGTTGATTTCTTCACACCAAGCTGCTTACCTAATGCAGATTCCAGGCTGGTGCAGGTCAACATTTTGGTTTCTGGTGTCCTTAGACAGCTCTTTGGTCTTCGCCATAGTGGAGTTTGGATTATGACTGTTTGATTTTGTGGACAGGTGTCTTTTATATAAATAACCAGTTCAAACAGGTGCCATTAATACAGGTAACTAGTGGAGGACAGAGGATCCTCTCCAGAAGAAATAAGAGGTCTCGAAGAGCCAGAAATCTGCTTGTTTGTAGGTGACAAATACTTCTTTACCACCATAATTTACAAATAAATTCTTTAAAACTCAGACAACGTGATTTTCTGGATTTTATGTTTTCTCATTTTGTCTCTCATAGTTGAGGTTTACCTATGATTTAAATTACAGGCCTCTCTCATTTTTTTAAGTGGGAGAACTTGCACAACTGATGACTCACTAAATTTTTTTTTTGCCTCGCTGTATTCTGCAGAAACTGTTCTGGAAGTTTTTCTGAAAAATGAATCATAGAGCAGTGGATGTAGTTTTTTCACAGACATCAACACTTGTTTGTGTTGTTTTGTTTGTGCTTCTTCTTAAACAACAGCTTTTTGAACAATTTCTATAGGTGGATTTGCCACAAAGCTGTTTTTTAAACTATGGTACATTGTAATAGCTCATGGCTTTGTTGAAATTGAAATGGAATCAGTGTGCGTCGTGTCTGTATCAAACTGTGTTAGATCTGTGTGTAATGAAGCATCGTGTGGGGGGAAAGTGTCTCAGGTGGTTGATAGAAGTGTCTGCGGTTCGATCCCTGCTCCTCCCAGTCAACTGTTGTGTCCTTGAGCAAGACACTTTACCTTCCCTGCCTCCAGTCTTACTCCAATGGTGTGTTAGTGCATATGAATGTCCCGGTGATGGTCATAGGGGCTGTCGGTGTGTACAGGCAGCCCTGCCTCTGTCAGTCTGCCCCAGGGCAGCTGTGGCTACAACAGTAGTTTAGCATCACCAAGTATGAATGAGGAGTGAATGAATAATGGACACATATTGTAAGTGCTTTGAGCATCAGGAAAAGTGCAGGAAGATCCAATCCATTATTCATATTTTTTTATTGCTCTTTAAACTCAAGATGATCACAATGAACGTTGCAGTGCTGTGAAACAGGAACTGCTATAATTGGCACCAGACTACAGTTTCTCTTCTTCTCAAAAGAGCATGTTTTGCAGGTTCTTCTCACTGTACCTCCCTCTGTACATCACATAACTGCTCCCATATTTCCTTTTGTTGGTTAATATTCTGCATTAAGGGGACTGTATATACAAAGGGGGAATAGCTTTGCCTGAAGCGGCGGAACAACAGAACAAAGCTATCTGTTTACAAATCTCCCTCATCTGTCTGTGTGTTTCTCTGTACCTCTCAGAAGTCAGCCATTCAGCCTGAAACAAGATGTTTTGTTTGTGGACATATCCAGTCAGAGGAGATTTAGTATTAAAATGGGCGGGGCATCAGCTCAACGGGTTATGCATGTAAAGTTGAGATGAGGGCTCTGCTGCAGTCAGAGAAGAGACTTCATCGAAAGGTGTTTAACACATGGTGGCTCACCTGACTCCTCTCTTCCCCTGCATACACAATGGCAGGTTTCTAAGCGGCGGCACAGATGTTTTGTCTCTGGGTCCTCTTGACCGGTAGCCATGGCTCCCACCCTCTGCATGCTCTGGGCCGGCACTGTCGTCCTCGCTGCCCTCAGAGGGGCCGTATCGGCTCTGCTCAGCCCGGCAGGCCTGGACACTGGGCAGCAGGTCATAGATCTCTGTCTCATAGTACTCACAGGAGTCTGAAGACACTGTGGTCCTGGTGCTTTCATCTTTAGGGAGAATGATAAAAATGTTTACATTGACATAGGAAGTATGTATATGAAGACATGGTTTTCTGGTTTAGCTTTGAACTATTTCAATGTGTGTGCATGTGTTTGTCTGCTTGGGTTGAGAGGCTACAGCTTTTTTCTCTCCATCCTCTTCAATGAAAAAAGGCTGAGTGAAAACATCTACCGTACGCAGAAAGTTGTAGAGCGTGCACAGACCAACAGGTCGTTCCTCTCAGCTTTTTGCTTTTTTCCTCTGAAGACAGAAGTGAACCTTATGTTCTGTGACGGGATCACGAGCTGCCTGATAAACTCCCAATACTGTATGTGAGATTTGTTAAAACGGCAACCAGAGAACAAACATAGTTTCACTTTTTCAGAGAGTAGTTCAGTGCAAGAAAATCGATGGTTGATGAATTCAGAGCCGCACACATTAACACAAACCACAAACATGACTACCGGGAAAACGCCAACACTCGAGGGGAACAAACATCTTATATAATGTTACCTGATAAAAGCCTCATGAAGTTGACTGACTTCTGACTCTCCATTTTCCTTTTCCGTCCTCTTTATGAAAAAAAAGTAAAATAAAAATGACGTCTTCACAAAAAACACATCTCCAAAGGTTTTCTGATGAAGCTCCAACTCAAAGATGTTATGAATAAGAAAACGCTTCCACCCTAAGATCCAAATAAACGTCTTGATGCCACATCCTCTGCATGTCAGAAAGAGACTAACTCTGTCCTGCAGGTGATGCAGACGTGTGTCTGTCAACACTGAGGCTGACTTTGACACAGGAAATCATGTGACAGGATGCAACTGCTGATGACAAGAAATACACGCACACATGCAGGTGACTGCTCCGAACATTTGAACAATAAAGTTTGGTCATTTTAAAGAAACAAAGATACCCAACACACACTGTATATTATGTATAATACTTTTGTTAACTGAAATGTGAAAAGAGCAAAACTTTTACCGTAACTTAAACAGCTTAGTATCGACTAAAGATCTGTGTTGTTCCACTAGTTTGTACACTTTTATTTTAAATAGGTTTAGGGATCCTTTTCAGCATTACATTTAAAGTATCGTGTGGCAAGTGACTGAGGTTTTCCCCTCCTGATCAATCAGGAGGCTTTTAGCACCACAGAGGCGTTTCAAGCTTTCCGGTTTTTGCCCTTTAGAAGGAACTGTGAAGCCACTTCCTGTGAAAGGAATCATCTCTTCGCACCACGCTCAGTCTTTGCCACACAGATCTCACCCAACAGTCTAAATACAGTCCTGTCTAATGTAAATAGACCTAAGATATATTACAAATATTTCTTTGTCCTAGCTTAAAATCCACACAGCTGAGCTTCCCCATCAAAACGTATTCTATTAAAAGTCCCACTCCGATCATCTTCTGATCTATTGTGAAAGTGTTTCCAGTGGTCTTTTAATTACGATTATGCCGTTTTTAGCCAAACTAAAAAAAAAAAACTGTGTTGTTTTCCAGGACTTAGTTTCTGCAGAGTGGCAGTAGATCATTAGAAATTACCTCTGAGTTGTGGGTGAAACTGTTGGCACAGTGTAAGCCCATTCCCATCATCCATCATCCATCCCATCCATTTTCTTAACCCACAGGGTTTCCAGAACCTACATGGCTACTGTTGGGCAAAGAGCAGGGTACACCCTTTACACCCATTTTATGCCTGTTTTAATTTTTTTATACTGTATATGTCATAAGAATCATAAGAAAAATGCCACAAAACCATTTTAAAAGCACCCACAAAGATTTTCATTGGAGTGGATCTTTAAGTGTACTTAGTATGCTTAGTCTATACTAAAAGTTAAGCAGTATACTTGAATTTTATTTTTTATATGTGATCTATATATTGTAAACATAAAATGTTCCAATTTAGTCTTTAGAAGTATTCAGTTAACACTTCCTTCACTAGAAGTTCATGGTCTGTAGTATACTTGCTATGCTTATACTCATGTATAGGCTACTTAATCAAGTGTACTACTTTTTGCTCAGGGAAACTGGTACCCAGACTAACCATCCTCATTAAACTGTCTTCTGAAGAGAAAACGTCCTGAAGAAAACTTGTTCTGCTTGATGAGACCACCTCAAAGTAGAGTCGTCCATTAAAATTTCAAGACAGTAAAATTAAGGATTGTTTTTCAATAAACGTAACCTGTAATGCGTTACAGTTTCCAAGTAACTCGCAGGATAATTGGTTCGCGGGAGATCTTGTCTCGTCAAACGAGGTAACCGCAGTGGTTACGTCAGTCCAGTTCCCGTTTGATTGAAACACCAAAGACACTCGACGGGGACTGTACCAAGTACTACAACTTTATAGGGGGCACCTTTACGTTGAGTCGTAATCCTTCAAAGTTTAAATCAGTTAGATTTTTGACACGTTTAAACGTGAATTTCTAAATTGAAGGAAAAAGATATTTGGCATAAGGAAGTTGTCTAAATTATTTTAATAATCATATTTAAAAGTGAACCTGTAAATGGTTTCATCCTCGTGGTTTTGCTGTGAGTGCAGTGTTTTGACTGTCAGAAACGGGGCACTCGGATTCAGCCGGACAGTCCGGTATCAGAACAGTAAGTAATGGATTACTTTTGACCGGTTTTATTGCTATTTCACATTTCGTTGTGTGAAACTGGCGGGTTTGTATTTTCCGGGGTGGTGGTTGTTGGGATGGCATTATCGGTAACAGGTTGTTTTTGGTCGTCACATGAGAGCAAAAACATTCGAAAAAAACTTGTCAGGGGGTGCCTGTGAACCCCCTCGACCCTCCTCAGTCAGTTTACTACCCCCGGGGATGGCCATCTTCTGCAGAGGGGTGCATGTTCCCCCTCACACTCGCTCCGCGTTCCTCCACACCCCCCGAAATCAAAAAGTGAGTCACTTTTTCCCATCCGTCAGTGAAGTGGTCATCAGCTAACCGGGGAGTCCACGAACCCGAATTCACAGGTCAGAGTCGCGTTACTTTACACTCAAGTGAAAGTCAAAGTAGCGTTACCCGAGTCAATGTGAAAAAGTGACTGGTGAAAAAAGTACTGCAGTGTTGTGTAACTGAAATGTTATTATTTCTCAGATGTTTGGACGAAATGTCCGTAATGTTACACTCAGCGATTATTACCATGAAAACGGAAACTGCCTTGTTTTGAAGTAATACTTTATCCACATATGTTCCTCCAGAATGTTGAACCCTCACGGGCAGCGATCGACCAGGGCTTATAATGCAGGGGGCAAAACAAAAGAACCACCATCCCATAATAATGAAACATGTTCCCGCCCTGCTCGTGTTTCTCATTTCTCTGAAAGCCTCCTGAAAAAGACTTTATATTAAAGCCAGATGGTGTCACGACTGCTTCCAGAACAGACAGAGTTTTTGAACACGGTAAAACACAAACATGTGAAATCCCTCATCATCATCCTGATCCCCAAAACAACTTCTAGAGGAGGCTCCCCAGAAGAACGCCACCCATCTGGTGTCTTCTCTCCAAATTAAAGCAAAATTGGGTTATTTGAGGTCTTCCCCTCCAGGTGGGACATCTGCAAATTCATTCATCCACCCTCTAAACCTGCTTAATCCCAATTCAGGTCATGGGGTTGCTGGAGCCTATCCCAGCTTCTTTCAGATGAAGGTGGGGTCACCCATTGACTGTATAATAGAACTGGACAAATCACGTACGATGTCCTCCGCAGAAAATGCCTTACTTCTGGTACCAAAAAAATAATGTCAATTCAGTTGCCCGTTTTCCGCTCAATGTCTGGCGCCGTGTTGGAAGCAGATATCCTCAGTATGCTGTGATTGGTTCATGTCATTCTGAGTGCACATTTCTATAGCAACCACTCTCTCCAATCAGGAGTGAGCATGTTGGAAGGCCACACCCTCTCCACTGAATGCGGGCTCGGCAGAATCTGTCAGTCAAATGCTTCGAAGGCTCGGCGCAAGGCCACCTACTTTAATTGGGGCATTTGGTTGGGCAGTGTGTTACTTGAATAACTTATGCTACAGCAAAAATCTCCTGGAAAAAAAATAGAATTAGCAAGAACATGTTAAAAAAAAAGGTATCGGAGCAATAATGGTCATTCTGATGAACATAATGACTGAGTAATAGCTGTTTGTTTCTCAACATGGGATTTCGGCTTTTTGGGATCAGCGGGTACTGTACTTGCCATTTGAAATGTGAGGGGGGGTTGCTCTGTCCAGTTCTCATTTACTGTCAGTGGGTTCACCGTGGACAGTTATTCTGTCCATCATAGGACCACACAGAGACAGACGACCACATGCCTGATCTTATGTGCGGTCAAGCACCCGCTTCCAATGAAAAGTCTATGTATAAAGGCTGTAGAGCCCTTTTTCCGACAGCCATTGGACATGCGCTGAAAGTTAAACCAGTTGAACTTTGACCAACCAGGGACTCTGATTTGTTAGTGACGTGTGGGTAGTGTCTTATTCAAAACGCAGAACTGCCAACCATTTGATCATGGAGGAGAAAGTCTGTGCCCGACTGGAATTATGACACCAAGTTTTTATTTTAATAGAGCTGTGAAATCATGAGATTTGCAATATGATGACATTTTGCAACAAGCCTCTTCTAACTGTGAGTGCATACATTAGTATCGGGTAGCGACAGTCCAGTGTGAACACAAGAATGTCTGTTTAGCGCATTCTTGATCCGCAGGCCGCCGTGCTTGTGGCTTAATGGACAAGTAGAGTCACCAGTAAACCTACAAAACATGTATTTAAACTGTGGGAGTAAGCTAGTGAAATCCCACACATGAACCAGGCGAACAGGCAGACTTCATGCAGGAAGGATTTGAACCAGGACCCTCCTTCTGTGAGGCAGCAGCAAAGGTTTATGTCAAGTTTCAGTGTGTCAGCGTGCGTGTCTGCATGAATAGAGCGTTAGCGTGTTTTGTCCTTTTGACAATGAAGAAGCTCATGCGACCGTGACTCCTGATCAGCTGAAGGTGGCGTGGGTTCGAGGAGGAAATGAGGAGAACATTGGGGGGGGGGGGGGGGGGGGGGGGGTTGCAGCCTTTTTGCAGTTGGAAAGCTTCTGCCATCTTCTGCTCAGTTCTCAGTGTCCACTTCTCCATGTTCTTCCACGCTGTAGTGTCCACGCTGGACCCTGACAGTTCTGACAAAGTAGGGCTAACACTGCTCTGTGTGGGCCGAGGTCCCCACAGCTGTTGAATACTTTAAAAGTAGAGAAAAAAAAGGTCCCCCTCCCTGAAAGAATGGAGGAGCCCCTGATAGCGGGTTTCTGTTAATGCTACAAATTAGCTGAAAGCACTTTGCCTGGGCTCCTTTTGCACTTCAGACTCATGAACCGGAGGCTAACGTCGTCTTTGTCTTTATTCATGCTCTGATCCACTTTGACTCCCACAGCTTCCTCCCTCAGAGAGCCGCTCGAGTCTTCAGATTCAGCACTCTGACGACTTCATTGAAGGAGGCATTGTCCCAGAAACCCTGCAGTAGCTGCTGCTCGCATTAAACCACCGTCAGTGTTTGAGCTGTAGGTTCAGTGTCTCAGGGTGAAGGTGATTCCAGACCTGCTTAATGAGGAGGAGCATGTATGCTTCTTTTTTTTTTATTCTTTCTTTGGGGGGGAGGGGGGTCAGGTTGTATCAGCTTGTTCTTGATAGAATGAACTGGAAAGACAAACTTAAGGTTTGATTCCTGCTAAAGACATTTGGTTATTTGTATATGTTTTTGGAAACCAGACAGACGTGCTCTAGGCAAAAGAAACCTTCAGTTTATGCTCATTCCTGCATGTGTAACTGTGAAGGAATGCACATTGTTGTTTTGTTGAGTGTGTGTGTGTGTGTGGAGGGGGGGGGGGGGGGGGCAACAGAATCCCTCAAAACAACTTGATGTAATGCTTCTGGCTGGTCTTGTGCTCACATTTGAAGATCTTCAGACTGAGGAAACTGTATCTGGCGGTGGAGCTGGACAGGGGTTGTCCTGATCGAAGCGTCTGCAGCCACGTCACTCATGTTTCTTTATTCGGAGCTTCAGAAGACGTTCCAACACGTCCAAGTTTCTTTTGGAGCAGCTGTGTCTCCTGTTCTACACGAGCAGACACGCATGCACAGCTTTGGAGTGTCTCACTCAGATGTGTACAATCAGCAACTCTGCCTCGTTTTGCTCAGTTCAGTCTCACACAGCAGAGCGTTCTCAAGCAGCAACCAGAGTGAGCGCAGCCTTCCTTTCTGTAACTCTTCTTCCATTTGATGTTCTAAAATGTTACGCACCAGAAACGCAAGATGTTATGACACAATTGCAAGTCTTTACTGGCACTCCATTTTCTGAACAAAGAGCTTTCACATATGCTGTAGAAACCAGAACCTTACATGTTACTGAGAATACTCAAGTTGAAGCAGCGTCAGCCATCAATGATCCAAAGTGGTTCTGATCCTGGTCCAATCCTTGTCTGGTTTTGTTTTGATCCAGAGCTGATCCTGTTTCTATCTTGGTCTGGTTTTGATCTGATCTAAAGCTGGTTGTGGTCTAATTCTGGTCTGGTCCTGGTCTGATCTTACTCTGTTATTCGTCTAAACCAGGTCCTGTCCTGGTTTTATCTTGGTCCAATCGAGGTCATGTTTTTGGTCTAATCCAGAGCTGGTCCGAGTTTATTCCTTGTCTGGTAGTGATCTATTTCTGATATGGTCCTGGTTTGATCCAAAGATGGATCTGGGCTATTGCTGGTCTGATCCTGGCTGATTCTGGTCTAGTTCAGGTCTTTTTTGGTATGATCCTGGTCTGGTTCAGGTCTTTTCTGGTCTGATCTAGAGCTGGCTCTGGTCTGTTCCTGGTCGGATTCAGAGCTAGTCCTGGTCTAAACATGGTCTGGTTCTGCTAACCCGCTGCTCATTGCTTCCATCAAGTTTTGAAACTCTGCACCAAACCCTGCAAACCTGAACGTCTGGATGAATGCAGTGGTTTCAAATTTTGGAATCTGTAAAGTGACAAAGCTGAGCGAACAGGGACCTCTATGCTTCGCAGTTGAAGGTCTTTTCCATCCTTCAGATCCCTTCTGTGGATGTCTCAAAAGCCAAAGCTGAGAACACTCCACTCTAAAAGTTTGACACTGTGATATGTGTGACTGGAAATGGCCTAGCGTGGCTTTTAGACCTTTCCCTTCATTGGTGAATAGCTTCTCCTATTCCTCAGGAGAGCCAGAGGAACACCTAGAGGTTCATTCACTTCTTCTGCTGTAGGTTCTGTTGCATCGCTGACTGATGTTGGAGACAAATGTGCTTTAAAATGCCCAGAATCCATCAAAAAGACAAACCACAGATCCATTGACCACTAAATTCTTGGCGGTGTGAAATTATGGGATGTTGGGTCAAAGTTTGGAGTTGTAAACTGTGATGTCGTTCTTAACCAGTTACATATTCACCCCTTCTTCTCCTAAAAAGGTTTTTGTGTTAATAAGAGTTACAGCTGAAGTTCTCAGTCACTCAGCGTTTGTTTAAAAACGGGAAACAAGCCAGTCCCCCCCCCCCCCCTTCTCCACTAACACAGGTGTTGCTTCTCTGCCCCGCCCTTAGGAAGGACTCACCATGACGGAGAGCAGGTCTGAACAGGTGAGGGTGTGATCCCTCTGTGCTTGATCCACAGCGAAGCCGACAGCCGGGCGGATCGAGGAGCAATGGCTGGAAACTTTGACCTGAACCAGCCTCTCATGGGGGCCGGCCTGGAGTGAGTGTTTTCCTTCTTCTCTGTTTGGCTTCCTGCTATGGACCTTCAGGAATACATTGATCCTGAAGTTCCAACGGTGTATATCCCCCAGCGTTTGTCCGCTTTCATTTTTGTGTCATGTGACCCACAGCGGGCCTCTAGTTCTGACAACATGTTTGAATGTCTGCTTCCTGCACTGTCTGTGTGGAGGTCAAAGGGAAGTGGAGTCCCTCTGACTGACTGATGGAAGTTAAAGGCAGAATTTACCTTGCCATGTTTTCACCTTTGACCTGTGGTCTTCATCATAACCTTCTGAAGAAGACTCACATTAGTCTGACCAAAGAAACAGCTAAATGATGGAAAATGAAAACAACTTCTTTCCAGGAAGTGGGCTCTGTCAATCCTCTGGTGATGTTGTTCATCTTTTATAAACTTGTATTACTGGGGGGTCAAACTCAGTCGCACAGGCGACCTAATTAAAAACACACTTTAGGTTTTTAAAACGTAACTTTTTGAACATAAATATGAATAAAAAAAGGAACATTAATCAAGAATAAATCAAGTTAAACCTTAAATAAAGTATAAAAGTTTGCTCTCCATAAAAATATATTCTGTCAAAATTATACAAAAATGAACATGCTGCAAAACAAATCAAACAAAGCCTGGGAATTTTAATCATAAGGAATAAGAAATTATTCTGTTTTCTTTGCTCTTGTCCATCTTTTTTAGAGCTGGACTCCTGGCATCATTTTTAGCAATAAGTTCCTTTTTTTGCTTGGTGTGTGATGTCCTGTGTGCGTCTTTGTGAAACATGTCAGAGGGATTGGCTTTTTAAAAGCCTGTTATTGTGAATATCATTTTTAGTTCTTATAAAACATTAAAAACAAAATCATAGAACTCATAACTACGATTGCTCCAAACATATTTGGCATTTCCAAACATTTTCCTAATTTTGTGCAAAACCAACAGTAAAAATCCTCCAAAAAACCTCAATTCATTCATAAAAAATGATCTA
This sequence comes from Oryzias latipes, assembly GCF_053564925.1. Lineage (NCBI taxonomy): Eukaryota > Metazoa > Chordata > Actinopteri > Beloniformes > Adrianichthyidae > Oryzias > Oryzias latipes. Next base: position 324,112 of record NW_027616336.1, read on the forward strand.
TTGTTTATTTATGATGTCATAAAGTGCAGCTGTTTTCCTGCATTACCTGCTGTCTATGTCAAATACTGACACCAACTAAACAATAGAAAAGACGAGTAATAAAAATATCTACAATGGTTAGTAAATAATACATTATAAACGTGAGCTGAATGATCCAACAGCACGCCATGATCCAGGTATTGCGTAATCGCGGCTGCGCTCCATGTTCAACTCGCAGCCTGCGCCCACTACCCCTCCCCTTTTCGTTCTTAAAGACAGGAGCGCGCCCAGCTGCAAGGACGCCAATTCACAGTTAAAGTCTGTGAAATACATAACACAAAACCGAGAGTGGCGCAATTTTTCTTTTCTTCCAAGCACTGGGATGCTGGCCCCCATTGAAATGTGCGCCCCGGGCAATTGCCCGTGCCTAAAACCGCTACTGGCACTGTGTGTGAAACCAAACTAGAGCAAATTACAGATGGGGTGGGGGGCGTTCATCAGCATTCCAGCTCTGTCCAGAGGACTGCTCAGAGATCCCTTCTTAGCTGAGATCATGGTCTTGATCTCCTCTCTTGCTCCTTTTGAACAGTCTGTGGTCACCAACCTGGGTGTGAAACTTGATGCAGTCTTGAAGCTCCACCTCCAAATAAACGCTGTGACCAGGTCCTGCTTTTTTCAGATGCAATTTCTGGCTAGGACTAAGTCCTTTATATCAAAAACGAACCATGTCATCCATGCCTTCGTGTTCTCCAGAATAAATGATTGAAGGTCTTTGTATGCTGGGTTACCCAAGGCTTCATTAGCCAACCTGCAGCTGAGCCAGATTTATTTGTGGGGCAAAGAAGTTTAACCACATAACACCAATTTTGGTCTCTTTGAACTGGCTGCCAGTGCAATACTTGTTTTTTATTCAAATTCTGGTGCTTACTTTTAAGTCCTTGACAGGTACGGACGGCACCTTCTTACCTCTCCAGTCTGCTTTTAAAATATTCCTCCCTAAAGTCCTTACGTCAGTTTGTGTTAATGGTTCCCAGAATCAAACTAGCGTTTGCTGTGTTGGCTCCTAAACTATGGAATCATTTGCCACCGGCAATTAGAGAAGTCACATTCTTAGAGAGTTTTAAAAGAGAATTGTTCCTCCATTTCAGCCTAGCCCTGTCATTATGCTGGTTTGAATCTCTGTTTTAAATTGGTGTTCTGCTTTTTATTATTTATATCTCTACAATATTTTAATTTGGTTTTATGCTTTTAATTCTTTTGTTTTATGAGTTTACAATGTTTTGTTCTCCCTGTGTACAGCATTTTGGGCCTCCTTGAGTGGTGGTTTTAAGGTGCTTTTTAAATAAACAAATTATGAAATGAGCTGCCTTCTTCTAATTTTTCTCGTGTTCTTTCGTCAGGAGCCCAGCAGACGAAGAAGGAGTTCATGTCAGCTTCAGCCAGCTGATTGCAGAACAGATTGGAGAAAGTCCTGATGGATTTGAGCTGCAGCAGCTGCAGAGAGCTCTGAATGATGAGGACAGAGGTATGCCTCCAAAAGACCTTTTTGTTAGAGTGCGGTGAGTTTCCTTCATGTCTGGATGTTTGGGTTTCTTCACAGATTATGTGGGCGAGTTGGGGTCTGCATTTGAGTATCCGGGGCGGGGGCTAAATGACATGGAAGGGGAGGATGATGATGGAGGAGAAACAGACCCACAGGACGGTTTACCCTGGTCCTCTGCCACGCTGAAGATCCTGTCCTCCATGCCCAGCCGCACCATCGGTGAGCATCAGCTGGTTCTGACCAGCCCAGCATCTGTGTGTTCAGGCCTTGTTTTGGAGGGTCAGGTTCGTTTTTAGAATAAGAACAATTCAAGTCAATCCAATTCAATTCAATTCAATTTTATTTGTATAGTCCAAATTCACAACAACAGTCGTCTCAATGGGCTTCATACCGGTAATTGTAAGGTAAACATACAATCAAAAGGATCATAAATGCATAGAATTCAATAGGATAATACTAAAACTTTAACTAAACAGACTAACTAAAGGAGAAGGAGAGTAGAAGTAGACGAGAATAGAGGATAGAACCCCAGTGCACCATAGTTTCCCCAGCTTCAAACTTCTAGCAGCCTACTAGCAACTAATTGTTATTAAGTTTAATTTCAACACATTAACAGTAAGGTAATATTCTATGAATGCTAACTAGTCTGATAATAAGCCTGTCCAAAGAGGAATGTTTTCAGTCAAACTTTGAATAAAGAAACTGAGTCGGCCTCTGTTACATGAGCTGGGAGTTTATTCCATAAAACAGGGGCTTGGTGGCTAAACGCTCTACCCCCAACCGTACTTTTACTAATTCTAGGAACCACAAGCAGTCCTGCATTTTGTGAGCAAAGTGTTCTGTTTGGGTGGTAAGGCAGTAAGATGTCTTTAATATAGGATGGGGTCATACCATGTAAGGCCTTATAGGTTAACAGGAGGATTTTGAACTTGATTCTAGAATCAACTGGGAGCCAGTGAAGTGAAGCTAACACAGGAGTGATGTGATCTCTTCTGCTAGTTCCTGCTAACAATCTAGCTGCTGCATTCTGAACAAGCTAGAGACTTCTTAAGGAACTCTTAGGACACGCTGCTCACAAAGAGTAACGGTAATCCAGTCTAGACGTAATAAATACATGGATGAGCTTTTCAGCATCACTTTTAGAGAATTTATCTCTGATCTTACCTATATTGCACAGGTGAAAAAATGCAACAAACTGACCTCTGATTATTCCTAAATTCTATTTATTGTCTTGCTCAGTGGAAGTGTGTCCGTCCTGGAACTAGGAAGTTGTGGGTTCAAATACACAGTCAGGTGACCCTGACTTGTATCTGCTGCCCCCCAATAAGACGCAGCAAGCTCCCCACGGTTAAACTCAGACATCGAAATGAAAACGTCCAGCCTGCCATTGAACCAGACTACTTGTCCCTTATGCTGGAAGTGCTACGCAGCAGTGAGGGGGGCTGGTGGTCATCTGCGTGGACCCTCGGCGCCCTCACACTGCTGCTCCACACACTGGAGAAGAACGGGTTTAAGACTCACATCTTCTGTTGTGTCTAAGTTCTTCAGTTTGTGTAAACTTCACGCTCTCAGTTCCAGGAGATTTTTTGATCACTTCTGTCAATTATGAAACATGAAGCTGTTTAATTTCTGTTGAAATGTGATCATATAAAGATCACTTAGACTTTTGAGCTTTTTGTTGGCAAATTCCGATATAGGATATGACTTTTTCTTTTTTTTTTAGGCAGATGTTATTCATGCAAATTTACATGCAACTAAGCACAAACATTCATGTTGGTCACACATGATACGTGCAGCCAAAGTGCACATCGCTGCATTGCCTGCATGTATTTTAACCCTAACCCCGCCCTAATAATGTGCCAATAGTCCCTTTCTTTTTTTTAATCAAACAATATTTTGTTTTATAGTAAAAACAATAGTTTTTATAAGTACAATTTAGGGTTTAGCACATTGTGGCATTTTTACAATTGTTATATGAATTTTTTTTCTGTTCGAATTCCTCAGATAGTTTTTAGCAATAAAGAAGTACTTTAAAGGTTTAATGTAATATTTCAGCTTCAAATCAAACTCCTCATCAGCATTCACATGCTTTTCACACTGGGAGAAATTCTCTGCAGTTCCTTCAAATCCAGTTCTCAGATCAAATCATAACAAGAAGCGTTTGTCTTTTCTCCTCTGACAAATGCACCTGATTTCATCTGTGACCCCCGGCCAGGCCGCAGCAGGGGGGCCATCCTCTCTCAGTACTACAACAAGACCCTGCAGCTCCGGAGGCGCGGTCAGAGCCGCTCGTCCCTCCGAGACTTCTCCCGCTCCTCCCGGCCAACCATACGAGGCTACGGCATGGAGGTGGACACAACGGACGGACCAGAGTCTGAGAGTGAGGCCCTGACCTGTTGGTTTGTGTCAATGAAATGTCTGTGTGCGTGTTGGTGTTCTGGGAGGAGGGGGTCTGTTCATAAACACTGCACTCAGGCATGTGAGAGTGAACAACAACAGACCAAGATGAAGTTATTTTTCTCCCTCCTTCACCTCTTTGAAATTAAATCCTCCTTTTTCTTTCTCAGCTTTATAGCCTTTAATTAAAAATAACAACTTTCTTTGAAATCTGTTGGCCTAAAGTTCAGAATTATAAATAAAATGTAGTTGATGAGACAGCCTAACCTGCTTGTGTCACATCAAACCTTTTTAGAGGGTGAAGGTGAAGGTGGGTGTGAATGTACCTGAGACCAAACAGCAGAGATCCTGGATTCATCCTTTCTCCTATAAAAACACAGAAGGACAATGATGGTGGTTATGCTTTGCTTCATCTCCTGGTTGTGGATTGTCTGCAGTGAAGAAGAAGAAGGAGCGCTTGGTGAACAACCTGCAGAACCTCTCCGTGGGAGAGAGACTGAAGATGCTGCGAGGGATGCCTGTGAGCGTGGCTGAGAAAAAAGAGCTGAGGTCAGAGCATCTTTCTGCCTGTCGCCTAACGTTTAGAAACGTGTCATGCTGAGTCTTGCTTTCTCGCTCACACAGGAGGCTAACATTACAAAAGGACAAGCCTCCCCCCTCCAGCAGTAAGATTCCCTGTTGCAGTCAGCTCAAGTTTTACATCATCATAGTAAGTCAGAGTTTTCTGTTCCTCTCAGCGTTTGTCGGTACGCAGCAGGGAGCTGCAGCAGAGTGGGGGGGTTTTTTACCGTGACCCTTGGGTTCATCACTGCAGAGCTCACAAGTGTTTGTTTCTGGCTCTTTCACACAAGACTGAGCAACAAAAGCGTTCCTGTCACCAGGCGTGGCTCTGAGCTCTGCTTTGTCCTCCTGTATTTACTTTCTGATGGGGAAATACAGCTTTGAACGTTGTGCGGCCCAAACGTGAGGTCTCCTTTAAGCTACAATCACCCCGCCCTCTGCAATGTGCGTTCAAGCTGTCACTTAGGTCTGTGTAATCGCGTGTAAATGTCACTTCTGGGCTTCCGTATTCGAAACCCTCGCACTCACCTGTCGCCACGCAAATCTCTACGACTGTTTTCAGGCTGTACGTACAAAACACACGGCCTCTGAATGTGCGCTGCCAGTTAAACCAGGTCAAACTTTGACCAATCAGAGACTTGGATTTGGTAGTGATGTATGGATGGCGTCCCTTTTGATTCACAGAAGTGGCAACTGTTGGAAAATTGATTCTGGAAGAGAAATGATGCAACATAAAGTCTTTTATATATTGGAATAGAGCTGAAAGAAAAAGCCTTGAGCAAGATTCATGAGATGTGAACCGCTTCGACATTTCACACCAAGCCTCTTCCAACTGTTGGTGCCAGACATGCGCTAGTAAACAGTTGGGGGGGAAATAAGAGGAAGAAGCCCCTCCCTGCCTGTCCATTGTGAACACTATGGGCAAAATGCCTGGTATACGCAACATTCTAGGTGCTGCTGCAGCAATGAGGGGCTAAGGTCACGAGGAAGAAGTCTTTCCATCTTCACCCTAGAAAATGTTTTCCACACAAGAAGGTGATGGTTAAAAACCGAGCAGCAGACTAGATCTCCATCATATCTCTGAGGTTTCAGGATGTCACCACATCCTGCTGTTCCTCAGAAGAACCTGAAATGTCCAGCTGAGCACCAAACTACAACTTGTTCATGTTTAGAGAGGGGCTGTGTGAGGTCCACCCATCTCATAAACCTGCACTCTTTCACACATCTAATTATTTTCTACATACCCTTCCCCTGAGGTCAACTTTCCTGAAAGAGTCCTGATGATGTGTGTTTCTGCCCCCCAGGCGGCGAGGCACAGCTGGTACAGCTGGCTGTCCTTCCTGCACTCCCTCCAGCCGTGGCAGTTTCTGTTTAAGAGAATCGGAGGCCGCTTTGGGACCGGAGTCCTCTCCTACTTCCAGTTCCTGAAGACCCTCCTCTTATTCAACGTCTTCCTATTCCTGGTCACGTTCGCTTTCCTGGTGCTCCCCCAGGCGATGCACCCTACAGAGCTGCCTGTGGGGGTGCGAACCTTCTCTGGGCTGGAGCTAATCAGCGGAGCGGTAAGATTAGTGCTGGGGTGGCAGCAAACCCATTTTTTATCATCTTTATTTGGTAATAGTTGACCTCCCGTCTCTGCATAGATGTTTCAAATCTGTCAGACTGCGGGTGGAGGGGTTGGTCGGCTGTCCTCTACTGAACCCCCCCCCACGGTTTTTCTTTTGGATTTTGGCTCTGGCTTTAATTTCTCCAGCTTAAGTCATTAAAACCTGTTTTTAGGACTATAAACCAAAAGCAAAGTCCTAATCTCTGTCAGACACATCTGTCTGTCCTGCCCCCTCCCACCCCCAGTTGAAGTTTGCTTCATGCTTGTTGCTGCTCGATCCTCCTGGAGGATCAGAGAAGAATTATCTGCAGAAAACCTCATGTTGGTTGTATTGTACTTTTCGTAGCATTATCTGCTGAGGTCCTCGTGCTCCTGCAGTTTCCCCGTTGGTTCTTTCCAAAGATTTTGGTGACATTCAATGTTCAGAAAGAAGGACTGATGTACGTCAGTGGTTGGTTTCTCTATGCTTCTCGCTCAGAGACCCGTTCCAACACAGGTTCAGCTCAATCGAAGGATATTTTTAGACTGAATCTGGTTTCTTTTCCTCTTTCTGTGTCTCAGGGGCTCTTCACCGATACGGTGATGTACTACGGGTACTACAGCAACTCCACGCTGCAGAAGAGCTGTGCGAGAGAGCACAACGCGTCCGCCTCCACCGACCATGACTGTGTGTCCGAGCGCCTCTCCTACAACATGCCGCTCGCCTATTTCTTCACCATCGGGATGTCGTTCTTCATAGCCTGCATCATCCTTGTGTACAGGTGCTGAGAGGAAAGCTCCACCTCCCTTTGCTTCTGCTCGTAATTTTGACGCTCTTTTCTGCTGGCAGCATGTCCAAGTCGTTCGGCCGCAGTTTCCGAATTGACAAATCTTACAGCATCTTGGCCATGAAGGTCTTCAGCTCCTGGGACTTTAGGGTCATCAAGAAGAGCTCCGTGGAGCTCATGTCTCAAAACAACTGCACACAGCTGAGGGTATGCAGAAGCATGCTCAGAGAAACCATCTCCACGTCCTTCTTCCTCCTTTTCTGTCCATCAAATGCTGATGAATCTTCTCCTGTTTGGAACTCCCTGCAGGAGATACTAGCAGAGGTGGTTCAGAAGAAGGAGAAGAACGGTGGGTGCCAGGCGCTGTGGCGGCTGATGGTCCACGGGCTGGCGTGGGCGATCTGCATTGGAGGCACTGCTGGCTGTGTGATCAGCGTTTACTTCTTCTCTGAATACATGCACCAGGTGAGGCTGCCGTCCTGCTTTACCTTCATGCGTCCCTCAGAGCCACGCCTCCTGCCAGAGTTGATCTTTCAGTCATTTGTTTGTTCCGGCATTTGAGGGTTGCACTAAAAAAAAATCTTGTTTCAGTGTCAAACTGTCAGAAGAAGAGACGATACACACAGAAACAGAAAGACGCACACACATACTGTATATGCACAGAAACACACTCCTAAACACACACACGTATGCACAGAAACACACTCCTAAACACACACACGTATGCACAGAAACACACTCCTAAACACACACACATATAGTGGTGGACAAAATTGTTGCTACCTCTCAGTTAAAGAAATAAAGTCCACAATGCTCACTGAAATGACTTGAAACGTTCAAAAGTAACAATAAATTAAAATGTATTGAAAATTAAATAATCACAATCAGCCATTACTTTTGAGTTGTTGATTAACAGAATTATTTAAAAAAACAAACTAATGAAATAGGGCTGGAAAAAATGATGGTACCCATAACTTAATATTTTTTATCACAACCTTTTGAGGCAATCACTGGAACTAAACAGTTTCTGTATTTGCCAATGAGCCTTCTCTACCTGTCCACAGGTGTTTTAGCCCACTCCCCATGAGCAAACTGCTCCAGTTGTCTCAGGTTTGACGGATGTCTTCTCCAAATGCCATGTTTCAGCTCCTTCCACAGATGTTCAATGGGATTCAGATCTGGACTCACAGAAGGCCACTTCAGAATAGTCCAAAGATTTACCTTAGCCATTCTTGGGGGTTTTTGGCTGGGTGTTTTGGACTGTTGTCCTGTTGGAAGACCCATGACCTGCGACTGAGACCAAGCTTTCTGACACTAGGCAGCACATTTCTATCCAGAATGCCTTAATAATCTTGAGATTTCATTTTACCTTCCACAACTTCAAGACACCCTGTGCCAGATGCAGCAAAGCAGCTCCAAAACAGAACTGAGCCTCCTCCATGTTTCACAGTAGGGACAGTGTTCTTTTCGTTGTATGCTTGATTTTTGAGTCTATGAACATAGAGCTGATGTGCCTTACCAAAAAGATCCAGTTTGGTCTCATCTGTCCAAAGGACATTTTCCCAGAAGCTTTGTGGCTTGTCAACATGCATTTTTGCAAATTCCAGTCTGGCTTTTTGATGATTTCCTTTCAACAGTGGTGTCCTCCTTGATCGTCTCCCATGAAGTCCACTCTGGCTGAAACAACGACGAATGGTGCGTTCTGACACTGATGTACCTTGATCTAGGAGTTCACCTTTAATGTCTTTGGAGGTTGTTCTGGGCTCTTTGGATACAGTTCCAACTATCCGTCTCCTCAATTTGTCATCAATTTTCCCTTTCCGGCCACGTCCAGGGAGGTTGGCTACTGTCCTGTGGGTCTTAAACTTCTTAATAATATGTGCCACTGTGGTCACAGGAACTTCAAGCTGCTTAGAGATGATTTTATAGCCTTTACCTTTACCATGTTTGTCTATAATTTTTTTAAACAGCTGTGATGTCAATTGAAGGACATACCTGAGTTCATCTTGACCCCCTGGGCATTTAGTTCTCAGTCTTTTATGGACGTACCATCATTTTTGTCCAGCCCTATTTCATTAGTTTGTTTTTTTAAATAATTCTGTTAATCAACAACTCAAAAGTAATGGCTGATTTTGATTATTTAATTTTCAATACATTTTAATTTATTGTTACTTTTGAACGTTTCAAGTCATTTCAGTGAGCATTGTGGACTTTCTTTCTTTAACTGAGAGGTAGCAACAATTTTGTCCACCACTGTACACAGAAACACACTCCTAAACACACACACACACATATATGGACAGAAACACACTCCTAAACACACACACACATATGCACAGAAACACAAAGACACACACATATATGCACAAAAACACTCCTAAACACATGCACACACATATGCACACATAGACACACACAGATACACACAAACACACACATGTGTATGTACAGAAACACACAGACACACACATATATGCACAAAAACACTCCTAAACACGTGCACACACATATGCACACATACACACTCACAGATACACACACACATGTGTATGTACAGAAACACACAGACACACACTCAAGTACACATATGAACACACACACACACACACATGCACAGAAACACACTCCTAAACACACACACATATAGTGGTGGACAAAATTGTTGCTACCTCTCAGTTAAAGAAATAAAGTCCACAATGCTCACTGAAATGACTTGAAACGTTCAAAAGTAACAATAAATTAAAATGTATTGAAAATTAAATAATCACAATCAGCCATTACTTTTGAGTTGTTGATTAACAGAATTATTTAAAAAAACAAACTAATGAAATAGGGCTGGAAAAAATGATGGTACCCATAACTTAATATTTTTTATCACAACCTTTTGAGGCAATCACTGGAACTAAACAGTTTCTGTATTTGCCAATGAGCCTTCTCTACCTGTCCACAGGTGTTTTGGCCCACTCCCCATGAGCAAACTGCTCCAGTTGTCTCAGGTTTGACGGATGTCTTCTCCAAATGCCATGTTTCAGCTCCTTCCACAGATGTTCAATGGGATTCAGATCTGGACTCACAGAAGGCCACTTCAGAATAGTCCAAAGCTTTTCTCTTAGCCATTCTTGGGGGTTTTTGGCTGGGTGTTTTGGACTGTTGTCCTGTTGGAAGACCCATGACCTGCGACTGAGACCAAGCTTTCTGACACTAGGCAGCACATTTCTATCCAGAATGCCTTAATAATCTTGAGATTTCATTTTACCTTCCACAACTTCAAGACACCCTGTGCCAGATGCAGCAAAGCAGCTCCAAAACAGAACTGAGCCTCCTCCATGTTTCACAGTAGGGACAGTGTTCTTTTCGTTGTATGCTTGATTTTTGAGTCTACGAACACAGAGCTGATGTGCCTTACCAAAAAGATCCAGTTTGGTCTCATCTGTCCAAAGGACATTTTCCCAGAAGCTTTGTGGCTTGTCAACATGCATTTTTGCAAATTCCAGTCTGGCTTTTTGATGATTTCCTTTCAACAGTGGTGTCCTCCTTGATCGTCTCCCATGAAGTCCACTCTGGCTGAAACAACGACGAATGGTGCGTTCTGACACTGATGTACCTTGATCTAGGAGTTCACCTTTAATGTCTTTGGAGGTTGTTCTGGGCTCTTTGGATACAGTTCCAACTATCCGTCTCCTCAATTTGTCATCAATTTTCCCTTTCCGGCCACGTCCAGGGAGGTTGGCTACTGTCCTGTGGGTCTTAAACTTCTTAATAATATGTGCCACTGTGGTCACAGGAACTTCAAGCTGCTTAGAGATGATTTTATAGCCTTTACCTTTACCATGTTTGTCTATAATTTTTTTAAACAGCTGTGATGTCAATTGAAGGACATACCTGAGTTCATCTTGACCCCCTGGGCATTTAGTTCTCAGTCTTTTATGGACGTACCATCATTTTTGTCCAGCCCTATTTCATTAGTTTGTTTTTTTAAATAATTCTGTTAATCAACAACTCAAAAGTAATGGCTGATTTTGATTATTTAATTTTCAATACATTTTAATTTATTGTTACTTTTGAACGTTTCAAGTCATTTCAGTGAGCATTGTGGACTTTCTTTCTTTAACTGAGAGGTACCAACAATTTTGTCCACCACTGTACACAGAAACACACTCCTAAACACACACACACACATATATGGACAGAAACACACTCCTAAACACACACACACATATGCACAGAAACACAAAGACACACACATATATGCACAAAAACACTCCTAAACACATGCACACACATATGCACACATAGACACACACAGATACACACAAACACACACATGTGTATGTACAGAAACACACAGACACACACATATATGCACAAAAACACTCCTAAACACGTGCACACACATATGCACACATACACACTCACAGATACACACACACACGTGTATGTACAGAAACACACAGACACACACTCAAGTACACATATGAACACACACACACACATACATATATGGACAGAAACACACTCCTAAACACACGCACACACATATGCACAGAAACACAAACACACACACATATATGTACAAAAACACTCCTAAACACGTGCACACACATATGCACACATACACACTCACAGATACACACACATGTGTATGTACAGAAACACACAGACACACACTCAAGTACACATATGAACACACACACACACATACATATATGGACAGAAACACACTCCTAAACACACACACACACATATGCACAGAAACACAAAGACACACACATATATGTACAAAAACACTCCTAAACACGTGCACACACATATGCACACATACACACTCACACATACACACAAACACACGCATGTGTATGTACAGAAACACACAGACACACACTCAAGTATACATATGAACACACACACACAGACATGCTCACAAACACATGCAGGCTAAAAACTTAAAACATGTTCTGAATTTACTATTCTGATCATTTATTTGTGATCAAATTAAGTTATAACACTATTTCTGTGCAGATTCCTTCAGGTCATCTTCTTTCAGGATGATGAAATCAATCACACACATTTCTTGTTGCTTGAACTTGTTGTTGTTGCCTTCTTCCAGTTCAGCTGGAATTCACAGGTGGGTCCAGAAGACTTTTTGCTGCTCGTTTAAATATATACAACTTCCAACATACATCTCAAGAGAACATTTAAATTATATTAAAATGAGTTATAATTGATCACAAAACAGGGTTTAAACTGTAGGCTCTGTACGTTTGCAGCTGCTCCTCTGTACGCAAGGCCTAATGCATATATGTCCAAATATAGACGTACTGATGGACTTGGTCAGTTTTCGTCTGAAAATAATCACCAACACTTCATAAAATGTTTGACGCCCAGAAGCAATGACTGGAGCGCTGTAGCTTCAAACTGGTCAACAGGTATGGCTATGCCATAAAACAATAAAAGATGGAGTCCCATCATCAATGCAGGTTTTTGGTCAGGTTTCTCTTGGTCATGTCAAACTGCACAGACTCCGTCCATCTCACTGTAGAAGAATAAGACAAACGGTTTTCTGGAGTTTTTGGAAAGAATTCTTGTTTTTTCTCTCTGCAGGATCTGCAGCGAACGTCCCGTCAGACCAACACACACCCCTTACTGAAGGAAGCCAGCCTGCTGGCTCTGCCTGCTCTGGTGTCCCTCCTCAACCTGCTGCTGCCGAGCCTCTTCAGCCTGGCCGCCTGGATGGAGGAGTACCACTCTCCGTCTGTGCGCACATACGTGGCTCTAGGACGGTATGGCCGCAGCAGGGCTGCCGGACATGCAGAGGCAGTGGGCAGGACTGTAACTTCCTTTTGTCGTCTGTAGAAACTTGATGCTGAAAGTGAGTGTGCTCGCTGTCCTCTGTTATCACTGGCTGGGTCGGGTGGCAGCCAATCCCAGCGACATTAACCTCATGGTAATTTTCATTTCAGACCACCACACACACTGCATACAGAAACAGAACACACACTCCCACCAGACCCCCCCCCCCCCCCCCCCCCCTGGCCACGACTAACCAGTTTTAGGTTTGCAGAGGAGCTGCAGGAACAAAGAAAGAGCAGTTCGGATCATGGAGCTGCTTACAGCCCTCAGTGTGGGCGGAGCAAAGAGCATCTGAGGGGTTTTTGGGGCAAACTTAATGTAATTGAAGAACAGCAGTGATGGAATCGGGCTGAGCTTCCATGATCGTCCTTCAATGCTTGACTCAATGTCCCAACCCTAACCAACAATATAAAAGGCCTCCTCCTTACACACACATAAGCACACAGACACACACAGAAAGGGAATGCGCTCCTCTGTTGGTTTGTTCTTCAGTGTGGATCAGTGGTTCCTGCTGCTCAGCGTCACAGTGAGTGGACTAACATCACACACGGTTCTTGTTGCCTTCTTCGCAGTGCTGGGAGACGTTTGTGGGTCAGGAACTGTACCGCTTCCTCATCATGGACTTCATCTTCACGCTTTTGAACACGCTGTTTGGAGAGCTGCTCTGGAGGTGGGTCAGGGTGTCTGTTCTCTAGAAAACATCTGCAGAGAATTGAAGATGTTCTCTGGAGTTTATAACCGCTTAATGAATAGATTCAATACAATCAATAAGCAGTTTTATTAAAACTGTGATACTTAAGCACAAATGGAACAGACAAACGTTCATAAAAACAAATGAAATATTTAAAAAAAATCATACTTTTTAGCAATATTCAAATATTCAAGCATAAAACCTGTCTTCAACTGAGGTTTTTTTTATGTTTTTCTTCTGAAGGTTTATACGGTGAGTGTGGGATGAACCCCGGTGAAATGTGTTCAAAACATTTATTCTTTCTTCCTAACTCAATGTTTTCTTCTTCTTAATTATTAAAGCTTCTTAAAGATCAACTGTCTTTCAATCACATGTTTCAATTGAACTTTTATCCACTGCAGGTTTCTCAACAGTTGAGCAGGAGGAAAAAATGAAAAGAAGAAACCAAAAAATAACTCAGCTAACAAATAATGAAGTGAAGGAACAGGATTAGGCTTGAAGGGATGTTTTACACAGAAAGAAGAGACTCTTTAATCTGTGAAAACATCACTATCTAAAAAAAAAGTCCTCAATGTCAAACTGAGGTTCTTGTCACCTACTGAGGAGAATATCATCGAAGGATCCAGAGAAAATTGTCTAAACCTCTGGGAATTGGTTTTAAATGATGCTTTTTGTCCCTCATGGAGATCATATCATCAGTGACATCACTGCATGATCCAGAAACCTCTGTGGGTGAACTTCATCCTCCTCATCTGTAAAATTCCTTTAAAGTCCCAACTTTGATCTCCTGAAGTCTTTAAACAGTTTGGAAAAGGAAGAGATGCTGCAACATAGTAACCATGGTAACCATGTCCCTTCTGAGACCTGCAGAAGCTTCTGTGAGATATGAGGATCCTTTAGTTTTTATTCAAATGTAAAGAACACTTTTCCTGAATTCAGGTGTGTTGTCTGCGGATCTGGACCAATTTTTTTGGTCCAGATCCGATTTTGAGTCACTTTATTTCAGAATCTGCTGAAACCGAGTTCCGATCTGATTGCAACACAGCAAAAACAATGACCAAATTTAACAGACAGATCCAGATTGTCGCTGATTTATATATATTTTTTTCAATTAACTCTTAAACAGAGCACTTTTTAAAAGTAGTTTGAACAATCAACCAAAATGGTTAACTAGTTACTATTCAAAATAGGTGATAATTAGTAATGTCAGAAAGTTTGGTGCCTGCAGTTTTAGTATTTTCTGAACTGTTTTTGATCAGACGTGATTCAGACCTCCAATAGAAATTCCTAGAATTGAAAAACAATGACTTTCTTTCAAAATTATTGCTTCAGCATGAATGTGAGTATTCATGACTAACACATGTCACTGGAGCCATTTATAAGTGGTGGTTGTTTTTGAGACATTGGTTTATAAAAACATCATCCCCGGTTTCTGGTCACGTGACCGGATCGGAACATCACTAGTGGGCTCCATCATGTTTCTCTGCCGCCTGCAGGTTGTTTTCTCGGAACGTGCTGAGGAGGAGCAGGAATCCGGCGTTCGATATCGCCCGGAATGTTCTGGACCTGATCTACGCACAGACGCTGGCCTGGTACTGAATGTTCACATGAGCATGAAGCCTCTCCACGGCCTTCCACTGACCACCGTGAATGTGTTCATGCAGGATCGGCGTCCTCTTCAGCCCTCTGCTGCCGGCCGTGCAGATCCTCAAGCTGCTGCTGCTCTTCTACGTCAAAGTGGTAGCTCAGCCCGAACTCTGTGGCTGTTGTGGCGGTCAGGTGGTAGCTTCATCCACCCTCTGACGCCCGCTCTCCTCTGCCTGCAGACCAGTGTGATGATGAACTGTCAGGTCCCCCGGAGGCCCTACAGAGTCAGCCAGATGACCACCATCTTCATCACCCTCCTCTGCTTCCCCTCCTTCCTGGGTGCATCTGTGTGTGTAACTTACACCATGTGGAGGTACTCCGACCTGAATTTACCGAAAACCTAAAGTTTATTTCAAAAGATTAATTTAGAAACTGGTGGTTCTTTGATTTTTATGACAATCCTGTGTGGTCGTCCACACAGGATCCTCCTGTATGGAGGGGTCTCCCCCGTCACAGGAGCAGGAGCCTCCTTCTTACCCTTTAACACCGGAGGTTTAGCTTTGTGCGTCAGAATCTGGTAGAATTACCTTACCTGTGTAAATAATCGGAGCGTAACTGTAGTTTGGAGAGTTTGTTTCATTTTGTGTTGCTGGCGATAGTTCTTGTGTTAAAGGGTTATTAAGCGCATCACTGATGGATGCGATTGGCCCCTTATCGCACAGACCCTCTGCTTCTCCGTGCACGCTCAGCACTCACCTGCTTCCTCTCCCCCCAGCATCAAACCCTCTTCCTCGTGTGGCCCGTTTCGGGGGCTCAGGACCATGTTCCAGGCCGGGAAACGCTGGGTTCAGGAACTGGAGAAGAATAATCCCGACCTTTCCGTGCTCGCCAGGGTGCACGCCTACCTGGTGGAAAACCCGTTTTTTCTGTTCGTTGGAGCAGGCATCTTCCTGTGAGCGTGCATGTGCACATGCAGCTGTTTGAGACTGAGGACTGTGGGTCAGTGTTTGTTTCTCCCTGCAGGATCGTGATCTACTTCTACAGCCAGGTGGTGGACGGCCAGAGGAAGGTCATCGAATTGCTGCAGGAGCACATAGAGGAGGTCAGAGACACTCTGCAGAAAAGCCCGTCTTTGTTGATCAGTTTGTTTGATTTCCATGCAGGATTCAAGACAAACATCTTTCATCCCAGTACTCAGAACTGGCCTGAATAGTGGTTTATTTGAATTCCTTCAAGTCTAAAAGTGATCAATATTTAACTCTGGAGGTTTAACGATTCATTTTAATATTTTGATTCATATAATCATTTGTTGTTGAAGATACGATTTACAGTCAATATTAGTTCATTTCTAACAATCCAAACCTAAAATCGTTCCAGGGCGTCTTTAGCCAAAAGCAGTGTGACTCGGATGCTTTCATCTGATGGATGTCACGGATGTCTGCAGCAGGAACTTCTCTCTTTGTTCTTTGATTTGTAAATTTTCAACCAAATTTGGGTCTACAGTGCGCTCTCTTCCTGGCTTGTGCACGTGCAGCAATCACAGTAAAGACTCTGCTTTCCCCTCATGCGCTCAATCGTAATCGCTTCTTTCTTCTGAAACTTTTTGCGGCTCTCTGACTTAAACCCCTTCCCCTGGGGGAGAAACGAAGGCGTTTTTAGCAACAAATCTAATTTTTTGCAGATTTTTGGCTGAAGAAATGTCTGCAGAGAAGAAGAAAATCAATAAAAAGCGATATTCACTTGCCTAAGTGCATTCTTCTGATTCTAGAATCTTTTTTTTAATCAATGAATTTAGAAAGTTTCTCTGTCTCATCAGGACAGCTAACTACAAAGGAGGTTTTCACTGTTTGACAGTTTTCCTCTTCTACTCTTTGTTCAGGAGGGAGCGCATAAAAAGTACCTAATCTCTAAACTTCAGAACATGCATGAAAGCAAAAAGAGAATCCCCAGAAGACTCAGGAGTCAGGTGAGTCTGATGCTTTGCTCCTGCATTTTCAGAGCCAGAGTACACGCTCACAAAAATCAGAATAAGAGATTTGAACTTTGACTGGAAATGCAGGGACAAGAAAATCCTCTGCGTGACTTTTTTTGACAGTTATTATGTAAAACAGCGTAAAGATTGTAGCAGCACTGCTGTTAGCTTTGCTGTGTGACTGCAGAAACAACATGTTGCTGCTGTTTGTGTCTGCGAGGAAGAAACAGCGATTAGCTTAGATATGCAGCACATCACCGGGGTCTCATGTGACTTCTGTCTGCAACATTTTATTATAAAACTAAAAATGTATCCAATAAAGATGCACTCAGGGGAAAATCTCTGAATGTTAAACCGTTTCAGTAAACGATTTTCCCGTTTACAATAATGTGAGGAATCAGAGAAGGATCAGATCGTTGTGCGTGTAAAGGGACTCCCCTGAAATGACTGTTTCTAGTTTCTTTTCTTCTGGAAATGTACACTATCATTGAACTATTGGCAGTTCTTTTTTCCCAGAGATGTGGTTTTTGTAGTTTTTTCTTACCGAGAAGGACGGCATAAGTGCAGTCTAGCATAGTCTGTTGAGTTCATTTTAGCCATTACCTATTGATTTTTATGGTTTCATGTTCTTATAAAATTACCGGTATGAAGCCCATTGAGACGACTATTGTTGTAATGTTGGGCTATATAAATAAAATTGAACTGAATGGACTCACTGTGTGCTGTTCTTCTTCAGGACTCTGGCTGTTGAAGCTGCTCCTCCTGCAGAAGAGCCTTCTCCGCTGAGGAGCCTGGCTCCCGCCGGAGCTTTGCTGGGATCAGTCAGGATCCTTCCTACAGATTATTGGAGCTCTGATGTTTGCTCAACAGCCAGAATAAAGAGGAATTTGAGGCGTCTGGAAGAAACCAGCAGCAGCCTCCGTGTGGATCACCTGAGACACTGATCACTTTCTCATCCACTGTGAATTCATGTTTTTTCTGTTATAGGAAAAATACTTGATTGTTAAAACTTTTTGGAAAAAATTTTTTGCTTAACAAGTTTTAGATCTGCATGTTTTTGTTTATTATTTTTTTTAGTTCTGCAACAAAATGAATGCAAAATGTTTTCTCTGTTTTTGTAATAAATATGTAACTGAAACAGGAGTGTTGGTAGTTCAGCTTAAGGGGAAACACAGATTAACTAGTGGAAGTAGATTCTAACCAAGGTTCCAGTCTATTATTAAAAAACACATCTGCATCCATTATTTAGGATTTATCTCAGGGTAAAAGAGATTCCTGTTACTTTCCATTACCATTGGTAGTTTCCGTGGCAAACGGGGTCTCTGAACAGAAGAAACGGCAAAACTGCTAATTCCATCGTAAATGTTCAGAAAAGAAGGAAGAAGATGGCTGCATGGAGCCCATGGGGAGGAGTTTTGTAGTTTAAGGCCCTCCCTGACCCAACCCTGACTTAGGACAAGCACACTAAAACACTGGAGAGCACCTCCATGTGTTTTTCAGTCATTTACAGGCATTTACAGCAGCCTCAGATGGTCTGATCCATGTTAGATTCTCATGCTCCATAGCCACAAAGGACTTAGGTCACATGGACATTATCTCCTGGGAGGAAGCAACACTCCAGCCTGAGATGGAGTGTTTGTCCTTCCGTCCGATGTCTGGATTAGTACGTTGCTCATAATGCAGCTAAGTTAGAAAAAAACGGAGATTCTGACTTACTCAAGTCTCAAAAAATTCAAACGGATCCAACCAATTGCATCACAAGAAGCCAAAAGCTCCAATCGAACTCCTTATCTTTGCCTTTAGAGGAGGAGAGAGTCTTGACGAACTACAACAGCTTTTTGATGAGGAGGAATAAAATGTGAATTAAATATAACGATACCAAAATATAATTTTTTATTACCGCAAACTGCTACTTGCATGGAACCAGCTCTCTGATTGGTTACACATCTGTGAGAGCTGTGCAAGCCGTCACACCAGGAGTGTGGGACCTTAAATGCCAAAAATGAGAAAATGTAGCTTTTAAACACTTGCAATTATAGAAATAGAACTATGATATAGTTTCCTATTTAAAACAAATTTAATTTCTTCCTCACTTTTGACACAAGTTCCTTTCAAAATGAAATACAACCGGCGTCAAATAAAATCCTGCTGCAGCTGATGAATTAAAAATAGGTCAAATCAAACACGGCATTTTCTGTCATAAGACTTCAGTGCGTCTTCATCCTTTTTCTCCTTTTACTATAGGTTATATCCCCTCTGTTGGGTCAATAAAAAACTGTATTATATTCTAAAAACATCACAGCATTGGCATAGAGTCCATTGTTTTTAAATATATACATGTGAAGGCAAATAAATACTTGAATAACTTCTAAACAACATAAACACTGCTGTGCAGCAGAAGGTAAGGATGTGGTTTAATATGATCCTACTAATAAACCACTGACAGAAAATTGGACTTTTTTCTATCATTTTGCTCTGACAAGCTAAAAATGTAACAAGGACAAACAAAAAAACCAAAAAAAAACTTTATTTTTTTCTCCAGAAAAAGCTTTGAATTTTTAGTTTATTTTATTTTAGTTTATTTTTTTATATCAATCACAATACAAATGTAAACACGGTGGTTTAAAAATACATAAAACGATACAATGTGCTTGAAAAGGAGTGGGTTGAAGAGAAATCGTGTCTGCTCCCACCCTTTTTTACAAAACCTGATGATGCGCATATTTCTATTTACATATATGTACAAAACATTCACGGTCACACTTTCTAAGATAAAACAAGGGTTAACTAAGCTCCATATCAAAGAGAAAAAAATCAGTATCGCTGACCTGAACTCTTCATACTGAGAAACATGAGAAAACTATCTGCACTTCCAAAACACAAAGGCTCAAAAAATGTAAATCAGACTGATGAAGACAAGTGGACGATTACAGGAGGAGACGAGTCCAGATGACTCAACTGCAGGACACTGTATTGTACTGGAAACTAATTTATAAGCACAATTTTAGTCTGCACATCACGCCTCTCTGGAACTGCAGCTATGTGTTACGAAGAAACAAACCCTTGTTTTACAATAACTGGCTCACTAAGGGGATGTGGTCTGTTCTGCATCTACTGGATCATTCTGGAAACATTTTGACGTTTGAAAATTTGTATTCCAAATTTCAATTATTGGATCGGAAACAATATGAAGCTGTGATCAAAACTTTTCCTCTGAGTTGATTTGTTTATCACAAAATCTATTGTTAAAATAAAGTTCCAGTAAGACTTCCTTCTCTCTGTTTGGACGGACAGCCGGTTACAAAGTCAGAATTGCCAACAGCTTCATACGAAGATTGTTTTTCAAAGAACTTTTCCAAACTTTTCCACAACAAAATACATTCCTACACAGTTCTCTAAAGAAAATGTAATTGAATTAAGATCAAATTTAATTAACTAAACATTTTTATTTTACCAAAAGTAAAATGCAATCATTTTAAAATAATTAGCTATATTTACCCATCCAAGGAATTTTTGAGACATCATTTTGTCTTTGAAGAGAACGGCTGCAGTTTTTCTCTAAATGACATTGAGACTGTGGATTATTTATTCTTTAACTGTGGAGTTATTAAAACATTTTGGGGAGAGTTCTGCTTTTGGAATTCTTCAAAAATTGCAATGCCAGTTCATTTAGACGCAAAAACTGTTTTATTCGGGGTGGTAATATCTAAGAGACCAGAAATTATTGTTCTTAATGTCCTGATATTGCAAGAAAGGTTTTATATTCATAAAAACAAATTTTTGAAGACCGAACCACTTCTTATTACATTTCATAAAGATCTCTGTTTTGATTTTCAATCACTCAATTATATAATAAAGAAAAATGGCTTGAAATTACTTAGTTTTGTTCAGAAATACAAACTTAATGAGAACCTCTAACAAATATGAACCTTTGTGGAAGGTTTACGTTCTTTTTTTTGTTTTGTGTGTGTGTGTTTGTATTATGTTAATTCTTTTCTTCTATGTTCTATATATATTTTATGTTAGGCAATGGTGATTGTTTTTCGTGGTAACGTAGTTTATATATTTACTGTTGATCCTTGTATAATATCTCAGTTGTTAATAAAGTTTCTTTTGAGAAAAAAACACAAAAAAAACTTCAGGACACTGAACGAAAGGGACATGAAACATACTTGCACACATTTATTTATTCGTTTATTATGTTTATTTTTTTTCTCATTTATTTAATATGTATTCATTTTTCTTTCTTTTTCTTTTGTTTCATTTTCCGCCCACTCTCAATAAAGTTCATTTTAAACGTGCGCTGTGACGTCACAGACAACAACAATGGCAGCCAGTGGTTCAACTGTAACGGTTCTGACTCCAAACGGGAGAAGACAAGCCGTCAAAGTGACGCCAAACTCTCCCTTGCTTCAGGTGAGGCCCGTGTGAGGAGCGCGTGCTCTGTCTTTGGCTCCTTTTCCCCGTCAGAGGCTCACGAGCGCGCAGTTCTCCTGTGAGTTAGCATCTGCGGCTAACACAGGAGGTAGCCGGTGACCAAACATTTTCTGTAGTGGAGTCAGACTCACCTGTTCAGAGCCAACCTGCTCATGACAGCAGGCCTTAGACTGATAATAAATAATACTGAAAAAAAATAAAAAAGAATAAATGATCTCATGTAAATGTAGGACAAACTTGCAGCAGTTTAATGCCTGAAACGTAACCTTTTATTAAAAGTGTGAAACGTTTCCTGCCCAGATTGATATCTGGACAACCACCAAATGAAGCAAAAAACTGAAACGTTACAAATTTTACCAAAAGATGTATCCGTTTTTTGGCCTGCTTTCACTCACTTGGTGTGTTGGAAAACCACGACCACGTTTGTGTAGTGGTCAGCACTCTCAGTGAGAAGGTCCTGGTTCAAATCCCTCCTGCGTTCTATCTGTGTGGAGGTTGCAGTTTAATATGGGAGTTTTCTACAGTTTCCCCCCACAGTCCAAAAAGATGCCTCCTAGGGTCGTTGGTGACTCTAAAGTACCTTATACATCATGTGAGTGTGAATGCGTCACTCTGTGGTCCTGCAACAGATTGGTGACTGGCCCTTGTTAAATCCCACCTTTGCCCAGCGGTAGGTGGGATAGGCTCCAGCAACCCTGTGACACAATGATAAAGTGGGTTAGGAAATGGTTGGATGGATGTCATGTCCTGTTTGTGACCATGAAGCTTTAACCTTAAAAATAAAGGACGTTTTGGGATTTAAAGTAAGAACATCCTTAAAAGAGAGTTTTTGTCTGAAATCAGAGCCCAAGAGAGTTTTTTTTTCTCAACTAAAAACCCGAAACTCCTAAATTAGTTTTGTTCTCTTGAATACCTTCTCAGATGTCTTTTATTAATTGAGTCATCTGTGTGGTAAGTTAAAAGTTGATTTGTTTTATTTTGGTTTATTGCTTTGATGCCAGATGTAAACTTTCAGTCTTAAGTCTGTTCTAATGAAAGATCCGCTCGTTCTCACCTGTTCTCCGTGTGGTCTGCAGGTCCTGGAGGAGGTCTGTGGCAAGAATGGTTTCAACCCTGATGAATATGGCTTGAAGTGAGTTTGTTTTCCTGAAATGTTTTCTTTTAAGACTGGATTTAATCCAGAAGTGGGCCAGCTTCCCCAGAATCTTGTAAACATGGAGGATTACGGTCAAAGTGAAGCTTCTGCCCTTGAATCCACATCATCTTTCAATCTGAAGCCTGTTTCTGACCTGATGTTGTCCTAAACCTATTTAATGTTTAAATGTTCAATCAGCCTGTTCAAACGCTGTACAAAAGGTAGGACAACTTTGAAATCTTTCTCTCCCTCATGGTGAGGAAGACCATCAACGATACACACACACACACACACACACACACACACATACAGAGGGTTAATGGCGGCAGAAGGAAGAGCTGACTTCTTCACTTCATCACTTCTGAAAAGGTTTTTTGAATTAAGTTTCTTGAATTGATTTTTCTTTTCTTCTGGAACATTTTTGTCTTGTCACTCTGTTTGAATGTAAACAGAACATATTTTTTTCTAAAGTGAAGCCTATGGAGTAAACCTGGAGGAGTGAGATTAGAGGCCTGTTCACTGTGAGCCCCGACCCACTGATGTAACTGGGCCGGCAGAACACCACGGTCTCCTGAAACTCCTCACTTAATCAAAGATCAAATTAAACGTTTCATCAAATCAGTTTTCCTTCAAAGGAATTTGTTGTACATTTTTTAGTTCAAGCAGAAATTCCTGTTTTATTACTGCAAGTTTTGTCTTTGTTCAATTGAAGTCTTTATTTGACAAATGATTTGAAAACAGGAAAATGGAATGGAAAATGTTTTGGATATATCTTTTTTTGGGTCCTGCAGCAGGAGCAGATCTTCAGCTTTACAGTCTTTGACCTGACTTCAAAAACACAATAAAAGACAAAAGAAACACAAAGCCGTAATTCTTTGGAATCAACAGTTTAACTTCTAAAAAGAGGATTTAAGTCTTTTTTAAAGCCCAACTGTTGAGAATAATGTTTGGAGCTTCATTGTTGTGAAACTCTTCTGCACCTGCAGGTTTCAGAGGACAGTGTTGGACCTGACACGGCCGTGGAGGTTTGCCAACCTTCCCAACAACGCCAAACTGGAAATGGTGACGAGTTCCAGGAAACAAGCAGCAGCTGAAAGTCAGGTGAGCTCAGACAGAAGCGTGGTAACGCATAAGGAGACGACGGGAGGGGATGAGCTAAAGGAAGTAGGAATGGATTCATTTGGTTGCAGATTTATGTTCTAAAAACTGAACGTTGTTCCACAAAAAGCAGTCAGACCTGCTTCTAGTCTTCACCAACAACCAAAAAGGCTTTTGCTGACAGATGTGTGTTTGTGTTGCGTTCTCATGTTCTTGCGTTCTCCACAGGTCCGGGTCGCGCTCCAGATGGAGGACGGTTCTCGGCTGCAGGACTCCTTCGGCTGTGGGCGGAGTCTGTGGGAGCTCATCACCCACTTCTCCCCCATCGGGTGTGTGAAAGGGTTTTACTGAATCCAATTGTGTTATCAGTGACATGGTATGGATGTGTCTCAGAAGCATCCGTGGAAATGTAAGCTTATCCTGTTTTTCTGGAAAGATTTAGATGTTTGTCAGAGTCCAGACTTTCACAGGCGGTGTTGGTTTCATGGTTCCAGTGTTGCTGCAGACCAGCAGGTTTACACAGGACAGAAAATTGAAATCCTCTAGCTTAGTCATGTTTTGTGTCTTCTGCTCATCAACCAAATGTGGAGTCAAGTAAGTTGGTGAACTTCTTATAAAGTGAATTTTGACATTTGCAATTCATAATTCCAACTCTGCTCACTGTTATCTGACAGTTTAATGATCAGAATCTCTCATGAGGATGGTAGGACAGGCACAATTTTGAGGTTTTCTCTGCTTCCCTTCACAAAGTAGGTGGCAAAAAGTAAACTTCAAAGCCCTGTTGGCCCCGCCTACCTCCCATTAACCCCCCCCCCCCCCCCCCCCCCCCCCCCCCCCAAAATGCACAAATTTTAGCTTTAACAAAACATTTCATAGAAATCTTTAAAATCATTTCTGCACTTCATCTCCCACCAAAATGCCCACATATACGGTCTTATGGGGTCAGAACAAAACCTCAGAATGCTGGGAGGGGTCCGGCCTCGAGTCTTCATCATTTTATCCTGTTTTGTCCCTGGATGTGTTCAGGGAGGCCGACCTGTCCGGATCAGGATCCACCCCAGTTTGTGTTTACATGCGGGACGAGGTACGAGGCTCTCCTTCAGCCCAGACTCACCCCCAGAGCCGTTGGGATTACAGCGCAGCTGTTTGTGTGGCAGGTGAGCGGCGAGGAGGCGCTGAAGAAGACCAGCCTGAAATCTCTGGGTCTGACCGGAGGAAGTGCCATCATCAGGTAGGCCCCAAACAAACAACGGGCCAGTTCATTTCTGGACGCTTGGTTGGGGGGGTCACATTAGGTGTGGGAAGAGGAGCGGAGCTCAGGTGAGCGTTCCCACCTGCTGAAAGAGGAAGGCTGCTCTGACTGAAGACAATGTTTTTAAAAAACAGTTTGAACTTCTTCAGAGTTGGTTTGTGGATCTTGTGGTGGTTTTTTTATTCACTTCATTATCAGTTGAAGGCGTTTATGCATTCTGTTCATTTTTTTGTTTTCATTTAAAACCTTTCATTCATTTCATATAAATTGTCTGTATGCTTTGCTGAGTGTAAAAACCTGCAGATCATGAGATGTGAGGCCTCTTCCAGGTTTTTGCTAAGGAAGGATAAAGATGAAGATGCTGCTGTGCCAGTCACACCTGTTGCCATGGTAACCAGGCAGAGCCAACCTTCTCTGTCTGATCCCACTCCGTCATCCGCGGAAGGTTCCACATCTGCCCCGCCTGAAAGCTCCATCCCCGTTGACCCATCAGAACCTCCTGCCACGCTGATGAGCAGCACTTCTGTTCAGCACAGGGACGCTCAGCCCGAACCCCCCCCCACAGAAACTCCCCCACCTGCTCAGGAGGAGGAGGAGCAAGCAGGACCATCGCAGGCGAGCTCTCAGCCCTCCTCTTCTGTAGCTCCCGTGGCTCCCTTTGTTCCTTTTTCTGGGGGGGGTCAGCGCCTTGGGGGTCCAGGTGGGGGGACAGGTTTCCCTGCTGTGGTGGAATCCCCCAAAGCCAAGAAGGCAAAAGGCAGCGACGGTCCAAGCACCAAGGTGAGCCGAACTGTGAGAGGCATCCTGAACCAGGGGGTGGGGGGGGGTCTGGGAAAAAGGGGGGGCAGCAGGAACCGGGACACTGGTTCTGTTGGGTCGGAAATTAAATCCAGTTCTTAAGGTGCGAAAATAAAGTTTTACCATGGAATGAAAACAAATAGTTAGTGACTCATTTTTAGCAAGAGCTTTGTAAACATGTGAACCCTTTACTTGTTTAAGGAAAAAGTGTTTTTCCATTTGAAAGATGTGTTTTCTAAAGGAAGTCTCGTTGAGTTTGTGGACAGATGACAAAGGTTCTAGATCGTTCTGGATGGGATTTTGAGTTTTTATAGTGTGTGTGAAGGTTTGACCAGAACAAAAAGGAGGGTGGGCGGGGCTTGACAGTCATCATTTGGCGCTGCGCACGCAGCGCCAAATGATGACTGTCAAGCCCCGCCCACCCTCCTTTTGCACGGCCTGCTTCAGAGGAAGATGCTTATTAACGGAACCAAACTATCTGCTCTCATAGAAGTTCTGATGTTAAGCTGCCATCCCGCTAAAAACCCGTTCTAGCCTTATGCTCCGAACAAAGTTCATGAAGTTAATTAATTCTGAGTTTTCCAAAGTTTAAAGATCTCTGCACTCAGATGCTTCAGGGTTCTGCTGGCAGAAGCTGCGACTCCTTGGTAGCCTGACTTGTTAAACTTTCGTGTGTTCTTTAGAACCCGATGGGTTTAGGAGATCATGTGTAGGTGAACATGCAGCAGAACATCACATCTGCAGATCCTACTGATAACAGTCATCTCAGAAGATAATTGCAGAGTCACGGGGAGTTTGAAAGATAGTGGAATGGTTGGCTTTGATCTTCTGATGAAGAGTAGCTCTGTCCTCTTCATCAAGATCAGTGAAGATCTCAGACTGATGGAGAAGATGAGCTTTGCAGAAGAGCATAGATCCTCATTTTAGTTTCCCTGCAGCTGATGAAGCTCACTCTTCTTCATCTGTAGTTCTTTGCTGGGATTATATAACTTTTCTCGTCCCTCATTTGAATCTTAAAAGCTCAAACATGAATCTTCTCTGGCAGGGTAAACGCGCTGCTCACCTTAAGGACCAGGAGGAGAATCCGGAGTTTTTTGAGGTCAGTGCCAGCTTTTCACTCATCCTCAGGTTTGGACTCATTCATTTGCAGATCTGCTCGTTTGTCCCCAGTGCGGTGTGAGGTTCCTCAGCTGATAGAAACAAGCATTCTTCAGGTTTCTCTTCTTCTCGTCTGCAGCCGGTGGATAGGGAGCCTCTCATCTACCACCTGGACTCCAGACCCCATCAGGCTCAGGACCTGGGAGATCTGCCTGATGAGTTCTTCGAGGTGACGGTGGACGACGTGCGGAAACGCTTCGCCCAGCTGAAAAGTGAGAGGTGGGTGTGTTGGGTGGGTGGGGTCAAATGAAAGGGTGGAGGTTCTGCTGGAGCCAGAGGAGCTGCTCAGCCATGCGCTCCATCAGGTTTTCTGGAGCTCTGCTTTGGACCAGCTGCGTCTTCTGTGACTGCAGGTCTGCTGGTTGTCAAACGGCACAAACCACAGCCTAACAGGGTCACTGCTTGGTCGTCGTCTTCCATCAGCACAAGAGAGCAAGAGTGAAGACCACCACACACCCCTCAGTCTGCATCAGTGTTCACTTAGCCCCGCCTCTTTGCCACAGGGGCGTTGGGGCACTCACTGGATGAAGTGCGTTAATGTTGGATGGGTTTGTAACAACTTTTGTTTGTATGCATCTCACTCCTGCAGGAAACTGATGGAAGAAGCTCCACTCATGACTAAATCTCTGAGAGAAGCACAGATGAAGGAAAAGATGGAACGATATCCCAAAGTGAGCAAAGTTCTGCCACATCCTGCCATCTAAAGCCTCAACCCTCTTTTAAAACCTCTGCTTCCGCTTCTCCAGGTGGTCCTGAGGGTCCAGTTTCCAGACAGACATGTCCTACAGGGCCTCTTCAGGCCTCTGGAGACAGGTTTGAGTTCTGTCGTACCAGGAATTAGATGCAGCCCTCCGACAACCTGGAGGAAAACCCCTCACATACGTGAATGAACTTTGTTCAAGCATAAACTTTGTTTTTTTTTTGTGTCCTTTGTGCAGTTGGTGCTGTCAGACACTTTGTCAGGACTCACCTGGATGACGCTCAGCTCAGTTTTTACCTGTGTAAGTTTGTCTGAGTATCCACAACATCTGCTTTTCCAAAGAACCGTTTGAGCTTAAACATCTGCTTTTTGGATGGAACCAGGATCTTTTACATTCTTATTGAGTGTAATATTGACTGAACTCAACCAACAGTAAATAGAACTGGTAATAATGGAGCATCGGATCATCTGCATAAGGCCTGTTTCATGGAGGGACAAACGCTGAAACTAAGCAAAGACCAAAATATCAAAGAATTCCTCCTCAGCTCCTCCTGTGTTCAACTGAATAGAAAACCTTTCTTTATGATAGACCAATGAAAGATGGAAGTTACATGTTAGATTTAAAGATCCAGGAACCAGACCTGCTCTGCTCCAGAGACTGAACACTTAGAGTGCTGACTGATGGTACAGTTATCTACATGCATCATTTATGGAAGGTCCGATCCAGATTTGGTTCTGGTCCAGGTCTGGGGGTGTAGTGAGAAGCTGCAGGAGTTTCTTCACACATGAGAATCAGAGGCTTTCTTTTTTTCTGCACTCATTTTGGACAATAGCGCCCCCAAATGAGCAGCTGTTGGAACAGCAGGATTTTTCAAAGTGGTTTGATCCACTTCAAGCTTTATTTCTGAGAGCGCCGTGAGTGAAAGCAAACCATACCTGAAAGATTTACAGTTTGGACAGTGTACATAACTGCTAAAGGACAGATCATCATTGAAGGATAAGCCTCTGCATGGGAAGGACCGCCAGACCATAACTGAGTCCCAACAATGACTAGAATGGGCTGCCCCACAGGACAACTCAGAAGCACTCATCCTGGCAACACAGGACCAAACCCTGAGCACTGAAGAGATAGAGGCTCAGATTAGGGCAGCACGATATGAGAAAAACTTGCGATATTAGTGATTAATATTGCGATGACGATGTAACTTGCGGTATATGAACATATAGCAAAACAACCAAAAACATAATTTCCATTTCACTGCAACAGTTTAAAAATTGCATGCCAAATGACCCACATCTACATAGGAGTCGAACATCTAACATGATAGAACTCCATCCGATTGGTCGATGATGTCCAGGAGTCCATTCGATTGGTCAAATACAAAAAGGGATTTGTTTGTTTCGTGAAATACTTCAAGCATCCATAAGATTGTTTTAGCATATTTAAGGTAACCATTTATTGCGATTTTTGCCGTCTTTTGCAATATGCATATTGCACAGCTTGATATTGCGATAACAATAAATTTACAATATATTGTGCAGGCTGTGCAATGAGGCCTCTGAAAAAATCCAGTACATACAGTGGCGGGCGAGGGTGAAAGAGATGCCATTCACCCTGAAACAAGTCCGTTAGGCTTTTGAAGCTGCACTTTCTGAATCCATTCAAACTCACAGGAATCACAGTTTGGACAAACAGAAAACTGTCAGCTGTTCTCACCTGTCCAGAGTGGAAACAGGTGAGTTCATGGATGACTGCTTCCCTGCTTCTAACTCCTGCTCCCCCTCTCTGTTTTAGTCGTGGCTCCTCCAAAAACGATTCTGGACGACCCGTCAGTCACACTCTTCCAGGTCAGATCTTCTCCCTTATTTCTGACATTTCTCTGTTCACATACACGCTCTATCAAGTGCGTTGGCTGGCCTCTCATGTCTTCAGAGCTGCTTCACGCTACCCCCAGCACCTCCACCCCCTCTCACTTTGTGGTACAGTAGTTACCCCAGGCCTCACTTGGGGTATGTGCAAGATCTTCATGCACACACATTGGGCTGAGATGAGTTTCCAGGACAACTGATATTCACAGTTTTGTAAATGTTCTATATAAATGTGTACTAGCCCAACTGAACCCAAGGGGTATTTCTTTGTAGGCCAAGTCTCAAATGTGATTGAAATTCTTAATAAAAGGCCTTAAATATAACATTTTTAACCTGGCATAAGTAAGAGAACCCCCCCCCCCCCCCCCCCCCCCACCTGCCCTGAAGATGACCCACTGTTTTTTCATGTTGTGTGAGATTTCATTTTCTAAGTGTGACTAAGAACAAATCTGGATGAAGAAAGACACATCTGTTCCTTCCTCTATTTTCTAAATGAAGTTTGGAAAGTATAATTTGAAGATTTCTCTGAAGCTGAGGGTCTCCGTTTCCCTAAAGGCTTTTGGTCTCCATCATTGTGGTGATGTTTCTTTTAGTAGAAACTGATAAGGGTTATCCCCCCCCTCCCCGTCTGCAGGCTGGTCTGTTTCCTGGAGCGCTGCTGTACTTCGGCTCTGACGTCAAAACAGGTTTTTGCCTTTTTACTTCCTTTTTGGTTGCTTTAAACCAAAAGAGCCTTCAGCCTCTGAGCTCGGACGTTTTGTAAAATGACACAACTGTACACGTGTTTCTTTTTTTTTTTCTTTCCTCTGCAGACTTTCACATTCGGAGGGAGCTGCTGAAAACGTCTGTTTCAGCCCTGCAGGCAGACCAGACCCTGACCAGGTATAAGCACTACTGTATGCACAGATGAAGGCCCACATGCATGTCTGCGTGTGTGCATGTCAGACCTTCCTTCACATGTCCAAAAGCATGCACGGCCAGATGCTGAACTGGAAACACACTGTGCGTGTGAGTGTGCGTGTGTAGGTGTGACACCATTTGTTGTCTCTTCTGAATTAAAAAACCCTCAAAGCATTTTTTTTCTATTTTTTTTCCCTAATTTCTTGGTTTAACTTTGGCTTCTCTTAACAAATAAAGTGATATTTGTTAAAGCGACACCCACTCCTCCACATTCACATCTCTGCCTTCTTCCTGCAGCTTCATCAGCAGCTCCACGGCGCCCCTATGCAGCTCCTCGGCTGGACCTGATGAGCCGGTTCTACCCCCAGAACCTGCAACGTCTCCACAGAAACCAGAACCGACTTCACACAACCAGGCTGATAAACCTGCCAGAACCGACCCGGGAAAGGTGCCCAAGTGGCTCAAACTTCCAGGTCAGGAAAAGGCCACAACTGAACAAGTAAACCTCGGTTGTTGTCACGGAAACACATTCAAACATCCTTTACTGACTGTTTCTGAGCGCATGCACGGCTGTGAGAGCAGCGTGACGTGTCAGCGCCTCGCTTTAGGCCTTCTATTCAGGAAACAGCAGAAGTTACAAAAATTACCATTTGTTTTGCTCCAAACAAGTTTTTCTTTTCTATAAAAACTGTTGATGGAGATGAGTGTTTTTGTCTGCAGGGAAGAAGTGAAGACTGCGTGTGAGGATGAAGACTTGCTGCTCCTTGTCTGAAGGCTTTGTGACCACAGTGGACCCCCCCCCCCCCCCCCCCCTCACAGCACTCGCCCCCCCCTCATGAATGATTCCTGGCTGCTGTGAACGCTCAGAAAATAAAATACAATAAAGGTTTTGGTTTTAAAATGGGTTTGTTGTCAGTTCAGCCTCTGGCGTGCTTGTGTGTAGGAGAAAGGAGGGCCTCACGAACACATACATGAACTCCTGCGGGATTCAAACCAGGAACCTTTAAACGCACCCGGGAGCTGGTCTCTGATCTGAACAGAACGGAAACTCGCCTGAAAGAGGAGAAGAGCTGCAGTTCTCCATGGAGGTTCAGAGATCAGCTTCCTTCTCCTTCAGGTAGATTTGTCTTCTGTAAGTGACCGTTAGATGTTCTTCCTGCATTCATTCCCAAAGTCCAACTTGGTTTTTACTGAAGAGAATAGTTCCCATGGAATATTGCTCATAGGAAAACAAGGTGGGAGGGGTCAGCTCCTCCAGCTCCAGAACTCCTGAGGCTGGTTTCCTGCATATGGAGGTAAAGATGTCTGTGGGGGTCTGCAGGCTGCATCCCACAGTCCTAATCACCCTCTACAGAGCAGCCTCCTCTGCTGTGCCACATGGTGATGCAGGAGGAGCGCGCCTGAGCCTCCTCAGAAAGTAAAGGGGCTGACGTTGGTGGTGCTCCAGGTGAGGTTGTCGGAGATGTGCACACCCAGATACCGGAAACATATGACCACTTCCACCGCCGTTCCTCTGATGTGCAGGGGAGGGGGGAGGTGTTTGTCCCCTCTGAAGTCCACGATCGTCTCAGTGGTCGTCACATTGATGCAGAGGCTCTTGTCTCTGCACCAGCTCTCCCAAGTGTTCCACCTCCTGCCCGGAGTTGAACTCTATGTCGTTGCTGATGCGTCCAACCAAAGCTGTGTCATCTGCAAACTACAGTTCTTTCTGTTGATCTGCTGACTCGGGTGTCTCTTCACTCTGATTGACAGAACACACCTGATCAGGGTAATTCAGCAGCAAAAGGGGCACGGAGAGCTGGGAAACGTGCAGAGTGGTAGATCTCAAGGACCCGCATTGGGCAGTCCTGATTTACATTTTCTGAAGGAAGTTTTGGGGGGCAGCGCAGCCTGAATGTGACAAAGATTGAAACCAGTCATCAGGAAGAACTGCAGTAGGTGAGGTAGAGAGTCCGCCCTGAGACTGGAAGGACATGAGTTCAAATCCACGGCTGAGTCATACCAAAGACTAAAAATGGGACCCAATGCATCCCTGCTTGACACTCAGCATTGAGGGGAGGGGGGGTTGTTAAACCACCAAATGGTTCCCAAGCCCATCCCTCATCCAGGGGATGGGTCAAATGCGAAGAACAAATTTTACACACCTATGTCCGTGACAGTGAATGAAACATTAACTGTAAGGGAGATCGGGGGCCAATGTTGTCCTGGAGGCATCAGAATATCACCGGAGGTTCATCTGTCTGAATTTCATTTATATTGAGGAAAAGCTGAGCGTTTAGTAAAAAATATCTGAACAAATCACCAGACTGGCCTGACTTTAGCTGGCAGACTCCTGGAGGGGGGGGCTCTGCTTCTTAGCTGATGACTTCATCAGGGTCAGGCTTCAAGCCACGGGATCGGGATGGAGCCCAGCAGGGGGCGACACAGACCACAGGACATTGAACCAGCACATCTGGTTGCTGCTGCGCTCCTGTGAAACAGATTCCACACATTTTTCACATCGTTCTGATGGTCATTAGCAGCATTTCAACGTAAAGATGAATCTCTCCATTCCCCATTCAGCAGATCTGGAAATGGACGGTGTCGGTTTTGGTGGCATGTCAGAGTCAACAGCCTGTTGCTGTTTTCCATCTGTTTCTCAGATGACCATCCTGCAGCCGGAGGCAAATCAGAGAGACCACCGACAGTGATGATCAAACTCTGATGTCACCCAGAGGAATCTGACAGTAAAGCCTGAACTGGGAGGAACACAGCGGCCCGAATTAACTCTGCCCACCTTTCCTGTCAGCTGCTCCCTTCAGGAAAATCATCTAACTCTTTCTTCTGCATCGTCCTCACACCAACCACTGTCATGTCATCGCATCCATGAATGTCCTCTTTGGTCTTCTTCCAAGGATTCTTCTTGGTAGCTCCATCCAACCTCACAAGTCCAATCCATCTCCATCTGTTTCCCTGCATTTATCTCCAAAACGTCTACCATGATCTGTTCCTCTGACGGATTCATTCCTGATCCTTTCCATCCTCATCACCCCCAAAAGGAACCTCAACATCCTCATCTCTGCCACCCCAGCTCTGACTCCTGCCTCTTTTTCAGAGCCTAATGGTACAAATTTCAAACAAGTAAAAGTCTGCTGTGGGCAGAGCAGGTAATGAGGGGACAGCAAAATGATGAATATGAACAGTTGAGACTTGATTTATTGATGCTTTCATTTGTCATTTTCTGTTGTGTTTATTCTTTTGAAGAAGACACATGTAAGTCACAATGAGACACATTTGGAAAAGCGGGTTATAAACAGGAGCCTCTGACTTTATTTGTCCTTCCATTTGAAGGTCCTGGTTCCATGAAGCCAACAGAACTATCGGCACCAAGCAGAGATGAAACCCT
Source organism: Oryzias latipes (assembly GCF_053564925.1). Taxonomy (NCBI): domain Eukaryota; kingdom Metazoa; phylum Chordata; class Actinopteri; order Beloniformes; family Adrianichthyidae; genus Oryzias; species Oryzias latipes. The sequence goes on from NW_027616336.1 coordinate 357,797, forward strand.
GCCCCCCCCCCCCCCCCCAAATCAAAGCAAACTTTATTTATAAAAAAAAAAAAACCTTCTCATGCCTTGCACAACTCCAAGGGCTTTAACATTTAAAACAAAATAAATACCCAAAATTACCATAAAAAAACCCAACCCACCCTTCCCATTTCCCCCCGGTAACACATGTGACCCATGACCCCACACACAATGAATACTTCAAAAAGTAACTTCTAAAAGAAACTAAAAGCTTGGCTCTGCTGTGAGGAAACAGTATTTGGGAAACAGCTCGGCGGAGGAGCATCGCCACAGTTCCCACCCAGGCCGGGACAGCAACGGGGTCCACGTCACAGCCATGAGGCTGCAATGTTCAACTCCAACCGCCCCACCACGGGCGACAACCAGGGCAACAACCACCGACCAAGCCGGCAAGTCCAGGTAGAACAGATCCCTACAAGAAAAAAGGACATGATAAGATGCTACAATTAAATACATCAGATGTATAACATAAAATAAATAAATAATAGCAAAACATAAAATAAAGAATAGTATTATGCATAAAATTAAATTAAATCCAGAAAGTAATATGTATTAAGAGTGATAGAATGAATAAGCAGATACGATAAACTGAAAGCCAAATTAAAAAGGTGGGTCTTGAGCCTCTTCTTAAAAACCTCCAGAGTCTCTGCGGCCCTGATTATCTCCGGCAGGCTGTTACAGACGCGAGGACAGTTATGGCAGAACGAAGCCTCACCATAAGTTTTGGTCTTCACCTTTGGGACAACAAGAAGTCCAGCGCCGGAGGACCTCAGGGTCTGCGAGGGCTCATACTTTAAAAGAATATAATTGAACCCTTGTGCTATCCTAGGCACTTTAACATTGGGAGTTGGGTCATCTAGACCCACTAGTGCGCTGAACCTTTTTTCTTCAATGATTTGTGATCTTCACTGTTGTCCAGAGATTATATGAAATCTTTCCACCTTTGTCATGGTAGGGAGAACACGTCAATGTAAGGGGGGGTCATCTAAGATAGCACAAGGGTTAAAATCAATTCTGAAATGCACAGGGAGTCAATGCAGCCATTTTAAAACAGGGGGCAATGTTTTGCCGCCCCCTGGCCTGCATCAGAACTCGTGCTGCCGACTTCTGTAGAAGTTGTAGATTTGAAATAGACTTTTTTGGTAAACCAGAGAGCAGGGCATTACAATAATCTAAACGACTAAAAATAAGAGCACACATCAGCACCTCTGTGCTGACAAGAGAGAGGAACGGGCGGACTCTGGCAATGTTTTAAAGATGATAAAATCCTGTCTTAATGACACTTTTAATGTGTGGAATAAAATTTAGCTCAGAGTCCAAAAGTACGCCCAGGTTTCTCACACAGTGAGAAGATTTAAGTATGAAGATGTGGTAAAATCATCTTTCTCTTGTCTTCAGAACTGATGAAAACCATTTCAGTTCTGTCCTGGTTGAGCTATTTGAAGTTTTCTGCAATCCATGACTTTATATCTAAAATGCAGTATAAAAGAGTGTTTTTTTCAGATTCAAGGTCATCATGAGACACGGCATTGTAAAGCCGTGTATCATCAGCATAGCTGCGAAAGTCAACGCTGTTAAAAAGTGTAGGACCTAAAATCGACCCTTGGGGAACCCCACAACTTATTTCATGGGTTCTTGAAGAGCATCTATCTATACTTATATAAAAGTGTTGATCTATGAGATAAGAATAAAACCACTTAGGAACATTTCCAGAGAAATGACCCCCTACAGCGCCACGCTGTGCCCAGAAACCCACGTAACACGCATGGGCTAAACGGGGGAAGACCAAGATCTCCGTGTGGCGTGGAACTGAACTGCTTCCCATCACTGGGATGAAACCCACAGTGTTGTTCTTGGATCTGAGGTTCCATTATCAGCCATAGCCTCCTTTACGATACCCTGGAGTAGAGTGTCCCAGGGAGATTGAGTGTGATCCTCCTGTAGTTGGACCCTCTCCCCCCCATCATCCCAGTCCTTCAGTCCAGAGACACTATCTCTGTCACCCAAAACAGCTCCAACACATCTAGAGAATTGTAGTACTCAGGGCGTCCCGCATCCACCTCTAGTGTCCTGCCACTGAGAAGGTTTGTGTCCACCTCTGTGATTGAAGGACTGGGTGATGGACTGACCCAATCCTGTGTCCTCAGCCTCTGCTAATCTGTGTTGATGGGATTAAAGAGATTAAGGAGACACTTTCCTGAGTTTAGGTCAACGCCTCACCACCTGTACTGCAGGAAGTATTGCAGAGAACTGCGTTCCCCTCCTGCGCCAAACTGTTTGCTTTAAGGCTGTATGTAATGCCTCATTATGTACATAGTACCAGTTTCTCTGATTTACTCTCTCATGTTTTAGAATCAGACAAACCAAAAGTAAAAAACAATCTGTGACTTATTGTATTTTTAGGTTTTGAACTAAGTTTTTGTTTGACCAAATAAAAATAAAAATGATACTTTCAAAAACAGCCTTTTTTTTTGTTGTCTCAGAGGGTCCATGATGTTGTTCTTCATGGTGGTTTCATCATTAAAGCTGAACTTAATTTTGAAAAGTATCAGTGACAGACACGTAGCTGAGTAAAAGTATTTTTTTTTACAGAAAGTTGTATTAAGCATTCTTTTTCCAAATACAGTCTCTTCCAGTCAAACTTGAAATCAGAACAAAAAAACTTCTCCAAAAATGAGACAACAGTCTTTTTGCAGCTTTAAAAGCGTGTGGACAGTCATGTGTCTATCGAGAGGGGCATTAATATTATTTTCTTCTGTTATTAACGTCTTCCTCCATGAATTTATTGGTATTTATGGAGACGCTGGAGGACAAAAAATGTCTGAACACCATGAGGATCCTCCTTCGTCATCAGCTGTTCAGATTCCCCTCCTGAAGTCTGTAACTCAACCAAACGCCCCCCGCCCTCACCAGCGGCCACGTGGTGGATGCTCCACCCCCAATTAACTTCCATTCTGGTCTGTGTGACCCTGTGAGCCCCCCTCCTCATAACACATGCAGGACAGAGAAAGTGTCTGAAGAACAGAGTCACAGAGAAAGTTTGAAGATGAAAGTAAAATGTTCCTGCAAGGCTCCCAATAAGAGTCAGGAACTTCTGAGCTGGACGTGTTACGACTGATGCCTCAGCAGGATCTGAACTTGAGTTCTTTGTGAGGCTGAACTCTGACTGAGGAGAGCGTCTGAGGAGGATCATCTGCATGAGTTTGTGGTGTCTGCGCAGACGGCAGACGGCAGTCAGCTGCAGGTGGACGACTGAGGAGCTCTGAAGCAGACGCATCAGCTGAGAGGTAAAGGAACCTGATGAGATGAAGTCTACATGCCTCTGCAGATATTTTAGATTGACCCCTCCTCTTCCTGTTCCTGATCCTTATGCTGGTCTGGATCCTGGTCCTTGAAGACTGACATGGACTCGCAAGGGGTCTCGTACCTGAACAAAGCTGCCCTCTGCTCCCGTCTGGGTGCGGCCCGGATCTGTCAGTTAGCCATGGGGTGTGCTGTGATCGCCATGGTGACCCACAGTGCCGGCTACAGCGGGTCACACGGCGTATTCTGCATGGCGGCCTGGTGCTTCTGCTTTGCCATGTCCGTCGTGGTTTTCTTCCTGGATGCCACCCGCCTCCACAGCTGCCTGCCCGTATCCTGGGACAACCTCACAGTCACGTGTGCCGCCTGCGCCACACTCATGTAAGTCATGCTTCAGGTGACCTTTGACCCTGCCCCAAATCCTCCTTTAACCAACCCCTCGTTCATGGCTGGAAACCACCACCAGACACTTTCCTCCAGTCTGAAACGATGATCTGATCCCTGTTTTGGTGGAAGCGTCAGAGATCCACCAGAACAGGTCCCTGTGACCCAGCTGCAGGTCTTCACAGCGTCTCCATTCCACTCCGGATGTTTTGCCTTGTTAGCTCCGCCCACAGAGCCTGTTTGTGGAAGGGGACAGCATCATGAAAGAAAACTACGTTTTGAAAGTCATTAGTTCCCAAAGCAGCGGAGTGGGCAGCTGTAGGCTCCTCCCACATATTTAGCACATTCCCAGGCCAAAGGGTGGAGCTGTAATGCAGCAACACTCCCAGCTGCAGTCGGAGGTGTTTAGTGTTTGTTTCAGACTGAAACGCTCAAATCTGCAGCTGATTCTGCTATGTATGTTGGTTTAAAACCTTAAATATCTGGATCCAGGTCAGTTCTTCACGTACCTGCCAGACCTGTTTGCATTTATACTGAGGAAAACCACACCAGTGTTTGCCTTCAAGGGACAGACATCTTCATTTTCAAGAGGACCAGAGTTCAGGCGACTTTTTACTCCTGTATCGAATAAAGCTGGACCAAATGTGGGGGGCAGCAGATGTGTCCCACTGCATCCCAGAGATCCCCCCTGGAAAAAGAATCTCACATAGAGGCTGGAGGTCAACAGTTTTCCTGTCATCCTCATTTCCTCTTCTGTTTCCACATTTGCTCTGTCTGAATCTGAACCTGCACTCAGAGTGGCTTCTCTGTAAAAATAATGATTGTGATTCTGGTTCTCTCTGGTTCCCCATGAATGCTGATGTCGCTCCCGGTTTTTGGCGGCCTCTCTTTCTGTCTGTCTCCCCCTGCAGGTACGTGACGACCTCCGTGGTGTATCCTCTCTTCTTTGTGCGCTCTGAATGTCCGTACGCCGGCTGTCACGTCAGAGATTTCCGCATCGCCGTCACCGTCTGCTCCATCCTAGGAACTCTGGCCTACGGGGTGGAGGTAGTTCTGTGCCGGGCCAGGCCGGGCCAGATTGTGGTGGGCTACATGGCCACTGTCCCAGGCCTTCTCAAAGTGGTTCAGAGTTTTGTGGCCTGCGTCATTTTTGGAGCTCTGGCCAATGGCAGCCAGTACTCCCTGTACGCCGCCACCATCTTCTGCGTTGTGGTGTACGCGTTCTGCTTCGCCCTGACAGCTCTGGTGGTCTTCATGACGGTGTGTAAGCGGACACAGGGGGTACGCGGGATGCCCTTTGACCGGTTTGTGGTGGTGTTCACGCTCCTGGAGGTTCTGCTGTACCTGAGCGCGTCAGTGGTGTGGCCAGTGTTCTGCTTTGACACAAAGTACGGCTCCCCCTGGAGGCCGTCGTCCTGTCCACAGGGCAAGTGTCCGTGGGACAGCAAGGTGGTGGTGGCCGTTTTCTCCTGGGTCAACTTTTGTCTGTACGCAGCAGACCTGATGTACTCCCAGGGGGTCCGCTTTGTGTCCTCGCATGCGGCTGCGAGGTCACGGGTGTAGCGTTTCCCCTTTTTCTGGTTTCTCATCTTTGAACATGAAAAAATTTCAGGACTTTTCCCTCCGAGCTGCTCTGTTTCTCTCTGGACTGTGGAGGAATTTTGCCCCCTGACATTCCTGATTCCAGAGACACCCCATTCCTCAAAATGACCCCCCCTCTCAAAGCCAACCCCACCCAGTCCGCCAGGGTATTTCTGTCCTCCTAAAACGAATCCTCCAAAAATGAAGGATCCACCCTCCAGAACTCTCTCATGTTTCAAAGCAGAAACAAACTCGAAGGACTTACACATTGAAGCACATTTGGCAACTGTGGCATTCCTGCCATTTGCACCCCCACCACCACCCTCCACAGAAATCACCCCTGCTAAAGATAACTGCATAGACTCAGGGAAGTGTGATGCAGCGTTTAAAGAGACTGGACTTCCTCAAACCTGTCAGAGCTTCTGTGAACTTTATCCAGATGAGCTGCAGTGAGAGCCGCCGTGTCACAGCGGTCAGCGTGACCACAGAGTCAACAAGTCCTACAGATCTGACCTCTGCAAACACGCTGAAGCTTCACTCCGCTTTAGAGTGCATCCTGGACCCAAACCCAACCCACTCATCAACAGCCGACACGCACCAAGCACACGTCCACCTCTGCAGCGGAGAAAACCTCCCAGCACATCAAGTCTGGGTTTGTGCACAAACAGGACTGAGAGTTAAGCCGCAGATGCTCTGAGTTCAGGTTGATCCTCCGGTCTCCTTCTTCCTCATCTCTGTCATTGTGGAGACGTTGATTTTTCTCCAGAATACAAGACAAGTCTTCATTGTTTTGCAGTCATTTGCACTTTGTTTTATTTTACTAAAACACAAAGTTGTCACAAACTGTCAAAGCTCCAAAACAGGAATTGGGGGGGGGGTCCAGTGTCCCACCTTTGATTCACAAAGACTCTGTAAAGGTGTGTTCAAGTTTTAATGAATGTGAAACCAGCTCCCCTATTCATCTTACTGTCTCTTCTGTTTCAGCGCCATTTTTTTTTTCTATAAGTTTTTCTTTTTCAACTTCCCCCTTTCAGTTTGGCTTTTTGGTCATCATTATTCTTAAAAAGCAGAAACTACTGTTAGAGTTGTAATGTCTGCAGTTCAGGTTACCTTGATTCTGTTTTTATTAAACTGTTTTATGCATCATCTGACCTCAAACCTGTCAGCTTTACAGATGTATTTTTGCTTTTTATGCCTGGTTCTTCTTCACCGAATTTAGTTTCATGAGTTATTTCTGCTCCTATGTTTCCTTTAGTTCCTGACTTTAGCATCCATGTGCATCTTCACAGGAACTGCCCTCTTTCCAGCTTCTTTTTATTCCCAGCGGCTCTGAATGTTGCTCGGGTTTTCTCTGACCTGAACAGACAGAGGACTCCAGGTAAAAAGTGATCGGAGCATGACAGAAGTGGGGAGGGGTTAGACGCCTTACATGGAAAGCCTGCCCTGACATTTGCATCACTGCTGGCTACAGCCAAAGCATTTTGGTTTTTTTCCATCCAAATGAATCCAAAGCTTTAGAAAAGCTGCGGAGGTCTGTCTCAGCCAGAGTGGTCCCAGCGTCAAATCAGACTTCAGGATTGGTGTCATCTGTTCACACAGCAGTTGAGTTGTTTTAGAAAAAGCTAAATAGAAATCTTTGAACCAAACCTGCCGAATATATTTGCAGATTCCGGTTTGATTGTAGCAGCATCATTGCTCTGACAGGTTTTCATCCCCCACCTTAAAACACGCTGTGAACCATCACACCATGAGCTCATGATGGCCACCTCATCCTCTCTGATCTGAGATGAGTCAATGAATTGTCTGAGAAGATCTCAGGCAGCCTCTCCTTCCTGGACAACTGTCTGGTAGTTCAGCAGCAAATCCAGAAGCAGCTGGGGGCTCTCTGGTCCAAAGCTGACAAGTGCTGCAGGAAAGGCACTGAGATTTGGGGATTTCCTGTTATGAACATTCAGCCAAAAATGAGAGCGAGTGAACGGCAACAGAAGACAAACGTAAGTAACGTTACTCAGTGAGCTTCTTCATAACATGAGCTGAAGACTGAAAACTTTTGAATAGGCTGAGAAAAACAAAACTTCATTTCTCTTCTCGCCCAAGAACCCATTTTTTGAACGTTGTTGAGGTGGGTGGAGCAAACTCTCCTCTGTGTGCCCATCCCTCCTCAAGCTTCATTTCATGCATTCAGAATCTTCTGCTTGATGTCAGAAATGATCCATTCAGAGTTTTCATGTCTGCAGTTCAGACCCCCAGCTGCCCCTCCAACCCCATTAAGCAGCTGTTTGTACCTGACCCTCGCTTTTCTTCTTTCTGCCTGCCGCTCTGGGTCTCCGTCATGAGAAAGTCTGACAGAGCCGAGATGACAGTTGTCCATCACTCTTCCTGATTTTCCTTCTGGGGCGCCCTCTGAGAGGTGGGGTTGACTGTCTGATGGCTGTGCCAAAATTCTCTCGGCGTATGTTGCTGTCTGGTTTCCCTCAGTGGTCTTGAGTCTGGGGGGGTCAGAGCGTTCTCTGCTCTGGGTCCTACAGGAACAGCTAAATATGAACATGTCAAACCAGCATCAGACTGAAGCCCATTTCCATCTGTGAGATGCTGCTGTCAGAGGAACATCCCACTGCTCTCCTCATCTTTTCACCTTTTCAGGTGATGAGAAACTCATGAAAATGGTGTAAGGTAAATAGCGTATACTCATACTCCGCTTTTCTACCTTCTTAGATGCAGTTACAGTCACTGTCGCATTCACACAAACATTCACATGCTGATGTGGAGTTCAGTGGCGGGCAAGGTTGTGACCGAATCTGCAATCTTCTGATCTTCTGGTCTACCACTGCACCATGGCCACCCCAGAAAAAGAAAAAAAAGTTAATAAAATAAAAACTTAAAAATCAAAGCTGCTGCATCACAGTGGTGGAGTGCTTGGCCTGTCACTGGATTGTTGAGGGTTTGAGTTCTCAGTTGGGTCATTCCAATACCTCCTTCCTTAAAACTCAGCATTGCAGGTGGGATTGGAAGCTAAAATCACCAAACTAGCTCCCCAGCTCTGAAGCTTGGGAACTAGGGAGGCTCTGAAGGGAGGGACCAACAGCAGAGATTTCCGTGTGGTCGGTTTTGTGTGAGACTAATGGGACTTTGGCCTGCGTGTCTGTAAAAACCTCTAAACGATCTAGGTCCTGGTGTGAAATTTGGTGGAGGAGGAACCATGGTGTGGGAGTTTGTTTTTCAGGACGTAGGCTTGGCTCCTCAGCTCCAGTAACCCTTGTGCTATCCTAGGCACTTTAACGTTGGAGGTTGGGTCATCTAGACCCACTAGACAGTGTGTTGAACCTTTTTTCTTCAATGATTTGTGATCTTCACTGGTGTCCATGGATTACATGAAATCTTTCCACCTTTATCCACCTTTGTCATGGTAGGGAGAACACGTCAATGTAAGGGTGGGGTCATCTAAGATAGCACAATGGGTAAAAAGAACTCTAAGTGCGTCAGGATGCCAAAACATTTTGGACAACTCTTTGCTCCCAACCTTGTGAGAACAGTTTGGAGCGGGCCCCTTCCTCCTCCAACATGACTTTGCACCAGTGCACAAAGGTCCATAAAGACATGGATGACAGAGTCTGGTGTGGATGAACTTGACTGGCCTGCACAGAGTCCTGACCTGAACAAGATGGAACACCTTTGGGATGAATTAGAACAGAGACTGAGAGCCAGACCTTCTCCACCAATATCAGTGTATGACCTCATAAATGAGCTTTTCAGAAGAATGGTCAGAATTCCTATAAACACTCCTCAACCTTGTGGACAGCCTTCCCAGAAGAGTCGAAGCCGTAAAAGCAGGAAAAGGTGGACCGACATCACATTGAACTCTATGGGTTAGGGGTGGGACGGCACTTCAGTTCCAATGTGAGTCAAGGGAGGTGAGCCAATACTTTTGGTAATACAATGTACTTTTCTATTTACTCCATTGGTTCTGTCAAGTAAGGAAAATTAATCTTCTCTTTGTTAAAAACTGCAGCGAGGAACTGAGAAACCGAGCCGCAGATCCAGATGTCTACGTCCTCAAATCTCCTCTGACAAGCTTTCTGTAACCATTCATTTAAAACGCCTTCAAGTTTTAGCTTTTGTCTTTTAACAACTAAAAGTGGCAGAAAAATATTCTCGATGCTTTAGTAAAAACTTATTGTAACACTCTCATTTCCCAAACAAAGAAAATAGGCAAGGGGCTCTTCATTTTCTGGTTCCCTTTTGTGGACATTCTCACATACATTTCTGTTACTGCATCAGTTTATCATCTCTTTCCTGCACAAACCTTCATCAGTCGAACCAACCCCGGCCTCCCTGGATTAACAGAAATGCTTTTGCTGAAGTGTTTGCTCTAAATTTGTTTGAAAGTGTTGGTTCTTCTTGAAGGAAACCTGCTCTCTGTGCTTAACCCTTGTGCTATCTTAGATGACCCCAGCCTTACTTTGACGTGTTCTCCTTACCATGACAAAGGTGGATAAAGGTGGAAAGATTTCATGTAATCCATGGACACCAGTGAAGATCACAAATCATTGAAGAAAAAAGGTTCAGAGGACTGTCTAGTGGGTCTAGATGACCCAACTCCCAATGGTAAAGTGCCTAGGATAGCACAAGGGTTAAACGTCTGTCACATTCACCAGATCCTGTCATTTAAATGCATGTAACTAAATGAAAATGGGTTTATTCTTGCATTATATTCAGCTTGGTTAGTATCTAATTTTCCTATTTAAGTAGGAATATTGGCTGAACTGTTGTTCCTCCATACTTCCACCCAGTAACAGATGCTGGAGATCAGCGTGTGCAGTGATCTTTGGTCTTCCTTTCGAATAGCAATAATGTTGATCTCTGTGTGGTGATCCTGTGACTTGGGCTCTGCAGCCTGCTGGGTGTTCTTCTTCTCTTGGTTGGAAGCTGCTGAGATCAGCTGCAGAAAAAGGCCGAGGACCTGTCAGGGCCCGGCTGAATGAGGAAAACCAGGATCCAACAGCTGGTGCTTCAGAGCCCGACCTCAGGCCCTGAATTCTGCTTTAAATATAGACAGGAGCGCTGAGTCCCTCAGGCTGCATTACAGTGAGAAAATAAACAGAATGTGGTCTCATAAGGGGTGGGGGCTGCTTCTCCCTGTGGAGTGTAACTTTAACCCAGCAAAGCATTAGGGGTGTGAGAGGAAAAGGGAAGGTGATGAAGAAGAAAACATGGACATCATCAACCTGACAGTTTTACCTTCAAACTTCGATATTGAGGAAACACAGGAAAACAGTGGCTTTGCTCTGAATACCTGTGACTCCAGCGCCACACCCCAATTCTCATATTTGCATCAACCTTCAGTCTGAAGTAACTGCGGCTAATCCAGCTTCATGCTGGGTTGTGTTCATGAAGCTATCCTTCACAAACAAGCAGAACTTCCACAGCTGAGTTTCTGTTTGAGAAAAATCAACTGCATCATCTGCTAGTAAATATTCGTTTGGAATGCTGTCCTTCGCAGAAAAAAACAACTTTCTTCTGCATCTTTATGAATCCATAAAGCTGTGCGGTTTCGCAGCAGACAGTGAATGCTAGCGTGACCAACCAAGCTGCTGTAGCGCGCCCCTGTGGTCAGCTTGGCCTAAAGCAGGCTGAGCTTTCCTTACATCAGGGGTTAAAACCTCATCTGACAGCTGCTGGATGAACTCCGGGGGGCAGATGAACCCTGGCTCCATGTGGAAATCCTACTCAGTTTGATGTGACAAGAGTCACCAGGTATAAGTCTGGTCATGAGACCACCTCAGCATCAACAGTAAAGACACATGTGAGACCAAGAACATGCAGTGTAAGGTCAAACAAAGACCAGAACATCAGAATATGGGATCAGGTCAAAAAGGTTGAGCGACATTCAAGAGTGTAAAGAGTCTGTTTCTTTTTATCCAGGAGGCATTTAGTTTTTGTGCTGGCCTTGGCTCTCCCTGAATTTAAGATGCTCCTATAATATAACTAAGTTATTACTTATTTACAGTTCCTTACACAGTTTGTGTACAAGTCTACACAACAGAGCCTAGTGCGGGCGACACAGTGAATTTGCAGTGTGTGTGAATTCATGTGTGTGTGAATTTGTCATTTGTGTAAATTTGTCATGTGTGTGAATTTGCCATGTGTGTGAATTTATCATGTACGTGAATTTATCATGTGCGTAAATTCATCATATGTGTGAATTTGACATGTGGGTAAATTTGTCTTTTGTGTGAACTTTTCATGTGTCGCAATTTGTCACGTGTGTGAATTTGACATGTGGGTGAATTTACCGCGTGTGTATTTACCACATTTTTAAATATATCATGTGTGTGAATTTGGATATTAAGAAATCTAGTGTTGAGGTTCTTTAGGTGAAATATGAGCGTAAATTGTATCTGACAGAACAGATGTTTCCATAGTCAATATTTTCTATTTATACAGTATGTACAAAGTATTTGAGTTTATTAATTTAAATCATATTATCCTAGTTTGTATTATCATAGTTTTTTCTTTTCTTTAATTGACAGAATTATTAGACACTATGACCTCTGTTTTTATTAGGTGAAGTCTGCATTCACTCACTCACAGCAGCTTCAAGAAAAACCGCAGATCTAACTTTACCTCCTTGGGAACCGCAGGCCGCAGCTGTGAAGAGAGGCTGAACTCTTGTATGTGATTTCTAAATGCACATTCAGTGTACAGATTGAATATTGCATACTGCATTTTAGGTTTAGATGATTATTTTAACAGACAGATAGTGTTTTGTTGAAGTGATCTTTCTAACTGAAACAGTTGTTTTCTGTGTTGAAAGATGAATTTATTTTTAGACTCAAGGCACTTCAGAGAAAAATGAAAGCTAAGATGAGATATTAGTAATATCAAAATAAAAGAAATATAATTAAGGCTAAGACACACTTAACTATACTGAACTAAATGTTTTTTCTGAAATTAAATAAAACATTTTTTTCAAAGTGGCATTTTTATTCAATCTCAGCCTGCCAGCTTTATTTCTTTAATTAAAATGTAACTTTTCAACATGAATGTGATATCTGTCATTTTCGTTGTAAATTTCCTAAACATGCTGCTCCTATATTATTGTTCAACTTTCACATAAAACATAAAAAGGTGCATTCATTTAGAAATAAATCCTGTGCAGTTATTGCATAAAATTGCACAACAACAGAGTGGGGGAAAAAACAATTGCTTCAAAGTTTGAATGTCCTCCTGCAGCCTTTTATGACAATTTTTCTACAACTTCAGGCAGTTGTGCTGAAACAATTAAAAAATTGCTGCAGAATCCCAGAGGAACTGAAAACTGTAAGATTGTGTAGTGATAAACCCTGAGAATGGAAGATTTAGGGTTTGAATCCTGCCAACATTGAAACTAGACTGGACAGCTTGAACTTGAACTCCAATTTAAAATGAATAGTTTTAAGCCCTCTCACTCATGGTTGCATGAATTTAGAAGAAAGCTAACTAATTCCTGAGCACAACTGTCACTGCTTCCCAAATAATGACAGGTCTCACAGTTTTTAGATGTAGTTGTTTTTGTTTGCTTAGTTTTAGACATATTTTTTATAATTTTTGCATAAAAAGAAAAAAGTAAAAAAAAAAAATTCCAGTGACATTAGAAACTATCTTTTGTGATTGAAAGCTCAGCTTAAAGTCTCGTTTTTTTCCTCGCTTACTCACTGAAGGTCAACTCAGTCAAACTGTCTCTGAGTTTGTGTTTGTTTATTTGTTTCTGTCTGACGCAAACAAACTTTTAGATTCTATTTTTTTTATTTGACCTACATTTCCCAGATTCTCACATTTTCTGCTCCTGTACCGCGCGCACGCGAATGACGCAACAGGGCAGGACGAACAATAGGCTCCGCCCACATTTCATCATCTAGTCCTTCGTTGGTCAACGATGTAACTGTCTTGGTGCTGATTGGCTGGATTGTCAGTCTTTAACCGTAATAGAACCAGCGCTCGGAGAAGAAAGCCACGTTGGCGCCAGCGGAGTTCTGACTCGGTTCGTTTCTGGCCAAAGGACGAACATCTGCAGCTCTCACTGAGAACAAACGAGAGTCTCCGTTAGCTTCTTCTGGATTATCCGAGGTAAATGCGCGTGCGCTCCTTCCGCGAGGCTGATGAGAGCTCCTTAGAGGATGGAAGTTGGATGAGCGTGAGAGCATCCAACAGGAAACCTCTGACTGATGTCTATATATTTAATGTACAGTAGACCGAAGCTTTCTTCTCTTCCTGAGCTTCACCTGAACTGGAACTGAAATTCTAATCCGATCCAGGCAGGAGAGGAGAGGTTAATCCGAATGAGATTTCAGTGTGGATAACGGTCTGTCCCCCTCTTCAGGTGTCACGTCACCTGGAAGGATGAGCGTGGGGTTCATCGGAGCGGGACAGCTGGCGCATGCGCTGGTGAAGGGCTTCACTGCAGCAGGTCAGACCCTAAACATCTTCATCATCTTTATCATCTTCTCTCAGGTCTGATGGGAGTGACACGCACAGTGGCTCCTGGGTTGGTTCTGATGCATCGGTCAGCTCCCTGTGAACTTTGGGTGTAAATGTTACCAAAAAGAGGACTGGTGTCCTGATGTTACTGGAACATCTGTACCGAGGAGAACAGAACCCTCCCCTCTTCTGCCTCTGCAGAGCATTCCTTCCAAAGGTTGTTGTTGCTGCAGGAACATTGTGAAGCAAAAACGGTTGCAGAACAAGTATCTGAGTAGAAATGATCTCTGAGGAGTTTCATTCTGGATTTAAAGCTCATCACGGGTCAACTTCTCTACTGAAGGGGACAAAGATGGTTGCAGACACTGGACTTGTGTTGTTTCTTGACTTTTGGACCTCAGTCCTGCATTTGTGATCAGAACATTTTATCGTAGAGACTGAAACATGTCTTTACAATCAGAGGAACTTGAGTCATTTTTATCGGATGGATTCCAGTTGGATCTTATAAAGACGTTCCTCACAGCGGAGTCAATGGTGGCGTACCACAGGGTTCTGTGTTCAGTCCCATCATCAGGCAGCACAGAACACATCTGTCATTATGCTGATGATGGTCTGATGTACATTTAAAGCAGCAGATGTTTGTCATATAAGGACTCAGTGTCGTGTGGGGTTCTGAATGCAAAAATTACATGACAGTTTTATCACATTTAGACGTTTCTTTCCATATGTGCTGCATTTATGTCACATTTGTCACAGATTAAAGCATTAACAGCTGTGACTTGAAGGTATCTGTTTTTGATGCTAAATACACATCTAAATAGTAACGATTAATTTTAAATATGTAGAATGTGTAAAATGTAAAGTTTTATGTAAAAAATAAATGTAAATGTCAAGTCTAAACATTTATCTAAATCCTAAATGTTGTTCATCTTTTGGCATATCTCTGGACTGTTGACCCACTGGGCTCCCTCTCATTCACACACATGTACTTACTGTGGCTAACCTTCATTCCTCTCCTTTCCGGGGCAAACCTCCACCTCTCTAGCTTCTCTTCCACCTGTTCCTTGCTTTCGCCACAAATCACAATATCGTCTGCAAACATCATAGTCCATGGTGATTCCTGTCTAACCTCATCCGTCAGCCTGTCCATCACCATTGCAAACAGCTGATCCCTGATGGAATCCCACCTCCAACTTGAGCTCCTCTGTCACCCCCACACCACTGTCTGACAGCCATCATACATGTCCTGCACTGCTCCAACATACAGTCAGGACCATAAATATTTGGACAGAGACACATTCTTTCTAATTTTGTTTCTGTACACTACCAGAGTGAATTTTAAGTAAAACAAATCAGATGCCATTGAAGTGCAGACTTTCAGCTTTTATTCCATGGGTTGAACAAAAAGATTGCATAAAAATGTGAAAAACTAAAGTACAGTAAACCCTTGTTTTTCGCGGGGGTTATGTTCCAAAAAGAACCCGTGATAGGCAAAATCCGTGAAGTAAAAACCTCTATTTTTTTTCTTACAATTATTATACAAAAATACTCTATTATACATTGAAAAGAAAGAAAAAAAACATTTTACAGGCTCAAGCATTTGTTTAACAAATAAAGTTACTTTAGAAACGTTTTTTTTCCAACAAATAACTTCTGTGCTGTACTGTCTAATAATAATAATTTTAATCATCGATGTGAACAGAAGGCTCACTGCGACCCGAGTAATTGGATTAAACGGGAGAAATTTTAAAATGATTATGAAAAAAATATAAAGTACAGTGGGACAAATAGTGACTCAGGTGTATTTCACTGCTCTACAGACTGAGCCGCTGCATCCTGACTCCGCTCTGCAGTGTTTTCTCCTTTTGAAGCCCGCGGTGCAGCTGTGTTTGTTCAAGAACATAGCGATAGGCAGTTGTTGTCGCTCTTTTTTCTATGGGTTTTAGAGAAACTAGAAATTGCTAGAAAATTTGCACGTACATAATATTAATTTGGCAAGCTGTTTTACGTACCTTTACATATTAAACTGCAACGTTATTGACGCACAGGTAGAGAAGGAGCGGAGTGACTTTTTAGCCAATCAGAATGCAGAACACAATGCACGATGCAAATCCGTGAAGTAGCGAAACCATGAAAAGTAAACCGCGTTATAGCAAGGGATCACTGTACATCTTTTAAACACAATCCCTTCATTTCATAGGCTTGTGAGTAATTGGACAGATGAAATAACTGAAAACAAAATGGTCATTACTAATATTTGGTTGAAAAGCCTTTGTTGGCAATGACAGCCTGAAGTCTTGAACTCATGGACATCACCAGATGCAGGGTTTTCTCCTCCTGAATGCTCTGCCAGGCCTTTACTGCAGCGGCTTTCGTTGCTGTTTGTTTGTGGACCTTTTTGTCTGAAGTTTAGTCTTCATCAAGTGAAATGCATGCTCAACTGGGTCAAGATCAGGTGACTGACTTGGTCATTCAAGAATATTCCACTTCTTTGCTTTAATAAACTCCTGAGTTGCTTTGGCTGTGTGTTTTGGGTCATTGCCCATCTGTATTATGATTCGCCGTCCAATCAGTTTGGCTGCATTCACCTGGATCTGCGCAGACAGTCTGTCTCTGAACACCTCAGAATTCATTGGGCTGCTTCTGTCCTGTGTCACATCATCAATAAACACTAGTGTCCCAGTGCCACCAGCAGCCATGCACGTGTTTTACTGATGATGTAGTGTGCTTTGGGTCATGAGCTTCTCCACGCCTTTCTCTTGCTATAATTCTGGTAGAGGTCGATTTCGGTTTCATCTGTCCAAAGAATGTGAACTGTGCTGGCTTTTTGGATGTTTTTTAGCAATGTCCAATCTAGCCTTCCTATTCTTGAGGCTTATGAGTGGCTTGCATCTTGCAGTGTTCCCTCTGTATCTACTTTCATGCAGTCTTCTTTCTATGGTAGACTTGGATATTGATACGCCTTCCTCCTGGAGAGTGTTGTTCACTTGGTTGGCTGTTGTGAACGGGTTCCTCTTCACCATGGAAATGATTCTGCGATCATCCACCACTGTTGTCTTCTGTGGACGTCCAGGTCTTTCTGCGTTGCTGAGTCCACCAGTGCTTTCTTGCTTTTTCAGGATGTACCACACTGTTGATTTTGCCACTCCTAATACTGTAATTTCTGGCATGGTTTCTTTCTGTTTTCTCAGCTTAATGATGGCTCCTTTCACCTGCATGGAGAGATCCTTTGACCGCATGTTGTCTGTTCACAGCAAAATCTTCAAAATGCAAGCATGAGTCCTCTAATCTACTCCAGGGCCTTTTATCTGCTTCACTCATAATGACATAACAAGGGAATTGCCCACACCTGCCCATGCAATAGCATGGAAGTCATTTGTCCAATTACTTACGAGCCCCTGAAATGAAGGGATTGTGTTTAAAAAAAAATGCTTTAGTGTTTCACATTTTTATGCAATCTTTTTGTTCAACCCATGGAATAAAAGCTGAAAGTCTGCACTTCAATGGCATCTGAGTTGTTTTACTTAAAATTCACTGTGGTAATGTAGAGAAACTAAATTAGAAGGAATGTGTACCTGTCCAATTATTTATGGTCCTGACTGTATTTCTCCATCACTTCCTCATACAATACCACAGTTCCTGTCTCTGCACGGCTGCCTTCAGATCCACAAAGACACCGTGTAGCTCTTTCTGACCTTCTCTGTACTTTATCAACATCCTCATAGCAAATATAGCATCTGCATTTAAATGTAAATGCAAACATTAAGTGGCAATGTTGACTTTATATGTTTGGGAAATATGCTAATTTGAACACGCCGCTCCCCGCAGGACTGATAGTGAAACACAAAAAAGGGTTTGATGCATTTACAACTAGAATGGACTGCAGGTGGAGCACTGAAACTACCTATGTGCTTAATTCAAAGGAGAAACCCATCTTCGTTTTGCTCAGTTGCTCTCTGCCCCCCCCCCCCCCCCCCCCCAGGTGTGATTGCTGCTCACAGGATCACCGCCAGCGCTCCGGACACTGACCTGCCCACCGTCAGCAGCCTCAGGGTGACTTTTCTCTCTGCTTAGAAGATGTTTTACATCTGACATTTTGGACTCCGCCTCCTTCCTGTGTGTCTGGTTATTCCTCATTTGCTGTGCTTCTGTAGAAAATGGGGGTGAGTCTGACGACCAGCAACAAAGAGACGGTCAACAAGAGCGACGTGCTGTTTCTGGCTGTGAAACCCCACATCATCCCCTTTGTTCTGGACGAGATTGGACCGGACATCGAGGACCGCCACCTCATAGTCTCTTGTGCTGCGGGTGTAACCATCAGCTCCATAGAGAAGGTAATATCTGGCGGGGGCTCCACCTCCTGCTGACTCCTCCCCCTGAATCCCGGGACTGCTTCACGTTTCTCTGCTCTTTGTTCGTCTGCAGAAGCTGCTTCAGCACCGCCCAGCTCCTCGAGTGATGAGGTGCATGACCAACACCCCTGTGGTGGTGAGGGAGGGCGCCACGGTGTACGCCACAGGGACGCATGCCGAGGTGAAGAGACCCAGTTGGGGGCTCACTGATCGCATGTCATCAGTCAGGTGCTGACTAAACTGTGCTCTCAGGTGGAGGACGGCCGGCTGCTGGAGCAGCTGATGGCCAGCGTTGGTTTCTGCACGGAGGTGGAGGAGGACCTGATCGACGCCGTCACCGGTCTGAGTGGCAGCGGCCCCGCCTACGTAAGTCGGCTCAGCCGGGAGGGACGGGGGCTTGAGGAGGATCTGCAGAGGGGAGAAAGAAGTGCCCCTCTCAAAAAGACTTGCCCCGCAGGTGTATGTGTGTTGCTGTAACGTGGTCTCTGTGCACGGCAGGCGTTCACGGCGCTCGACGCTCTGGCGGATGGCGGGGTGAAGATGGGTCTGCCTAGGAGGCTCGCCGTCAGACTCGGAGCCCAGGCTTTGCTGGTCTGTTGTGTTCAAGTGTGTGTCTGTTTGTGCGTTTTGTGTTGCACTGAGTGGCAGTTCAGTCCCTCACGTCCTGCTGGCAGGATTGACTCCGCCCCGTGTTTTTGCTTCGGCTTTGATGTTTTCCTAAACTTTGATCCTCACTGAGCTACTGACATCATGTGAGAAGGTAGTCGCCCCCCTCCTGATCCTCAAATATCAACATCACACAAACGGAGTCAAGTAAAGCTTTAATGGTTTTTAATGAAAGAATCAAAAATTCCAGGGGGGGGGGGGGGGAGTAATGGCTCCCCCAAAGTGAACTCCTGTTGGTGCCCTTCAGCTGCTTCATCCCTCATCAGTTTAAAAGAAAATGATTGTGATTTGATAGATCTGGGATGGGCGGAGTCACAGGATTTTGATCTTCTTTCCCTCTGCCCTCAGGGGGCAGCGAAGATGCTACTGGAGTCAGAGCAGCACCCGGGCCAGCTAAAGGACAACGTATGCTCACCAGGGGGCGCCACCATCCACGCCCTGCACTTCCTGGAGAGCGGCGGCTTTCGCAGCCTCCTGATCAACGCGGTGGAGGCGTCGTGCATCCGGACGCGGTGAGCGTTTGTCAGTGAGGGTTCATGGCTGGACTGAACACCAGCAGAGGGGTTTCTGCCTTCAGGTTAAAGCCAAGTGACCAGATGCCATCACTGATCAAACAGAAGCAGTCCTGCCGTTTAGCTTCATGTTTGTGTTTGATTTACAGAAGATTACAAATCAACATGTTCATTCCATGAAGTTCCACTCTTCTGCTTTGAAGACATTCAGCTCCTTGAGGAGATTCCTGCTTCCTGTTAGGTTAAGATCTGAAGAGCAGTTGTTAGGTTTGTCCTTAAACAGGAAATTCCTTTAACCGTTTAGTCAATGAGGAGGAGGAATTTTCCTAAGCGTTCAGGAGGACCTGGGCTGGAGCTCCTCCACCTGTTGCATTGTGGGACCATGATTCATTTGTCAAACTGCTGCGCCAGAAGAACTTCTGCTGAGAGGTCCGACTGATTCCCCAGACCACAAAGCAGCTTTTGTCCTGATGTCTACAGTTAGCATCTTTAACATTTATAGCACGTTTTAAATAGTTTTGTAGCATATGTAGATTTGTTTCTTCAGCTAATCCAGCACGCAGCCTTCATCAGCACATGTCTACCATTATTCTGCTGTTCTATCAGCTTTAAACGTTCCTCAACTCATTTAGCAATAGTGAAGTAATTTCAAAAGTCTGGCTCATTCTGCAGCATCTACACTTCCTCTTTCTGCTAAGCTCACCTCAGCTCCTGCAGCTGTGACCGCTCACAGGCCAGTGCGCTGATGCTGTCTCTTCCTGCAGGGAGCTGCAGTCGCTGGCAGACCAGGAGCGCATCTCTCCAGCAGCCATCAAGAAGACCACCCTGGACAAGGTTCTGCAGCAGCCGGGAGTGTCCGTGAGTGGCGTCGCCAATGGCAACGGCAAATCAGGACTCAGCCTCTTCAACTCTGGGATCAAGAAGAAGAACTGACAACGGTAGACTTTCGATCGCATCACAGTGGGACGCCCACACAGTCAGAGCCGCCCAGCTACAGGAAACCAGGAACTGAGCTAGGACTGGGGTGGGGGACCCCGCCTACTGGTGACATCACCAACTCGCCTGCATCCTGCTCAGGCATGGTGTGACAGAGTCACTGTCCAAATGAATTCTGAGAATTTTCCCAGCAGCCTCTGTGCTGATTTGTAAGGTCATCCCAGCTGCTGGGTGATGCAGTGGTTTGTGTCTGTGGTGTGAACCTTCAACACTAAAAATCTGAATTTATTCTCTTTGTTTTAAACCAAGAATGAACATTTGTCTGATGAAGCATTAAGAAGCTGAGCTTTCTTTGGTTTTGGTTATCTCCTTTTGTGGATGGGATGCCTTTACACCCCCATCCCTGCCTGCCTGACTGACTGACTGTGAGGACCTGCAGGACCACACCTGTTTGATTAAAGACGTTTTCATTAAAGAAGAAAGTCTGTTTTCTGCTTCTTGCTACAGGAGGAAATGCGGTCACTGAGCCACAGATGGCGCTCTCTGACCAGTGTGCCTGGTTTGCCTTAAAGGATCAAATGAACGTCCTGAATTCTTTGCCGGTCAGGTCCCTCTCCTGCTAAAGTTAGACGCTCCGAGCTGAAAATACTCTGAGCTGCATTGTAACCGGCTGTGCTCGGCAGAAACACGTCCAGTTTTAGACGGAGGATGAGAAGTTGGGGGGGCTGCAACAAGTGATGCGGGCGTTGTTTGTTACTGTGTAAAGAAAAGGAAAGGTTGATCAAAAACTCTTAAAGCCTTTCTCTTAAAGTCCCATTTCAATTATCCTTTGATCTATTTTCAAAGTGTTTCCTGTGCTCATTTAATAATATGCAGTTTTTAGGCTAAATCAAAAAACCTGTACCTGTACAGGTCATTATGGTTTTGTTACACTATATCACCAAAAGTATTCACTCACCATCCAAATGAAGCAGAATCAGGTGTCTTAATCACTTTGTCTGGCCACAGGTGTATAAAATCAGCACTCAAGCATGCAGACGGTTTTTACACAAGTTTCTCTGTGCACCAGTGCACAAAGGTCCATAAAGACATGGATGACAGAGTCTGGTGTGGATGAACTTGACTGGCCTGCACAGAGTCCTGACCTGAACACCTTTGGGAGGATCTGCATCCTCTGTCTGAGTGCCACGGTGTGGTACGGGAGCTGCACCGCTCAAGACATGAAGGACTCGCCCCGGGTGGTGAAAACTGCACAGGAGATAGTGGGAGGACCTCTCCAACAACTCGACTCAGTATACAACAGCCAGGTCCGACGGAGGGCTGGTCGTATAGCTGCAGACCTCACCCACCCAGGACATCAACTGTTTGTACCTCTTCCCTCTGGAAAGAGGTACAGGAGCATCCGAATTCTGATTCTTATTTGGAGCTGAGACTGAGAGCCAGGCCTTCTCCACCAACATCAGTGTGTGACCTCACCAATGAGCTTTCAGAAGAATGGTCAGAATTCCTATAAATACTCCTCAACCTTGTGGACAGCCTTCCCAGAAGAGTTGAAGCTGGAAAAGGTGGACCCACATCAAATTGAACTCAATGGGTTAGGGATGGGATGGCACCTAAGTTCATGTGTGAGTCAAGGGAAGTGAGCCAATAGTTTTGGTCATATGTTTTGGTGTGTGTCAGTTCACAACTAAAGTCCACACATCTTCATGACTGAAAAGGAGCAGTAAGAAGAATGAAATTATTTTTTTTATTTCTACCCCAATATAACATATTAAAGAAGAAATACAGAGATGATCCTAAACGGTCTTTACCGCCTGCAACCACACACTAACCACACAAAGCATATTCTCAAGTTTCTACTTTACAAAAAATTTCATTGATAAAAGTTGATTTGAACAACTTTTCATTCCAAAACTCCAAACTGTAAATGTTTTTCAAGCAACTTTAAACTTCAAATGATATTTCCTTCTGGGATTTTCATCTTGTGAAGTAAAAATAATTACATTTGTAAACTCTCTGACATCTCCTTCTATTTTTAACTAAACGCATGTACAGTAAAGTTTTCTGTTCTACTAAATCTTCAAATTTGAACAAACTGACTTAATAAATGGTGCACCTGCTTTTTCACCACATCCAACTTTGTGTTATTCAAATAACTCTTCTGCAGTAAAATTAACGTCTTTATTCATCCCACACTTTAACACGATAAGTAAAATAAAACAATAAAATGGAACAATAAAAGATTCCCAGGACATTACAGAATGGAAAATACTTCACATTTTTCAAATTATAGTTTTGGACACTTTACTTTTAATATATGACAAATATGGCTTCAGAGACAAATTTTCATATAAGATTAGCCCAAAGAATCTAAAGTCTGAAACCTTTTCAACTAAACACGCTGGGCGGGCCACAAGCTCCCAGCTCTGCTCCATTTTGAGGAATTCACGTGCAGACAAGGTGATCCATGTACGTCTCTGTTTTCCTCATCCGATCTGCCGTCGGACTCAGAAATGTACTGGACAGCTCCGATATTGTTCGCCATTTTTGTTGTAATGTTAGGCTGGTGTATGAGGGGCTGGAAAAGCTAGCGAGACAGTGTTTTAACAGATGGGTGACGGGAAGAAGAGGCAGGTTTACTCAACTTCAACAGTCCTGCCCACAACTCAGAAGCGAATTTGTAATGAACTCCTGCCGCTCTGCAGAAACTATGTCCAAGAACATGAGACAAGTTTTTTACATTTTATGCTATGCTTCAGAGAGCCTTCCTCAATGAACCAAAGCTAATGGAAGGAGAAGGAAATCTACCAACAATGATGTTAGAACCCTTTCCAGAAAAAATGGAAGAAAACAAAACACCTAAACAGATGAAGTTAGCTGCTATCAGATCTGTCACCTGATGAACTCTAAATAGCAGGGCTGCTTAAACCTTGTGCTATCCTAGGCACTTTAACATTGGGAGTTGGGTCATCTAGACCCACTAGACAGTGCTCTGAACATTTTTTTTCAATGATTTTTTATCTTCACTGGTGTCCATCCAAAATCAAGTTCACACATGTATTTGGACATTGTTTGAACATTGTTTAAGCTCATTACGTAACCCGTTCCAGAGTTTAGTGCCACACACCGACACACAGAAACTTTTCTTTGTGGTTCTTATCAGTTTGATCTTGAAGTTCCTACATCCCCTCAATTACTTCCTCCTTCATTTTCTAAGAACTGTTTTTTGATGTTGAATGGCAACGATTTCCCGCTAGCTCTGTATAGAAGTTGCACAGTGTAAAAATCCACAAAGCCATGCAGTTTTAAAAGTCTTGATTGATAAAATAAATTGTTTGTATGATCAAGATATCTGGCTTTAAGTACAATTCTGACGGCTCGTTTTTTCAGTAAAAAGACAAGATGTTATTCAACCAAATTTTCTATAAAGTATGTAAAATATGGTAATATTAAGAAGAAGTACAATAAATATCTTCTGTTGTATCCTAATACATGTTTAGATTTATTTATGATTGAAATACTTTTTGAGACTTTAGTTTTCCATGTGTCTGATGTGTTGCTTCCAACTTAGTTTGCCATCAATAAAAACCCCTAAGAATTTGATTTCTGCAACACTTTTAATTGAGACATTATTTATTTTATTTGAGAGCTCTGTGTTGGATTTGAAGTTACCAAAAACATCACTTTGGTTTTCTCTAGGTTCAAAGATAATTTGTTGTAATCCATCCATGATTTTATTTTGTTTAACTTTATGTTCACCGCATTGATAAGTACCTTATAATTGTCTGTGGAATAGAATATATTTGTGTCATCAGCAAATAATATAAGTTTTAAAAGTTTTGAAACATTAAATATATAATTTACGATAATATTGAATAGCAGCGGGTCTAGATTTGATCCTTGTAGGACACCACAACTTATCTCTTTGGCTTCTGACGTAAATTCGTCCATCTTGACGATTGGTTTTCTTCCCGTTAGATAGCTTTTGACCCAATTTAGCGCTAGTCCTCTTATCACATACACTTGCAGTTTGTCAAGGATGAAACCACCGTGGTGGGTCTCACATCGAACAATGATGAGACTCACTACGGAGACGTGATCAAGCACCTAACAGGATGGTGTGCCGATAACAACCTGAACACCACCAAGACCAAAGAGGTTATTGTGGACTTCAGAAAGTCCAAGAAGGTGGTACACACTCCTCTCCTCATTCATGAGGAGGAGGTGGAAAGGGTAGACCACATCCAGTTCTTGGGGATCCACATCACTTCTGACCTCACCTGGTCGCTGCACACATCCCACCTGGTGAAAAAGGCTCAACAGAGACTCTTCTTCCTCAGGAAACTTAAGAGGACTGGA
The DNA here is from genome assembly GCF_053564925.1 of Oryzias latipes. Classification (NCBI taxonomy): domain Eukaryota; kingdom Metazoa; phylum Chordata; class Actinopteri; order Beloniformes; family Adrianichthyidae; genus Oryzias; species Oryzias latipes. The sequence goes on from NW_027616336.1 coordinate 382,365, forward strand.
CTCTCAAGGGAACTACTAGGAACCCTCTACAGAGCCACCATAGAAAGCATCCTCTGTCTGAGTGCAACGGTGTGGTACAGGAGCTGAACTACTCAAGAAGACAGGAATAACTTGGCCTGGGTGGTGAAAACCGCACAGGAGATTGTAGACGGACCTCTCCAACAACTCGACTCAATGTACGACAGCTGGGTCCTTCGGAAGGCTGGTTGTAGAGCTGCAGACCCCACCCACCCGGTACATCAACTGTTTGTACCTCTACCCTCTGGAAAGAGATACAGGAACATCAGAACTCACACCAATAGACTTCTTCCCCAGAGCTGGGACATCCATCCACCCCCCCCTTCCCCCAATCACACACCTGTGCTCCTCACCCCCCCCCCCCCACCCCCACCCATTCACCCCTGCCAATACACTGTGGCATGAATTGGCTACGCTTTAAATTTGTGTGCAATAATCATTCATATTTTACTATACAGTCTTTCGTACGTGTATAGGTATTTATTGAAAAGAGCTACTGGGAAGTAATTTCGTTGTGCACTGCATAATGCCAATAAAGGGTTCTGATTCTGATTCTGAAGTAGGATGTCCTGGTTTCAGATGTGTTAATGAAATATCCACATGCATATTTCTTTTTGTCCAGAGCATTTGTGATTTCCTCCAAAGCCGTTAAGTTTGATCTGTTTTACCTAAAACCATATTGGTTTTCATTTATAATGTTATGTCTCTCAAAATAATGTAACTTATTTCTCATCTCTTTTCTCAAATTTTTGAGAATTGTGGCAGGAGAGAAGCAGGTCTATAGCTTGTAAAAAGGTGTTATTGACATCCGCTCGTCAGAGAGAGGGGTTGAGTGTGGGATACTTCCGGTGGGTGGATTATTGTCTTTGCTGGTTTTGGATTTTGGAATTTTCTCTGCCAATTCTGGACCCACATTTACAAAATAGTTACTGAGGCCGTTTGCTGCTTTATTGATGTTATAGTTTGGACCCTTCTCATCTGTAAAGTAATCTGGGTATGTTCACTTTTTGTCCCTATTTTTAATGTTGTAAAAAATCTTGCTTCAGGTTGTTTTTCTTTTCATTCAGTAGAAACTTTGAGCAACTTTTTGCCTCTTTTCAGTTGTAATCCTGGCCTCTCTTCTCCAACTTCTTTACCCCCTTTTTGTTGTTATGTACCCATGCCCCCCATTTCTACTATCTCTCTGTTCTCTCTACCATCTGGTCCAAAAAGAAATGGACACAAATATAATGTAATAAAAAATAATTCTCAAATACAAAAGAGGTTTACACAAGTACACACTTTGAGTGTCTGAAGCTACAAAGCTTCAGACATCTGTCCAACAAAAAATACATTCAGCTCTTATCTGTTTACTGAGCTGCTGTAATAATAAAAAAAAGGAAAAACTTCTGGAATTCATTTTTTTTTAGGAATTCAAGTTGTTTCTAAAAACAGCTGGAGCTTTTGATCACGAAAACATTTGATCAGAAAAGTTTAGTTAGTTTCGTTTCTTTACATGCCTCAGCTTTCTTGTGGCAGCATGGAAAAGCTTGAGTTTCCTTAATGACACTTTAAAAAAAATGTTTTCAGTCACAAAGAAGCCATAGGATTAAAAGCGGGGTGCAGAAACCTTCACCTCAGAGAGCGCGATGCGCTGCAGAGGACAAAGCTGCACTAAAGGCGCAGAGTGGGTTTCAGATATTAGGGCGCTGCTGCACTTTAGATTAAGAAAGGCCACTTTGTGGCGTGTGGAAAAAGGCCTGTGGAAGCAGCACCCAGGTGCAGAGCGGTGAGGAGCCATGAAGGCAGAGGAGCCATGGTTTGTGAGCAGCCATGTCCTCATTATAATTGAACAATTTATAGCTGTTCTGGGATTAGTTTATTTTCCTTCCACTAATACACACACCAGTGTCTCTTGATTAAGCTGCGCCCCACATGCTCTCAGTGCAATCCGGCTGTTTATTTGTGCGTGCGGCGCTCTTTCCTGCGCCGCTAAAGTGTCTCTGTAATCCCTCTCTTATTGCTTGTGCCTGTGTCCGTTAAGATTAGCCGCTGCTGAAGAGAATTCCATTTTCCCGTCTTTATTAGACTTTCCTCACTTTTGTTGCTCGGGCAGCTCTGAGTGCCTTTTCTTCTTCCAAAGGTGTGACGGATGTGTTCGCTGTCAGTCATGCTAACACCAGCTGAGGCCAAAGATGGCACTTCACTGCACACATGGAGGTGTGTGTGTGTGTGTGTGTGTCAGCCCAGCATGAGATTTCCATCCACAGGTAGGCCAGATGCTGCCTGTCATCTCCGGTCAGTCAGTGTAATCACTGACCTTTACAGGAACATGCATGTTTGCATTTCATCTGCTGGCCTGGAGGAGAAACTGGAGGAGCGATGGCCGGGCACCCTCCTCATCCTGCTAACATGAACATTAACACGGACGGGCTGTTCGTCGTACAGTTTCTGTCTGCTGCTTCGCTTGAACTGCAGTGTAATCCGTGCACGCTCTCTGGCACGTGCACAGCCGTGATCTGGTAGCAGATACAGTATCAGCTCGGAGCAGCTGTCTGCTCAAACAGGTGCAGAAAGAGGAACCCCAGGAGTTACCACATCGTCAGTGAATCTGCATCATCAGCTTCCTTCTTGTACTAGTTTGCATCGTTTTGATGTTCATCTTCAAGAAATGACCCCGACACATCAGTGACCAACATTCTGAGTCTAATCTCTAATCTTGGGTTTTTATTTAATCCCTTCAGACCTGGCTTCAACGCGTGTGGACATAACATAATTGGTTAAATCCCCACAATAGTTCATTTTGGTTAACTGGGGCCCTGTGACTGCATGTGTAGAGGGTTTACTCAAATATTTCCTCCAGTCATAAGAGGTTAAATTCAAAAAAGCTAAACAAATAACTTGGAGGGAAGAATTTATCACTCAGAAATCAAACTTTTTGGTGTTATTGGTGCATTTCCTGCAAAAATCTGCGTGTGAATTCTTAGAGCTGTGAGGTGCTAAAGCACCTAAAACTTTAAAGCAGGGATATTTGACAAAACATTCTTGTTAGCATTCTATAATAAATTAGCACAAGTTTAAAAATGCAGTAGGAGCTGAAGATGTATAATAAATAGCGACTCGTCGCATTTCGGGCAGACACTCGGCAGAATTGCAGGTTACTCCCCTAGGGCGGGTCAGTTAATTAACCCACCTGCTTAGCGTCCTATTTAAGTCAGGTGTACAATTGTTCATTCTCTCTTACCTTCAGCGCTCATTCTTTGCCCCTCCCTCCTCCCCGGCTTCCACCTGTGGGCTCCGTTACGGGGGTTGTTACCCGAAAGTGTATGGAAAAAATAAGTGTCTCAAGGAATTGAACGGAGCCTTATGCCAAAACGAAGTTGTGAATCAAATTGTGAATGTCAACCTAAAGATGTTGTGAAATAAATATTCTTCTGCAAGAGTTGTCTGACTGAAATGCAAAAACCTGATTTTTCCAAAGATCCAGTGTCTTCAGTTAATGTAAAACTATTCCAAAGTGTCAAACATTGCTGCAAAAAGGTCAACAGAGCAAAAAAACTACAAACACTGCTGTTGGCTGTTTGGATTAATACCAATGTGTCAGAATAAAGATTTTAGATTAAAAATGTTAAAAGAAAAAAATAGGTTTCTGATAACTTTTAGATCAAAAGAAAGAAAAAAAACGGGCTAGAATCCAGGAAACCAACATGCAACCCACTGTCCCTCCAGAAGACATGAGGCTAGAAGCACCTCAGGTTAAAACAAGCTGAACACAAGCCAAGAAATGGCCAAAACCCTTCAACACCAGAGCTTTCACCGCCGACAGCAAAACAACACATGCTCTTTGACACTTCAACCGTTTACGCCATCAACGTAATTCCAACGGATTCTGACACGCAGAAAAGCAGTTTTGCTCTGAAATACAACACTTTAGAATACGCTGGAATTATGTTAATCGCAGAAACAGTTGAAGAGTTAAGTTCATCCAAAGCCTAAAAAGGTCACCTCTGCAACTAAAGCTCCAGTGGTAAAAGGTAAATAGACTTCAAAAACCTTTCAGCGTCAACCTGGAAAGGTTGCAATCTTGCAGTTCCCCAAATGACCGGAGGCTGATGGCAAAGGGGGGTAATTTGTCACTAATCAAGGATTTGTAAACATTGGTTGTGTCCGAATTCTTTCACTACTCACTGTTTGCCATTTTGTCGTGCTGTCCGAATATACAGTTCCAAATTCCAGTGCCCTACAAATTTCCCAGAAGTCTGCGAAAAAAAATTTATGCCCACTACAGTAAATTGGCAAATAAAGACAACAATGTTTGCGTTTGAACAATTTTGTAATTAAAACGCATTTTTATTCATTTTTTTAAATAAACCATCCACATTTTCATTATCAGATCACAGTGGATTTATAAATGGTTTTCGTAAAACTTTTGTATTTACATTTTTAATCTGTGAAATCGGTGCTGTCATATTTGCCGTTCAAAAAAACAAAACCAAAAAAAAGTAGTGTGAATGGAGTCCAAATTGCTTTTAAAATCCAGGGCATTAGATATTCCCACAAAGAGCCTTATTTTAGGATAAAAGAAAAAAAAACAAGAAATTGTGATATTGACAAAATTTACCTCTAGAGGTTTTTGTAAAAACTGATCGTTGTTTGAAAAATATATTGAGGTAATTTATGTTGTGGTTTTTAAATGCTACAGAGCATGCATGTGTTTATGTTGTGAGTGTGTATGTGTGTGTACCTGTGCATGAAGTGGTGCGACAGAATACATTTCCAGTAGCTCCTCCAGAGCATCACTGGTGTCTTACTTGTTCATCAGTAAATGAATGGGGGCTATTTGTGTAGCGTGGTCAGGAAATAGGCTGCTGGCATTGGTTAAGTGCTTTCTTGTCTTGTATGCGATGTCATTAATTCCTCTAAAAGGGAAATGGATAGTGATGGTGCACATCAGCCCTAATAGCTTGGTTTAGTTTCACTTGCATTAATGAGAATGAGAGTGTTTGTGTGCTAAGTTCAGAGGGAAAGTCAATTTTATTTTACATGTGAACTAATGTCAAATTCAACCACTAAGGGTAAATTTAAGTTGCTTTATGTTTCCATGACAACAGCTGCACACATGATCAAGAGGGTCCACCGGACCGTAGACCTTCCTGGATAAGATCGCAAAATAAATACAAATTAAAACAAAAAAAAGGTATCAAACCCAGAACAAGACGTAAAACAAGAAAAAAAAACTCTTTTTGACTAAACACGTGACATTGTGGAGGATTCATAATGACTGAAATCGTCAGTCATTATGAATCTTCCACAAAGTCACATTTTGTAACGTGTCAACAAGGGCATGTGAGAAATGAGAAAACATGTCATATTTGACATGTAGGTCTGCAGGTCTACACTAGATCTTCCCAAAATTCACAGCATTGTCATAAAGTCCTGGCAGCTCCATGAAATGAACAGAAAAAACTGAAAAGACAGAAGAGAAGCAGGAGTCAGCAGAAAGTGACGGGGATGCGTGATGGTGAGATGATGGTCTGAATTCATGTCTGAAAGAGACTGAAGCTGTTTTTGCAGAGCAGAAATAACACACGTGTGAAGGAAAACAATGTTTCTGCAGAGCTCTGTTTGGTCATTTTTTTGTCAGCTCAGCTAATGGTGTATTACTGATTTGTTTAGAATCATGACAGCAGTTAAAGACCTACTCCACTGAAAATGTTTTTTTTGGTGTGGCCTTTTTCTCATGATGGAAGCCATATATAAAGAAAATTAAGATTAAAACTGTATTTCTGAGTGTTTCTTTAGTCAAATTGTTGTGAATCAGGAGCAGGTGTAAAAATGCAGTTTGGAAAAGTTTGTAGTTGTTCCGTACAATCTGCAATCGGCGGGCCACAAGCTCCCGGCTCCCCTCCATCCTGATGCAACCATTTGCAGTTGACTAGATCCATAAACGTTTTGTTTTCCTCATCTGTGCGAACTTCTGGCTCTAAACTGCACGGCTGGATAGCTTCAACATTGCTCACTGTTTTTGTTGCACCGCTATTGTTTGCTTGGGTTTGTGAGGGCTGTAAGCTAGTGGGAGAGCATGTAAACAAAAGGATAATAGGAAATGAGGTGGACTCTTGCACACCTCTTGCACATATTCATAATTATCTGATTTATTTGGTCTTTTAACTCTGAAAATGTCTGAAAAAGGGAAAATAAAAGAAAATAATCACAGTAGATATTTTCTGTGTGAAACTCTCTGTCATTAAATGAAAAAATTAATTTTCCCTAATTTCCTTTCAAATCCAAATGGCCCGTATGTGACCACAGTGAGACTCCAGCAGGGACAACTTTCGATACTTGTAGGTAAGAGGAAGAAATGAAAAGGAAGTCACGATCTGACTTGGCCTCATGACACTTGGGAAACTCAGAAAAAAATGGAAGCCTGAAGAAACAAACAGTAAAGGAGACATGGTGGTGGAGGTGTAATGGTGTGGGAGTATTTCAAGTAAATTAATTCTTGACTTTATGACATTATGTGAAAAAAAAAGGAAATTTGTTATAGTGTCCAGAGAAATATTTTGTTTAAAGTGCTGGAAGAGTTTGAAATCTACGGAGCCCGTGTCCTGACATTAAGATATAAAAATATATCTTGTTCCCACAGATTAATATCTTGTTCCCACAGGTTATTATGTCGTTCGCACGAAATACTATTCCATTCCCACAAGATACTATTCCGTTCCCCCAAGATACTATTGCATTCCCTCAAAATACTATTCCATTCCCTCGAAATGATTAACTTGTGCAAACGCAATAATTATGTCGTTCGAACGCAATAATTAATCCGTTCGAACGCAATAATTATTCACGTCATAAGTCATACACGCGGATATGCCCTCTGTACGGCGGCAAAAGCCGCTTTCAGCGGTGACTTCCGTGTCTCTGTGACCCATATTCGTTCAAAAAAGGAACATGAAAAACAAAAATGATCACTTTATTACCGTCTCAATGAATATAAGAAAAATATCAAAATATTTATGATAACTAGGCTGCTTTGTCATACGATAGCTCCTGCTAGGCTGCTACTAGCGCCGCCGCAGAGCTCTTTGATGTATGCCGGCATTTGGGCAACTGGCTGGTCTGTTGACAGACAGCTGATATTGTAGTTTAGGGTCAAATAGAAATAATAATATTCAGGACTTGTCTTTTATTAACTTTAGCAGTCAGTTGCTTTACATTCGAAGGCTATAAGGATACATGCTAACTGACTAGCCGATCATTGATCCTGTTATTAATTTACGTCATAGATTTACAGCAGATACCTTCACATTTCTGTCTGTGTGTGTCTCATTACATTGCATTGAAGACACGGAGGATGTTTAGAGAACAGATTTATTTATTTTAAAAAGCACAGAAGCATCCATCGTATTCACGTTCCTTCACATGATGACGATCTGGTACGCCCTCAGTCATCTTGCTGCAAAAGCCGCTTCCTGCCGCTACTTCCGTGTCTCTGTGAGCATTCAATAGGGGTAAAAATAAAAGCAAGAATGGTCGATCTGTTATTTTCTCGATGAAAATCTGAAAAATATCATATTAGCCTTCGAATGTAAAGCAACTGACTACTAAAGTTAATAAAAGACAAGTCCTGAATATTATTATTCCTATTCGACCCTAAACTACAATATCAGCTGTCTGTCAACAGACCAGCCAGTTGCCCAAATGCCGGCATACATCAAAGAGCTCTGCGGCGGAGCTAGTAGTAGCCTAGCAGGAGCTATCGTATGACAAAGCAGCCTAGTTATCATAAATCTTTTGATATTTTTCTTATATTCATTGAGACAGTAATAAAGTGATCATTTTTGTTTTTCATGTTCCTTTTTTGAACGAATATGGGTCACAGAGACACGGAAGTCACCGCTGAAAGCGGCTTAGTACTTTTGCCGGCGTACAGAGGGCATATCCGCGTGAATGACTTATGACGTGAATAATTATTGCGATCGAACGACATAATTATTGCGTTCGCACGAGTTAATCATTTCGAGGGAACGGAATAGTATTTTGAGGGAACGCAATAGTATCTTGAGGGAACGCAATAGTATCTTGTGGGAACGCAATAGTATCTTGAGGGAACGCAATAGTATCTTGAGGGAACGCAATAGTATCTTGTGGGAACGGAATAGTATTTCGTGCGAACGACATAATAACCTGTGGGAACAAGATATTAATCTGTGGGAACAAGATATATTTTTATATCTTAATGTCAGGACACGGGCTCTGTAGAAATCCCAGATAAGGATGACAAATTTAATTTACTTTCTAATGTTAAATGAAGGCAAAGACATGTTTGAATATTTAATATCAGTGGCAGCCAACATCTGTGTATCTGCAAAAAATCCCGTCTGGGGAGTACAATAATAGAAGTCCAAAAGTTTGTGATCCAAAACACCTATTCCCTTTATAGAGCAGCTCCTTCAAAAAATATAACTCAAGTAAAATTATAAGCACCCATTGAAGAAATTGAAAGAGTATAAGTTTGGACTTGTGTGGATTGCCATTTATCTTTTAATATGAGCCCCGACGTTTATTCCAACATTTTGCCAGCCGGCCCGGCGTTTATTGGAGACCGACGTCAATTAGAGACTGGCCACTATTGGAAGACACACATATAGTCTAAAATCTTACTGCAAATACAGGAAAAACATTTTGAATTCTTTGGACAATATTTGTGTACAATACAAACACAAACGGATGTCATGAAGCTTCTGTCTTCTGTTGTTGGAGGAAAACCTCACATCACTGTTGCTTTAATTACAGGCAGGATTGTTGTCTCTCTGGGATTTCAACTCCTTGTCCAACATAGTTAAAGTTTGTGGCGCTGTCAAAGCAGGATTATTTCACACTGATCCATATTTACAGTCAACATCCTTTTTCACTAATTTCATTGCAGTGGTACAAGTTTCAAACAAAAAACATTACAATTGAAAGTGTAAGAATGCTGGGTTTTCATCATAAATCTACATAAGTGAAAGTAAAACGTATAGAAAGAACAACTTGTCAGCTTTCAACAAAAGTTAAATGTAAGTCGTCACTGTGCTGAAGGGACAATTTTCACTCAAGTGAATGACTTCTGAAAGACTGTAAGACTGATTTGTTTAGATTTTCCTGTTTTGGAGCAATTTACTTGTAAATTATACTAAATTAAGCATATTATTTTATTTGTAAGTACAGTTTCTCTGAAGCGTACAGTTTCTAACCTTTGGTGTCTTTCTGTGAAAATGAAAGCTTAGTAGTACCAGAGTGGGAGTTTGCTCTGGTTTCTTATTTGCAGAAATGCAGCAGCTGGATCTGCACTCAGCGGCCTCTTTATTAGGAACACCTTACTAGTGCGGGGTTGGACCCCTTTAGACTTCAGAACTGCCTTAATCCTTGGTGGTACAGATTCAACAATGTACTGGAAACATTCCTCAGAGAGTTTGGTTCACATTGACATGACGGCGTCACACAGTTGCTGCAGATTTGTCGGCTGCATCCAGGATGCCAATCTCCCGTTCCACCACATCCCAAAGGTGATCTATTGGGTTGAGATCTGGTGACTGTGGAGGCCATTTGAATCTGGTGAACTCATTGTCATGTTCAAGAAACCAGTCTGAGATGATTCCAGCTTCATGACATGGCGGGTTCTCCTGCTGGAAGTAGCCATCAGAAGATGGAACACTGTGGTCATAAAGGGATGGACATGGTCAGCAACAATACTCAGGTAGGCTGTGATGTTGGAACCATGCTCAGTTAGTAAGGTGTCCAAAGTGTGCAAGAAATATACCCCCCACACATCGCACCTTCACCAGCAGCCTGAACCACTAGGCAGGATGGATCCATGCTTTAATGTTCTTGATGCCAAATTTTGACAATATCCAAATGTTACATCAGAAATGGAGACTCATCAGACCACACAACGTTTTCCAATCTTCTATTGTCCAGTTTTGGTGAGCCTGTGTGAATTATAGCCTCAGTTTCCTGTTCCTAGCTGACAGGAGTGGCACCTGGTGTTTTCTTCTGCTGCTGTAGCCCATCTGCATCAAGGTTGGACATGTTTTACATTCAGAGATGCTCTTCTGCAAACCAGTGGTTATTTGAGTTCCTGTTGTAGTTCTATCAACTGGAAACAGTCTGGTTGTTCCCCTCTGACCTCTGGCATCAACAATGCATTTCCACCCACAGAACTGCTGCTCACTAGATATTTTCTCTTTTTCAATCCATCTCCATAAACCCTAGAGATGGTTGTGGGTGAAAATCCCAGTTGATCAGCAGTTTCCAAAATAATCAGACCAGCAGGTCTGGCGCCAACAACCATGCCACTTTAAAGGTCACTTCAGTCACCTGGTTTGGGTTTGAACTGCAGCAGATCGTCTTTGCTACGTCCATATGTCTTGAGTTGCTGCCATGTGATTGGCTGATTCGAATTTTGACTTAACGAGCTAACTCCCTGTTTTTAGTCGTTTTCTTTTAATCTAATAGTCTACATTATAAAAACCATCCACGTCCAAGGCGGCTGTGAGGATCGACGGGATGGGTTTTAATTTCTCCGCGTCTCACTGCGGGATCAGCGCTGCTCCAAGTTTAGAACCGCGCGCAGCTGTCTGTCACTTTTTCCACGCCGCCCGTTGTCCCGCGCAGCGTGCTAATAGTGCTGCGTGTCTCTTTAAATCCGGGTTGCGTAGCTCCTTCATGAATGAAACCATGTGATCCAAACATCATTTGACGTCTGGCGCCTCCGACCACAGACTAAAACAAGCGCGGAAGGAGTGGATAACTGTAGAGCCGTGAGGAGGCGCGAGCGCAGAAACGTTTCCTCAGCGGTCTCCGTCCTCAGACCGTCGGTGAACGGGCAGCGCCGGTGTGACTTCAGGTGAGTCCGCGCGCTCCCAACCGCGCTGGTGCCGCTCAGAAAGTGCTGAATGTGGAGCTGCTATTTGCTGAGTGAGCACGCCCGCTGCAGCCGCTTCCGCCACCGGGAGCTGCCGCGCCGCCGCTCCGTTCCAGCTGCTGTTTAAAGGGTAGCGAACCCGGAATGCTGAATCATCACCGCCGGCTGTCGGTGCGCGCTCTGCCCGAAGCCGGGACAGCCGCGCACGACGGAGCTGCTGGTGCGTCCGTGAGCGCAGACACAAAGGGGCCGCGGCTGTCAGTGTCACAGGAACAAGAGCATGTGTCGGAATTAGAGCGCGCGGCTGTGCCGGGGATCCCCTGTTCTGTTGGACCGAACAGGACTAGCCGGTGACTCCTCGGAGGGATCAACCGTAAAGCTTCGGCAGCATCAGCGGCACCATCAGCGGCAGCAGCAGCAGCTCCGCGGCTGTCCTTGTGCAGCCGCGGCAGACTCCGACGCGGCGCGCTCGTTCAGGTGAAGGCGGCCGCCTGCTCTCGGTTTAACGGTTCCGCCGGGGCTCGGGAGCGGCTCCAGGTCCGTACGCTGCTCTTCGGGTGAAAGCTTTGAGTGAATGAGGCGAGCACGCGGCACCGCGGGCTGTCACACGGAGCCGCGGGGGCTGTCAGCGTCCCGGCGGCGGGGAGGGGGTCTCCCGCTGTTGGAGCGGCTGCTCCGTCCCTCGCTTTGTGTGCGCCGCCACGTCGGGCCTTCGGCGGCTGGGGGAGGGAGCTGACCGCCGCGCGTAGGGCCGGAGCAGGCAGCGCGTGCTCCCAGCTGTGGACCAGCTGGGCTCGCGGCGAAGATGCTGATTCATCATAATGTTTAACTCAACGCTCGCGGAGCGGTGGGGGTGTCGTGGAGCTATGGCGACATGGCAGGGGGCAGACAAAGGTCCCCGGAGCTCGAATCCCGTCGGGGCTCGGGCTCGGCTCGGTCTGCAGGCCCGCCGCAGCTGGAAAAGGTGAAGGGAGGTGCGCGGCTGCGCCTTTGTGCCGGACCTGTCATTGTGGCTGGTTTTGTGCGTTCGGAGCGGCGTGCGTGTGCGCGCAGCCGTGCTCGTCACTGTGAATTATTCAGTTGTTGACTTCACTGCCCCATTGATGGAAAGTTGTCAAAAATGAAAAGTGTATTGTTTTTATTTTGACAGTGAAATCAGCCGAAGGTCCACTCAGAACCAAACCAGAACCGGGCCCCTTTCTGCTGTGGATCGGCTCCTATCTGCTGGAGCTCCGTGGGCTCAGGAAAAACAGAAACTTCACCCCCTAATGACTCAATATCAGCAGCTTTGCTTGGAGTCAGCACTCTGCAGAGTGTATCAAAAGTATGTAGTAAGCAAGTTGGCAAGTACTGTAATAGAGGGTCATAATGATGAAACAGTTGTATTGAAGAGAAAAGACCCCCCCACACCACACACACACACACACACACACACACACACACACACACACACACTTTTCTCATTTCCTCTTCCAGTTGTGTGTCCCGCACACAACCTGGGGCTTAGCTTTTTATACTCTGTATCAGTATTTAATCAGTGCTTGAAGTGCATTTCTCTGTCAAGTACTTTCCCTTCCTTCCCTGGCGTTCACGGTAATTGAACGCTGACCAATGCTTATGTGTGCAACTTTGCTGATGGTGGCGGAGCGGCAAGGCGTGAGGAGCAAGAGGGGATGAAGGAAGAGGGAGGAAGAATGAGAGATGGGATTTGCAGAGAGATTGAGAACAAGGGCCCGTTTTGTCTTCAAGGCATTCCCCTGAAAATGCTGAGGCGCAGCAAACGCGCTCTCGCCTGACAGATGGCGTTTTCACTTGTTACTTACCACAGCTAGTTTCCCTGTTTTGTATGAGAGAAGGTGCAGAGAGAGTCACTGTGGAAGACAAAGTCAGAGATCTGCTTGCGCTCTCTGTGTGTGAGTGAGCTCCAAGGTTAAACCGGCGAGTGCAAGTTCCTCGTTGGAAAGGGAAGTCGTGAACGCTGACATCAGTTGACCTTTGCAGCATACTTTCAAACATCTCACCGCGGTGACGTGAAGGTTCTCCTCTCAGAACAAAGTCCAAAGAACTGAACACTGCTGCGTTACCCTGAGGTGTCTGAGTCCATGCCTCGATGCGCTCAAGCTGATTCAAGTCTGGGTGAACTTCCTGAACCTAAAAGAAGCCGTTTTCTTTGAGGTTTCTTCTGGATTAGACGAAACCTGGACATACAGTCCAGGTCAGGTCTGCCGGCTGGATGAGGCACAGTTTATGACAGACATAAACCTGGTGACATCAGTAATACTGCCATTTATTATGCTATAAATTAATATGTAACAGTCATCTGTGCTTTATAATAGTGTTGTAGAAATGTGACTTTGTGCTTCCAGTTCAGATTCATTGAATGTTCCAGATATGATTTTCTTTACAATTGATCTAAAGTGAACCGCATTTTTGTTGAAACCATAAAATGAATTATTATTCTTTAAGGTTAGAATATATTCTGTCCTGAAACCAAACCTTTGTTTACAAGCGAAGCAGGTGATGCGATCAGAAAGGCCCTGGCGTCGGTGTGCAGCTCCCCGCCGGGCCCTCGCCCCGCGGCCGCTTCATAGACCGCCGCTGTGCTTGCAGACTCCAGGCGCTGGATTGCAGCAGATTGCACAGGTGCTGATGATGCTCTGTCTGCCTCCTTAGTGTCAGAGGAAGAAGCTCTGCTGTGTGTCTGCTTGCTTATGATCTGTTTGCCTCTAAAATTGACTCCAGGAAAGTCTTATGTTTGCAAATTTCAGAAAGTGCAGCGAAGTGAAAAGAGAAATGCAGAAATGAAAGGCCGTATCAGAGCAAGGCAGTGGGGGGGGGGGGGGGACAGTGGGGCGGATCAATAGTTGTGTTTTTTTTCTCCACAGTAATGATGAAATATGGTGTAAGCAGATCTGCTGCATGATTGCTGCTCCAAACGTCTTCTTTTCCCTCCCATCCACTTGTTTCCTGCCAGTACTTGTCTGTTGTGACTGTTGGGTTCATACCCCCCTGTCCAGCCCCAGCCCCACATTCAGGGGGAAAACAGCTGAACCCAACGAGAAGCTGGGAAAGAAACTTGTCCCATAGACAGTGTCTCAGTGTTTCCTCCTCTGGTTGAAGGAGCTCGGTCCACAGCGCCAACACTGTGCGGCTGTGAGGGCCTCGCCATCACGAGCATCCACAACTCCAGTTGTCTTCCACTTGCATCATCTTAATGCGCCAACCTGCCGCATTTTTTAACTGCAGTATGACGATCGGCAGCGTGTGGTTTAAATTTCTGAAGCTCATAAACATTTCTAACAGAAGTGCACACACATGCACACACTAACACAATTTTGACAAAACAAAGAGAAAAAACAGAGGGGGTCGCCTTCGTGACACGAAGTTTTGTCTCCAAAAGTGTTTGTGTTTTTCTAACCCACTTTCAAAAAGTTCAACTTCAAAGGTTTTTGTCTCTAAAAGTACAGCTTCAGATCTTATGGAGAGAAATTAGACTCAGTCAGATTTGTGCGTGCGTAATTCTTGATTTGTGCGTAAATTAGGATTTGTGTATGCATATTCTTGCTTTGTGCGTGCGTAAATTAGGATTTGTGCATATATTTGGATTTGTGCGTGATTTGTTACTCACATAATACGTTTTGTGTATAAGTTAAAAAAAATATAAAATGAAAAAAATACAAAATGCAATTTACGTATGCACAAATTAATATTACAACAGCTTGAAACTACTTACACACACACATCTTTAAAAAACACGCACGAATCCCTTGTTACACACACACGAAGCCAAAGTTACGCACGGATCTACCGTGAGACTGTTTTCACTTCTCACAAATTCGTCTGTGAGTGCTGCGTTTAAATACCAGTGGAATGCTCGGTCATTTGACTTTTCCTATCAGCCTTCCCTTCTAAACGTATCCAGACAATGACTCAATCAATACATGAAGACAGTAGATGTTAGTGTTGAACATAGAGGCTACTTACTTCGGGGCGCTGACCACCGAGATGGGCCGCCATTCTTCCCGTGACTCTCAGTCTGACTGCCTTTGATTTTTCCGGAAGAAAAAAAACAGTGCCCCCTACTGGTCGTTCCTATTACGCATTTTGTATCAATTCGGTGTCTCGGAGAATAATATACTTTTAATATATATATTAGCGTTTAAAAGTGAACGTCATATTCTCAGATAATAATTTTTATTTTCCTTTAAAGTTTTTTTAAGCCCTGCTACACCCACTGAAGGAAATACGTTTAGAAGGGAAGGCTGATAGGAAAAGTCTAATGACCAAGCATTCCACTGGTATTTAAACGCAGCACTCACAGACGAATTTGTGAGACGTGAAAACAGTCTCACGGTAGATCCGTGCGTAACTTTGGCTTCGTGTGTGCGTAACAAGGGATTCATGCGTGTTTTTCAAAGATGTGTGTGTGTAAGTAGTTTCAAGCTGTTGTAATCTTAATTTGTGCATACGTAAATTACATTTTGTATATTTTTCATTTTATATTTTTTTAACTTATACTTAAAACGTATTATGTGAGTAACAAATCACGCACAAATCCAAATTTATGCACAAATCCTAATTTACGCACGCTCAAAGCAAGAATATGCATACACAAATCCTAATTTACGCACAAATCAAGAATTACGCACG
Organism: Oryzias latipes; assembly: GCF_053564925.1. Lineage (NCBI taxonomy): Eukaryota > Metazoa > Chordata > Actinopteri > Beloniformes > Adrianichthyidae > Oryzias > Oryzias latipes. Next base: position 397,921 of record NW_027616336.1, read on the forward strand.
CACAAATCCGACTGAGTCTAATTTCTCTCCATAAGATCTTGAGGGCGACACAAGAGGACAGAAGGAAAGCATCCATCTGTTTTCAAATGTTGCGACTCGCTTTGGTCCAGATTTTCACAATAGAACGGAATGGTCCCACCTGAGTTTTTAAAAAGGCTTGTTTGAGTGAGCCTGAAGAGCTCTGGGGGTAATCCCACCATGCCGATGGAAGAGCCAAAGGAGGTTTATATCAGAGACCTTGAACTCTTGAACCTAATGTTCAGGCAGTCACACCTGTCTGCTCAAACTGGAACTAAAGATGATCTTGTTTGGTCCTGATGAGTTGTTAGGCGGTGAGATTAAGGGTCCACTCACATCATAGTAGAACTGTGTCCGTTTGAGGTCAGAGTCTGGTGTGGTCAGTTTGCAGATGATCAAAGTTCGGAGGACTGTGGCGGTGTACAGATCTGCTGTGATCGATTCTCCAGAGGTCTGATGTCAGTCATGCCCCCCCCCCCCCCCCCCCCCCCAGCCCCCACATCCACAAACTACATCATACTCTAAGGACAAACTGTCAGGAGCCGGTGGTCAAAATGCAGAAGACCAGGCTTGGTGACAGGAAATAAAATATTTAATAAACAAACTGGAAAAAGACAAAACCCATCGAGCAACAAAAAGGTGACACAACAAAGCAGATGACCTAGCAAGGATGAACTGAAGACCAGACAGGCTGAGGGCAATTCACTAAAATGACAACAGCTATGGATCATGATGGACCGGGAAACCGTGTGACTGAGGGCAACTCAGAACATGACGAAAAACCAAACAAAACCACAGAACCCTTACACAAACCATACTGGAAAATAGAAAACCTCTTCTTGGCTCCATACGACTTCTTCTTATGGATAATGTCAGGGTAGCCTGATATTCTACAGTCTAAACTGACACAGTTGAGATCTTTTTTTGGGGAGAAAAACCTTGACGTGTTCAGTGAAGAGAACCATGGAGTACACTTCTGTTTGGGCTGAATTCGATCATGGGTTAATGATTTTAGCCAGCTTTACTGGAGGTTTGGTGGTGGGGTCTCTTCCTCATCAAAGCTGTCGGTTTAGTTTAAAGTAGCTGATGTTTGATGGATGGAGATGTTTAGCTTCAAACTGCTGGTTGTTTTGGGTACTACCTGAGAGAGAAGAGTAGCTATCGTTCCAGCTGAACTGACACTGGGAAACCTTAACATGGCTGTCAGGAACAGACAAAAGGACTGCTTCCGTCCATGAGTTTGTGTGTTTGCTTCAGATCGGAGTTTCTCAGAAGGTTCCTCTGTTGTCACATTCTTCCTCTGGCTCCGTTTCCAGTGGGCACTGCTGACTGAGGACACAGCTTTAGGAGAAATGAACTCAGCGTTTGACTCCCTGCTGCCTGCCCTCACAGCTCTGCAACACACACGCACACAGCTCTCATACACATGCACACACGCGCACACACACACACAAACACACAGCACTCTCTCCCCAAAGAAAGGTGCTTATAAAAAAAAAAGGAGCAGGGCTCAATTGCCTGACAGTGCATTTTTTCTGCTTGTGTTGGGAAATTTATCATCACACTCCGACTTACTACCTGGAATGGGAAAACGTGTCGACGCCAGGACTTTTTTGTGCCTCTTGTCTCACAAGCGCACACAGGGTGCCTGTCTTTATTCCTCTCAGAGAAGTGTAAAAATGATGGCTCTTCCTTTCGAATGGCGTGAAGCTCTCTGGTTCCACTCCTTTACAAGTCTTTACCTGCGTGTTTTTGTCTCTCCTGTTATCATCCTGATCTCCAGCTTGACAAATTCCCTCCTTTTAAGAGCGGCCCCCCCTCTCCCTCTGCACAGAGCTCAGACTGATGTCTTTTTCCTCCCCGTCTCCATGGTCCTTCATCTGCACTCTGAGCATCTTCTGCACTCACACGTTGCAATTATCTCTGATCTGACTCTTAATTCTCAATAAGCCTCCAAACTGTGCCTGTCGTTAATTATTTACCAACTCCCTCAACACCTTCTCCTCGCTGTGGATCGATGAGCTCTGCCTCCTTTGTTTTTAACAGGAGCCAGGTGGACCGCAGCCAGGATCTGGTTTTTGTATCGCTTTGGGGCTTTAGGTCTCGCCCCCCCCACCTTAGGCATTGGCTGTGTCTCTACATCACGTCTCTTCAGAGTCCTACAGCGTTCCAGCGCCACCTGACTCGAATGCCATCATCAGTTATTGCTCAGAGAGTTGCTTCAGGGGGACAGCGCACCAGTTATTGGTGGGATTATTCAATCAACACTGCATCGCAAACCACTCTACAGTCTATTCTTGATCATACTATATTTGCTGTTTTGTTTGTGCGTGCACAGGCCCACGTGCAGCGACCCTCAGGTCGCTTTTGGTGCCTTAATCTGCTGTTTGTTTCCTCGCGTCTGTCCAACGTTGCCAAGCCTTAAGTGTAAAGTCTCTTTCTCAGAAAAGTGTCTGTGTCAGCAGTGACCGGAGCTCCTCCTAAACAAGATTAATTAGAGCTCTGTCTGAAGGCGTCTGCGCACGTACAGGCGTGCACGAGCTTCATGATCCTGTTAGTCTGCCTCCTGAAGTCCGCGTGAACCTCTGATCAGCTGCTGACACACTTTTACTTGTGCTTTTGTCCACCTTGATTCATCTGAAATGAAGATGACATCCTCAGGCAGGTGAGGTGCTGGCCTGATCCAGAACGGATTTCCTCTGATGGCTCTCTTGGTTTGGCAGTTTTAAAAGATTCAGACTGTGAATCTCCTCTAATCACACTGAGCTTATAGTATCTCTTCCCTTTCGTTCTCCTCCTCCCTTTGGTCTGTGGAACTTCCATCTGCCTTTACTCTGAAGTGAACCGCACCGACGTTCATCTGCAAGAGAACCAGAACCTTTGTTATCTAGAAGACCAGTTTTCTTGGTTTTGGTCCAAACCAAAGTTCAGGTAAACATTTATACCTGCTGAACCAGAAAGAGAAGAAACCAGCCCTGAATCAGATCAGGACCAGCTCTGGATCAGACTTGAATCCGATCAGGACCAGCTCTGGATCAGACCTGAATCAGATCTGGACCAGGATGCACCTTGGGGTCATCATGGAGCTTTTTTCTGTGGGGTTAGGGTGGTTTCATTTTACCGGATCAGCCTCAGAACTTTTCTAATTGGAAGTTTTCATTGTGTTCGTTGCTGAGTTCAGGTTTTTCTCTAGTCGACCCCAATCCCCTCCACCTCCCCCAGATCCCTGTGCTCAACAGCTAAGCTCTTACAAATGTGTTGAGGGTGCATTTTCACCCAAATGCTTTCCCACCCCCTCGTCTTCCTCCTTCCCTGCACCCCCATCTTCTCTTTCTTCATACCAACCCCACCTCCACCCTTCTCCTCCAAGACATCTCTCTTTTCTTCTTTTTCTCCTCCCTTGTCACTCCCCCCCCCCAGCCTTCCCTACATACTCAGCATTTTTCTCCGCTGTGGGTGTGATGTCTCTGTGTAACGCTAATCAGCGCTGGAGACGTCAGCACTCTTTCAGACCCCCCCCCCCCCCCCTTTATCTCCCCAATCCTCAGTTTTCTTTTCTTGCAACTTTATCTTTTCTGGTCTTGAGGCCATATTTTGCTCACCTATGCTGCTCCTCACCTGTAACCCCCACCTCCCTCCAGCACACACACACGCACACACACACACACACATGTGCATGTTTTCTCCTCACTGTTACTGTAAGCAGCTCTGCTCCTGAGTTGTCAGCATTCTTCCAGCGGCACCATAAAAATACAGCCTGCCACAGCACAAAAACTGTCTGTTGTACCACCTTAGACTCTGATACCCCCCCCAAAAAAAAAAAAAAAGACAGCATAACGGGAAGGACACCCCAGGACCTTTTTGTACACATGCCCCTTGATAAATATTAGCCCTGTGTACAGCAAAGGATCCTGGAGTCTGCATCCCGGAGGGGGTCGCTCCTCAAAGCTGTTCACAAAATTTGGAGGCATTTTCAGTTTAACCTGTTCATTGTTGACCCATAAATTATGAAACTTTTATTTTGAAATTCATTCTTACATTAAAAACAAAACTAACTCGAATGAAGTAAAACGGATCCATAAATTTTGGCAAAATGCAACAGAGAGAACTGGGAAGTTAGACCTCCCTGCTGAAACTCATGATGCTGCTCCAGGAGGCTATATAATGTTTTTTTTTCCGTTTTTTGGGGGGGGGGGGGGGGGGGGGGGGGGTGCTGAGCAGAGGAGAGAAAAAAGCTTTAAGGTGAAAATGGCATTTTGGAAGGGATGTATACTTTTGCCCAGACTCATCTCCACATGTTTGACTATCAACCACCCCCCACCCCCCACCTCCATCACAGGGCGGTGTGCATGTGCTTTGTGACAAGCTTTTTGTCTGAATTGCTGATGGGGGGGTTGGGCACAGAGGGTAAACAACCAGTGCCTGCCAGGAAACCCCCACCCCCAACATCCATCCCTCCATCTTTGATCGTCTATTGTGCGAGGATCAACGTACAGTGGTGGTGATGGGGGGTCGTGAACATGAAGGAGGCTGACGTGCATGAGCACGTGCACAGTGGTCAGCCAGATGAATGAAGCAGTTTCAGATTTAGTGATCAGAAACATTTAAGGAAACTGAAAATATGAAGTCTTTGTTTTCAGTTTCAAGTGTTTTTTTCTAAGGATGAATTAGACCCTTTAGAACTTATATGTTTGGAGTTCTTGGAGTGCACGCCAGTCATGTTCAGGTTTGTGTTGTTTTGTGCGCATAGGCCATGTGTACTTTCCGTCCTGCAGGGCTTCTTGATTGTGAGACAGTGTCACTCACACCCCCTCAAAGATGGAGGTGCATTGTAGAAAAGATGCATTCTGAGTCATGTACAAGAAGAAAGGAAACTAGGCGTGGAGTGGGGTGCCATACTAACAGAATAGGAAGAACAGATAAATGCTGTACTTGAGAATGTTGCTATTGCAAAATATTACTAAAGTACAAGTAAAGAGTACACACATTGACTGTATAAGAGACGTCACCCATAGAAAACGGCTTACTTCCTTCTCCAACCAAATGAAACCAATTCAGTCGCCATTTTTCCGTGATGCAGACGCTGCTATTTGGAGCCAGACAACGTCAGTAAGCGGTGATTGGTCTGGTTGGTCAAAGTTACTATGGCAACTACTGTCACCAATTAGGAGTGAACTTGTTGAAAGTCCACAGTCCTTCCACTGAAAGCGGGCTTACGTTTGAGGTGGGGGCCAGTTTATAATTTGAAGAATTTGCGATAACAAAAAATATAGAAAAAAAATTAGAATAAGCAAGAAGATGTTAAGAAAAATGCACCAGAGCAAAAATGCTTATTTTAAAAAATAGAATGACTGACTGAGAAGTCTATGGGATTTTGGCTTCTTTAACCCATGAAACTTAAATTTTGTGATAAAGATTTTCCCTTAAACGTCAAAGTGGATGCTTACAACCGAACGCTAAATTCAACCGCGTCTGACTTTCATGGTGTGACGGATCAATAAAGCAAAATAAAATGACACAACAGTCGTAAAACTGGTATTTTCTACATAATGAACATGAACCCACAGTATCTGCAACTTTAATTATAAGCGTGTGTGAAACATTTAAAAGTCTGTTGCAGCATATTAGGCAGAGCGAGCAGCTTCTGGTCCGTGGGAACAACTGTCTTCATAAATACGTACTTGGAGGAAAACTTCTGGTTGTGTTTCTAAATAGCAGCTTTATTTTTCTTTGAAGTCTAAGACTCTTCTTTAGTTTTTTTCACTGGCTCTTTTCTCCCTCAACTTGGCACATCCGAGCAGCTGCTTAAAGTCACGTGAAGCGTCAAGACACACCGATGTGGTGAACAGAATCCAGTAGTTTTCCAAAATAAAACTTCCTTCAGCATCAGAAAATAAACAAAACAGAAATCATCAAAGTAAGCCTATGCATTTTGTTTCTATCTGCGCCAAGTGCCACGCGGACCATTCTGGGGGTTGGGGACCACTGCTCTAGAAGACTTCCTTGTTCCACTCATCTTCTAGCTCTTCTCCTTTTGTTCATCATTAACTGTATACACAATATTACCAAAAGTATTCACTCACCCATCCAAATTTATCACAATAAGGTGTCCTAATCACTTGGTCTGGCCACAGGTGTATAAAATCAGGCACTCAGGCATGCAGACTGTTTTTACTAACATTTGTGAAAGAATGGGCCGCTTCCAGGAGCTCAATGAAGTCCAGTGTGGAAGTGTTACGGGACGCCACCTGTGCAACAAATCCAGTGGTGACATTCCCTCGCTCCTAAATATTCCACAGTCAACTGTCAGCTCTATCACAACAAAATGGAAAAGTTTGGAAACAACAGCAACTCAGCCACAAAGTGGTAGACAACGTGTACTGAGGGGTCAGTGGATGCTGTAGCGCACAGTGAAAAGAGGTAGCTGACTTTCTGCACAGACAATTGTTAAAGAGCTCCAAGCTTCATGCGACCTTCAGATTAGTCCAACTACAGTACACAGAGAGCTTCATGGAATGGGTCTATGGAATTTAAGGTCCATAAAGACACGGTTAAGAGGGTCTGGTGTGGATGAACTTGACTGGCCTGCACATACAGTCCAGACCTGAACCTGATAGAACACCTTGGGGATGAATTAGAGCAGAGACTGAGAGCCAGGCCTTCTCCACCAACATCCGTGTGTGACCTCACCAATGAGCTTTTAGAAGAATGGTCAAAATTCCTATAAACACTCCTCAACCTTGTGGAAGAGTCCCAGAAGAGTTGAAGCTGTAAAAGCAGGAAAAGGTGGACCGACATCATATTGACCTCTATGGGTTAGGAATAGGATGGCACCTAGGTTTATTTGTGAGTCAAGGGAAGTGAGCCGATACTTTTGGTAACATAGTATATGAGAACTGGACAAAGCAATCACCCCCTTCTCGCTCCAAACAGGAAGTACACGGTGGTCCAAGAAGCCAAAATGACATAGACTTCTATTGAGAAATAAACAGCTATTACTCAGTCATTCTATTTGTCAGAAATGCATTCTTGCTCTGATATCTTTTCCTTAACATCTTCTTGCTCATCCTAAATTTTTCCCACTTTTTTTCTTTATTGCAATTTATTTAAGTTATAAATTGGCCAATCATATACCTCAGTAAAAACATATGGTGCCCACTGGTCCCCACCTTGAAAGTTTGATTGACAGATTCTTCAGAGCCCGCTTTCAATGGGAGGGGTGTTGACTTCCAACAGGCTTACTCCTGATTGCCGCCAGGAGTTGCCATAGAAACGTTGACTTAGATCACTCTGACCAATCACTGTCGTCTCGCTCTGAGATGGCGACGTTTGTATCGTGGAAAAATGAAGTGAATTGGCTTAATTTTGCTGTAAGGCAGTTTCTATGCATGATGTGACGTGATATCCGTCCAGTTCTCTTTTATACAGTCAAAAATATTTATTGGTGAATGTAAACCAATAAGAAGAGGTCATGCTGCCCCCTACAGTATAGGAGGCATCCACATTCAGGCCCAAATTTTTATGAACAGTGTGAGATGGGTATGAAGTCAGACAGGAAAAAAATGAAGGTTCAGCACGAAGTGATAGTGAGAGGAGGATGGAGGTCGTGATGGGGGGTGTCAGAGAAAAGTAGAACCACGTTAGGTGGGACTGAGGAGGGGCTGTAGGGGTGAAATGAGGAATCTGCTGAGTCATCATGACTGCTCCCATAATCGCTTAGCAACAATGGCCTCTCTTCACTGCTGTCTGCACAGGCTCACAGGTCTGAGATGAGAACCGGGCCAGTGCAGCACAAAGCCTGTCATTGACAGACGCTGGTTATGGAGCTGATCTCATCTTCTGCACCTCCACTCTCGCTCTGCTGACCCCTCATAGCCCTCCCTCTCAGCTCTTCCATGCTGTACACGCTCAGGCAGCGCATCCTCTGCTCCGAGGTGACATCCACTTCCCGCTGAGGTGAAGCTCGTTATCTGCACACTTTATGAACAGTTTTCCCAAGTCTTCCCACAATGGTAACCACTTCCTGTTCGTTCTCACTCATCTTACTGCTCGTGGCTTAAAACCAGCCAATCAGAGCTCAACTGCAAAATGCAGTGGGCTTTGACTGTAAAAGCACCAGGAAACAGGAAGCCATGGGAAATTCTCCGGAAGGTTTTTCACTTTCTCTTATGTAGCCTCGTAGAGAGGAAAAGGTCTAAGCTGCTGCTGCACTGCAAAAACTTTGAATCCAACAATGTTTCTCTAACTTGTACTGAAGTGAACTTTAGCTGATGTACAGCAAGAAAGTTTGGGCACCCCAGGTAAAATGTTAATTTATTGTGCATAAAGAAGCCAAGGAACAAGGTTCAAAAGGCCTCAGATTACAGATGAGACATTCTTGTAATATGTAAAAAAAAAATTAGGCTTTATTTCCATCATTTAGCCTTTAACAATAACAGAAAACAGCACTGTAGGAACGCTTCTATAAATGGATAACACTCCTAAACACACCTTAAAATCCACACTGGGTTATATTAAAAGGCATCAACTGAAGGTTTGCCATGGTCTTCCCAGTCACCTGACCTCAAAATAACTTCAAATCTATGGATAGACTTGAAATGAGCAGTGTGTAACAAACATCCCAGAAGTCTGAAAGAACTGGAAGACAACTGGGATACTTGCCCAGAGTGGGTGGGTGGGTAAAGGGGCCTTACCTCTGCAAAGTGGCAGAACTTTTGCACACATTTATTTTGTTTCTGTTATTTTGAAAGGGTAATATTTGAAGAAACACTAATTTTTTGACCAATTACAAGAATGTCTCACTTTTAACCTGATACCTTTAGAAGATTTTCCCATCTTTCCTTGGCTTCTTTATGCACAATAATATAGCGTTTTACATTGGGTGCCTAAACGTTCAGTCCCATTTGTATATAAGATTTGACAATTTAATCTGAGACCAACATAATGGATGATAGTCAGAACTTGTAGCGTGGTGGGCCATAGTTCAGTTGGGTCTGGGGTTCCCCTCCTGGTCAGCTGCTGTGAATGCAGAGGAAAAAAAGCAATTTTTGAAAACCTCTCACTTCTTTCTCTTTTTGTTGTTGTGGTGTTTTCCAGGTCTGTGCAGAAGAGCAGGGCTCTTGGGCATGACGACGACTAACAAAGGAAACAAAGCTTTAAAGGTAGGCAGACTTACTTCTGGAGGTGCAAGGAACCAGAATCAGAGGATTTTCCAAGATGGTTGGGTCTGACCAGCGCCTCAGATTTTAAATCGATTTCTTTCCTCCTGTGAAACTTTTTGGTGAAAATGAGGAGATCTTCATTTGTCTCTGCTCTCATTTATAGTTCTTCCAACCACAGCATCCAAACATCAATTCACACTAGTCTTGAATATTGGCCTCTGTGCATGTCTGTCTGTTTCTTTGAGGGACTCACTCCTTATCCGTTTTCTGTAGGTGAAGCGTGAGCCGGGAGAGAATGGCACCAGCCTCACAGACGGAGAGCTGGTGACCATGTCAGTGCGGGAGCTCAACCAGCACCTTCGAGGGCTCTCCAAAGAGGAGATCCTGCAGCTCAAGCAGCGGAGGCGCACCTTGAAGAACCGGGGCTACGCCGCCAGCTGTCGGGTGAAGAGAGTCACCCAGAAGGAGGAGCTAGAGAAGCAGAAGGCCCAGCTGCAGCAAGAGGTGGACAAACTAGCCAATGAGAACGCATCCATGCGTGTGGAGCTGGATGCTCTAAGGTCCAAATATGAGGCGTTACAGACCTTCGCCAGGACTGTGGCACGAAGCCCTGCCGTGGGGGTCGGGGTGAGGGCTGGAGGAGGAGGAGGCGGGGTTGCGTCATCGGTCATCGGTCCACTCATACCAGGGAAGGTGGCGACGGCAACGAGCGTGATCACAATAGTGAAGTCAAAGACAGATGCACGGTCTTGAGGGCAGGACGAACAAGAAAGATGGAGGTGAGACAGGATGGAGTTCAGCTGCCCCCGCCTCCTCCCATTTGCGGGGACGCTCGCTTTACCCATCTGAGATCAATGCGGGTGAAGAATGAGAAGCAAGCAGAGGAGGAGAACTGCTGCCTCGCTTTAAACAGCGACCAAAAAGAAAAACCAGCACGTTCTAAGACGCCATCAAAATTCCCAGCAAATGTGCTGAGGCCTTCACCCAACAGTCCTGCTGACGCGGGCGGCTGAACTCCCTCCTGTGGCTTCCACTCCAGAACTTTTTCAGAAGGTACTAAAGAAGAATCTATATATTCTATAGTGGTGGTAAGTGTATTTCTACTGTTTTGTACTGTGTTGTCATTCACAAGGTCCAAGCTGTATTGTGTGTGTGTGTGAGCTGTTGTGTATCAGGATTCTGTGAAATTCTGTGTTTGTTTTGAAGTATCTATACTCAGTTGGCTGTATTTCTCACGTTCAGCTCTGTTTACTTCAACCTTTCCTCTCCGGCTCCAGACAGCTTCCCTTTCCACGTGCATACTTCCTTAAGTTAGGCAGAGGGGGGCAGAGCTGGCTTATGATAACCAAAAATCTGGAGGGGGGGGGACAAAAAAGTAGTGAAAGGACTTTCAGGGAAAGTTAAAAAAAAGTGGTTTAGCACAAACGTTTAGTAAAAAAATCTGGAAGGGCCAGTGCCTTGGCTCCTCTGAGCAGAAGGAAGTGAGGAAGGATGGGGCGGTCTGTGCAAACTGCGTTCACCTGTGCTTGGTGATGAGCAGGATCGATGACAGGAAAACGCTCGTTTATGTGGCTGCGAAGGCAAGATTCAGAACAACAGGGTTTGCTTTTTATCCCTTTTGCTGCTCAGAAGAAAAAGTTTAGGAATCCGATGAACATTTAGGTGAATTTCTTTCTTTCTTACAAAGTAATTTATGCTGCAAATCTTTGCCTTTAACCACAAACTCAGTCAGCGGGAAAAGACTTGATAGAGAAAACATGCTTCCAGTCACACAAGCGGGCTGTGTCACTTACTGGCTTTATCATAAAGTAGTCCTTTGTGGCGTCGTACTCCAGAAGTCTTTGTGACAGAGTCTGTAATTTTATAAGGACAGTTATCTTTGTATTGACACGTGAAAAGGTATTGAAAAATCTGTTTGATATACAGCATCTCTCTATTTTGCAACTGTACCAAAAGTGGCTTAATTACTGGGTAGCTTTGCTGTTCCTCTTGTGAGTAGGCGCGTGCGCTTCATGGTTGTGTGCTGTTCGGTTTATGACGAGGTAATAAATGTCGACTGTTTGACTCTGAAAAGGCAGCTGTGTTTCTGGGCTGCAGATGAAAGCACTGAGAAAAGGAGGACTTGTTATGGTTCAGAACATCAGGTCTCCTGATGAGGCATGGAGGTGTTACCTGGAGGGCTGCATCACTCCTCCGGCTGCTCGGTTCTTTTACATTAGCTCTCTGTGAGTACATCTTGTGTACATTTAGAGTATTTTTTGGACTGTTCGTGGAGATGTCCAGGATGTGGAACAACCTTTGTTATTGAATACCTGTTTTATATTCTGTTATTTAAAGCTCTGTTTGTCGGCACGAGTCTCGCCTTTCAGGCATACTTCTTCATTTTAAATCAAACATTTCATGAAGCCAAAACTCCTTCAGAAGTAGCTACCTGAAACACCATGTGACGGTATTGGGCGAGCTAGCTGCTGCCGCGCAGAGTGACGGGTTTATAATCGTCCTTACATGGGGGGAGCTCCACTTTAATCACTGGGCTGAGAAGCCTCTCTGCCAGTCTGTTGGTCACAGTATCCCAGAGTAGATGGTCATTGTTTTGGAAGAAAAGATCATGTTTTGAAGGAGAAATAAAACCAACCACAGTGGGACTCTGGAGAAGCAGGGATCTTGAAAAAGTTTGGAAATGTCTCAGTTTAACGACATTCCTGCTTACTCCAGCCGGGGCAATGGGACTCACCCAGACCGTCCCAGGTTGCTTTGGATTAAAGTGTCTACTCTGTAATGTTCAACCACAAAAAAAAAAAACCGCTGTAAGCTCTTAGGGAAGGAATGCAACCTTGGTCTTGACATGGACTACATCTCCGTGTAGTCAAGACGCAGAGAGGGTAAAAGGAGACATACCAGTGGTTCCCTCACATATGATTAGACTGAGAACACGCTCTATGTTTATGCCGAGGATTTTTTTCAGAGAATGTTGTGAGTTGACCAAGGGTTAAACAACATAAAGTGGGAGGAGAAAGTGCACTGCAAAATCACTTAATCCTACCAGGTTGGCTTGACTACAGTTTCTTGAGACCCTCATTTTAACAGGTAACCTTTCACAGCGATACACGACCACATGGCAATAATTCAGAAAACACCGAGACTTTCCTGGTAAACATACTGGATCATTTACCGAACAGTCAAAGGAAAGCTTTCTATTTCCAAAAGGAGTTGGGATTCTTACCTTTATCTGTTAAAAAAGCTGTGGAAGTTGACAACTGAGCAAACTCTGTAGGATGGAGGGTTTTGCAGTTCAGTTTGTGCCTCACACACACACAGAGAATCTCAGCTTATGTTTGAGAAGGTCACACGTGGTGACTGATGTGTAGTTATGCAAACGGTGCAGCTCCTGCCACACAGGAGGGTGATGCTGCTGGCTGAGGATAAGCAGCATCTTCTGGCATAAAGACCACACTTCTGTCTATGACTCCAGTGTGGCAGATTCCCCTCATTTCATTTGTTGTTCACTGTACCTGTCTGTATGCATAAAAACAAAGGAACCAATGTTTTGATTAACTAAGAACACATTAATTGAAAAGGTAAAGTGGTCAATGGGCACGAAGCCTCCAGGAACCTGGGACTCATGCCTTCTGTCTTCCAGATGTGAGGTTGTTGCAGCGCTCTGAGCTGACTCTGTATACACAAACTAGTTAAACATTACAGGGGTTCATCTTGATGAGAAGACGCGATCAGCTGACAGCGGTGACCTTCAGTGATAACCGCGCAGGCAGCTTTTCTTCGCAGAGTGTTTGAAGCGAGCGCATTCTGGCTGTGCAGAGGTCAGAGCTGGAGATAAACCAGAGCGGCCACTCATTCTCTCAGCTTTAAATAATTTACAAGGGCTGAAAAGAGGTGGAGGAGACACTTCTGCAGGTCAGCCACCTGATTTACCCTGCCCTCATTTACAATGGCAACTCAGCCCCTCCCCAAAACATTCACTTCATCCAGAAATCATTAACTCCTGATCTGGCTCCTGAGCCAATCACAAAGAGGAGTTGTTCTCCTGTCGCTGAATCACGCCACAGGTCCCCACCGGTCCTTTCACCCTCCACTGACCCAGAAAGTGAAAGAACCAACCTCTCTGCAGACTAACACCCCCTACACGCACAAACACACACACATTTGGTATGCATATATTTCAAACAATCAGGAGCAACAACGCACTGATTTTGCTTTTTATCTCCCGCCTGAACACCACTCTCCATCCCCGTTTTGCTCACCTGGCTGCTGAGGAGTGATTTGGTTTAAAGATGAAGGACGGCGGTGTGTTTGTGTGAATACGGCGTAATCTCTTGACAAAAGAGCTTGTGTTAGGAAAGTCTGTGTTTTGTAATATTTCTGTATGGGATGTAATAAATTATTCTGCGGCTGTACCTTTTCTGGAAAACCCTTAAAATGTGCTGGTCTTTGTAAGTATTTATCTTCAACTAAATTATTGTACTTTTTTGGAATTTGTAGGCGGTGATGATGACAAGGCATTGGTAATCATGAAATGTTTCATCATCTGTCCGTGCCATCTTTAATTTCTTGTTGTATATATTGTACGTTTGTTGATAAACAGCTTCTTTATTTTGTATATGACCAATAAACATGTTTTAAGATGTGCAGCATGTGTTTGTAATATTCATTTACAATTTCTTGATAGATTTATCAGATGTCTGAATTCAGACGGATACTAAGAGGAGGGGAAGCGTTCATTCAAACCCTCATATCTCTACTCTATAGTGAGTAAAGACACACTTCAATGAATATTATGTTTTTGATGTGTTGTTGTGGCATTTTTTGATGATAGATGACATATCAAGAAGATTAAGCTCTAAATGACCTCTCTATTTATTCAAATAGTTGTGAATTAGAAGCAGATAAAAAAAAACTAATTGGAAAAGAGCATTTTTTTGACGTATAAAATATACTGGGCAGGCCGCAAGCTTCCTGCTCCGTTCCGCAACAGGGCGGGAAAGGGGGTAGGGTTGGTCCCACCCATAACTCGGAGCCAAATGTCTAATGAACTACTGCCGCTCTGCAGAAACTAGGTCATGGAAAATGACTTTGGCTAAAAATGGCATAATCATAAGTGAAGGCCAGGGGAATGTTTCAAAAGGTGATCTGAGTGGGTCTTTAAACACAGCAATGTCCTTTTTACTTCATATTGAAAACTAAAATGTGAAGCATGGACGAATGACAGCTTTGTGCTTTACATTATCCATTCAAAAAACAGTCTGTTTTACTGTTAAAGAGCAATTATGTTAAAAGAAAAGTTAACTAAAAGCTTTTATTTTAGGTTATGAGAGGTGAGTAAACAGCCCTGCTTGCAGTTTGTGGTGTCTTGTTTTTTTTGTAATGTTAGTTGATATCATCACATGCTCATGTCCGTGTTCACACTGCCTCCTACAGGTTTGACAGGTAATGGCACGTTTTGTGTTTAGATGAACACTGGAGTGTCAAACCCAATACACAGAAGGCTAAATTAAACAAAAATATATATAATAAAAAATGTAAAAAAAACACTTCACAAATATAGGGCTGGATTTTTTTCATGTTTAAGGAACCTACAAATTACATTGTTGTGTGAAAAAATAAAGGAGAGTCTGCAGTCAAAAGTGAAGTTTGGGTCAAAGCTCAGTTTGCCTCTTTGTGATGCTCGGTATCATACTTGAAACCAGAAGTGACAAAGAAAGACTGAAAAAACTATCCTGAATTAAAGCTCAGATTTTGCAATAAGCTTCATCCAGTGTGGGTCCTTTGGTGAGAGCTATTGCGCTACTATGTAGCCAGAAGGGGGCCCAAGTCTGGGTCCCCCTGACTGAGGCGGTCCCCAACCCAGATAAAATACAAGGTTGTGTCAGGAAGGGCATCTGGTGTAAAACTCTCTGCCAAACCACCTGTGCGAATCAGTGAAAGCTGTTTTGCTGGGGCGACCTCTGAAGGGATATTCAGAAAGGTTAACAACGATAGAGTTTTCTGCTGGATGATCTATTGCAGGGGTCCCAAAATCCAGGCCTCGAGGGCCGCTGTCCTGCTGGTTTTCCAGAAATCCTGCCTTATCTGCTGCTGATTACCTGGATCAGGTGTGTTAAGCCAATAAGGAGCTTCAATGGCAGGTTGGTTGGAAAACATATAGGACACCAGCCCTCGAGGCCTGGGTTTGGGGACCCCTGATCTATTGTCTGAGATGCTTGGTGTATCATCTCAGACACAAGTTCATCACTTTTCTGCATCCGCGGCCTGCTTTGTATTTGGCCAAACAGAAAGCCAGTTATCCAGCTCCATTGTCAATGTTGGACAGAACATGAGAGGAGCAAGCCTCAGAGTTGAAAGCGGTACCTAACACCTATGTAACACGTAACAGATAGTGGTATCAAACTGAATGAAAGCTGCTGTGATCTGAGTTTGGATTGGGGCAGGCTTGAAACCACCTCTCTGGCCGTAAAGTTGATGACGTGACTTTGCTGTGTCATTCCAACTATGGGGAAATATGTAGAAAAGCTTGTCAGATGTTAAATTACTGCTGTTCTGTTCGGGAGCTGATGGTTCCATAATGTGAATTTGGAAGACCATGCTCTCTATGAACGGGATATAAAAAAATAAAATGAGGTTATTAGCACCCACCACCACCACTACTGCTGTGTTTTCCCCATGGAGCTGAGTAATGATTTGTTTTAAGGCAGTTTTAATACATTACTTCTTTTTTAATTAAAATATTGATACTTTTCTCAACATTTTTCTACTATTGTAAAAAATGTCTGTGCTTTCTGATGTTTAATTAGTTATTCCACTAAAATATATATATTTTTTCTTTACAGGGTTTTTGTTTAGTAGAAGACCTATCAGAAAGAATACAACCTCAGCTTCTTAATTGTAAAACAACTGCACATAATTGCCCTATTTTTAGTGATCAGACAGAGGAAAGCTTCTTTATTTTGATCATTTGACACAAGTAATGCGGAACAAAACCAAACATCTGAGGAGAAATGTTTTTCTTTCTCTGCAAGTCTAAATCCGTACCTGGGTTATATCTGCATCTGTTTACCAATGTGTTCCAGTTTAATTGGATAACTTGGCAATTTCTAGATGGTTAAAACCAATATTATCATGTGATCCTTAAAAAAAAACAACTAAGGAGTAACCTATTTCTAATGAGAATGCCTCTTCATTCTTGTGGGTATGAATTTGTATAAATGTGAAGAGAAAATGTCTTACCTTCAGCTTTCTACCAACTGGCTTGAAACAAAACACCAGTACTCGGGAATCTGTAGTTTAAATTCAATTACATACTATAGTAAAAGAAATAAACAGCAAACGAAGGTATCCCAGTATTTGCCACGTGCATTCAGTTTGCAAATATGCCAACATGTGTCTTTTATGAGTGTTTTTGTTTTTATTTGTAAAAAGTCTATGCTCGGTCTGTTCGTCCAATGGCATCGCCTCCAGTTCGTTCTGGAATGTTCTGCGTCTTTTGTTCTGTTTTAAAATAACTCCAGTGTTTAGTGTTATACCATAGTTTATACCCATTTATGTGTAATGCTGCTGTCAGCAACACTGGAGTTTGTAAGTTCTTTGTTAGGTTTTAAAGAAAAACATTTATTAACTTTCACCTGTGTGTTTTTAAAAACGTATTTTTTTAAACCGATGAATGCTTGCTGAAGAGAAAGGCTGCTCCCCTCCCGGCCACCGTAGACTCCGCTCTGCTCCGTCCCGGGTTTTGTGGATTCTCGGCGGGCTCGCGGCTCTGAACGTCGGTTGCTCCGCGAGGAGAGGCGGGTAAAATGTAAACACAGATTCATCATGGAGGAGACTTTGAGTCCCGGTTTGTAATTAAACTTTAGAAAACTTTCCGTGATTAAAAGAAACTTTTACTTTCTTATTTGTGACCCCACCAACTCCTAGCCCTCTTCGCTAAATAAATGTAAGTCAGCGGTTTAATTCAATACGAACTTTACGGAGCTAGCTGTTAGTATTAGCCATCTCCAGGCAGCAAAGCTCCCCGCGCCGCCGCCGATGCAGCTCCTGAAACGCCATGATGGAGGACTACGACGTGTTCGTGCAGCGCGCCTTGTCCCGGCTGATGAGGAGCAGGCGGGACCCGGAGGAAGCCCGGAGCGCCGCGGCTCCGTCCTCCGTCATCCGCTTCCACGGTCTAGCCATCCTGCCCCCGCTGGTACGACGGCGCTGTCAGTGTCAGACACACACGCAGCCGGCGCTGGCTGCTGTCCTCTCGCTGATCTTGTGTTGTGATCGCAGTTGTCTGAAGAGCAGAGGCAGCAGATGCAGGCGCGCAGAGAGGAAGCTCGCGGAGCTGCAGCCCGCATGGAGCTGAAGAAGGAGCGTCCCAGGATGAGCTACGTCCAGACGCTCTTACGCAGCGTCCAGGTGAGCTGCTCCACCCGCGGCTTCAGGCGGTATGGATCCATGAAGTTCAGCGCTTTGGTCAGGGATCCTCCAGCACACCACGCAGACAGACAGAGCTGTTTTAGTCACTTCCTAAATATAATCTGTTACACTTCACCTGCTATTCCAGAGGATCTGCAGAGCATTTAGCATTTTAAGGACACTATTGTTATGGGATATCCAGGCCAACAATGTGGCTCATGTTTGGTAAAATGAAGATGAACTGAGGGCCAGAATGAGACACCATCCAAGACTGGTAAAAGCGGGATTAATGGGAATCATCCGTGAAAATCGTAACTCTTCTTGGTGTACGTAAACCCTCCAGGCCTGCCTAGGTGCTCACTTACTGTGGCTTGTTTCACATAGAATTAGATAGATAGATAGATAGATAGATAGATAGATAGATAGATAGATAGATAGATAGATAGATAGACAACTTTATTTATCCATTTGGGAGGTTCAAGAGGGTGATGGGCATTGATTCAGGGGATTCTATTTAGCAACAATATGATTCATAGCTTAATGTGTGTTTTATGGTGCAGTTCATAGTTGATACTGGAACATAATGAATGATCCGGTTGGATCATATTTGGCTAAAAGGTCAACTGGCGTGACTCAAAGATTAACACTCTGGGTGCTGAACAGTCCAGGCTCTTGCAAGATAATTAAGCGTAAATTAAATAAATTGGATTGTAATGATGGTTTGATCATTTTGTGCTGTCATCACACGCGTGTTGTCCGTTGTGATGCACTTGGTCTTTTTTAGGTTATAGTAAAATAAACCTATGCCCAATACAAAAGGTATTTTTTTCCAATATTGATTATTGATTTATCTCAGTTTGAAACAATCTTTTAAGGGTTTAGGTTGATTCGATTCGATTAACAACTAGCATGAGGGGTAAACATATTTGGACAGCCCGATGCCTGAATGTCTCTCAAATGACCAAGACATTCTGTCAATAAAAAAGCAGGTGAAATTCTCACTGATCAGGCTGCGACAACAGACCTGAAGTCTTCCAGCGCTTTGAGGCTGTGTTCAGACTGGACACATTTGGTCCGCTTAAAGTGACCCAGAATTCCTTTTCCCAGATTATCCGGAACAGATTTTCAGTGTGAATGCACAGAATCACTGCTTTATTCAGGAATGATGCGATGAATGGGGGTCGGTGGCGTTCTTCATTTGAGTTGTGATGTCATTCATGGCATTGATGGAACCCCAAGTAAACCTCCTCCTTGTGTTTTTCTTTTAAAAGCAGCTGAGGAAGACTCCAACGCTGGAAGAGCTACTTCAGGAGTCTGACGTTCCGACCAAATGCTCTCCTCCTCCTTTTCCTCCCCCTCGGAGAAGCTCCTCAGAGTCCCACAGTGAGGCTTCTGTTAGGACCGAGCGTGGTCTTTCCCCAGCATCTGCAGAGAAGTTAGAAAGCAGTTCTCCTTCTCCACTCTCTCCCATCAGTGCCTCTCTCACTCCCGAAAAGCAAATCTGCTGTGAAGGGGGCATCAGTGGCCGAGTGGAAAGCCCCAACCCGCCAGAGCTGCAGTCCTGCTGTGGCGGACAGTTGTCTTCTTCAGGTTACTTGAGCCACAAGAGCGTAGAAATGTCTGTGTCCAGCGTGATGGACCAACAAATCTGCACCTTCAACTCTTCTGGAGAAGCTTGTGGCGTTGGAGGCGGGTTCCTTCACAGCACCTCAAATACAATAGCGGCTCGTCCAGATATTATTAGCCACCCTCCTGTGGATGGCGAGGAACTAGAGAGGAGCGGACTGGAGTGTTCCGTTTGTGGAGCCGCCTCTCTCTACGATCATCTGCCATCGGAGGAGTCTGGAAGTGTGGAGCAAACGGATGATGGTTCCTTCCCTGCGGTGCTTCAGTCTACGGATGGAGACGTAGATGAGGGGCCAGTCGCTGCTGGAGGAAACCCGGCCGAAACTGAACCAGGAGACAACCTGCTCCACTCGGAAAGGCTGTGTGAGGAGAAGCCTCATCCCCGGAGCCTCAAGGCCTTGCTGAAGAAATCTCAGGAGTACCGGCGGCAACAGCGGATGCTGAGGAACCAGTCCAGAAACGCCAACATCCAGCAGCTGCTGAGAACGCTAGCAGAGGAACAGAGCCTCTCCGATAAGGAGAACGATGAGCATCTCTGTAGGAACAACAGGGCTGCAGACGGAAACAGAACCAAAGAGCGGGGAGGGGCCCCATCAGTGGGAACGTCACAGAAACCCAGGGAGAACTATGAGATAATTGGGAGTGAAATCGCTGGGAACAACACCAGCACGGACACCCAGAGCTCTCCTGTAACAGGAAGTGGAGACACCTCAGAGCTTCATCTGGTTTCAAAAACAATCCTGAGAAATAAGCTGAACACTTTTCAGGAGTTGATCATCCCAGCTGACACCTCCCCACCTCAGGACTGCCTTCCCGGGGGCGCAGCCTTCTCTAAAGGAGCAGCTAAGTTCTGCAGTGTCCCAGCGCCCAGCTTCTGCTGCAGTCCCAGTCGATTCAAAGACGGCTGCGTCAAACATCTGCAACCCGCTGAAGGAGCCGAGACCTCCGAGGAGAAGCGAAGAGTTCAAGTTACCACGACTTCTGCAGGTGAGGAAGAGGAGGTGGAGGAGGAGGTGAGCGGCGTGTCAGCCCAAAGTTCACGGCACCTGGAGCACCTGGAGGTCAGCCTGACCGGCCTGAAGAGCCTGATCTCATGTCTGGAGTCTGCAGTGAAGGAAAGTCCGGAACAAACTGAGAGCAGCTGGAGGAAACGAACGGGTCAGAACCACTGCTCGGACTGCAGGCAGGGGGGCGATGAAGAGAAGGGGTGCGGTGAGGGGTCAGGACGACCCACTGCTATGAGCATCAGCGATGTGGAGGGCGCTGTGCTCACAGTCCAGGAGGCAGGAGGCCCCATCAGGCAGGCCTCAGTGGGGGGCAGTTACACCCAACGCAGAGACGGCCGGCAGCAGCCGCCCCCTCCCAAATGCGTCTTATCAGCAGCACCGCAGACACGGATCCCCTGTTTATTCCGAAACCCCCTGCATGGGAACGCAGCTCCAGGGGGGGTCTCTGTGCTTTCAGGGACAAGTTGCCGTCCGGCTGCAGGAGGAGGGCGCCCCCCCACAAAATCCCCGCCTCTCAATCATTCGTTTGACGTGGAAAAACCATCCGGACTCTGGCTCCTGGAAGCATCCGGAACCCCCCGGGATCCACAGTGTGGTGTCGGTCAGGGGGCACATCTGACCCCAGAGAGCGGGGGCGAGGAGCAGGCGGGGACGTCTAGGGTCAAACGGCGACTGGTGATGCATGAGACGGAGCAGACTCCAGAGAGGAGGACGGGGTGGGCGGGGCCTGTTGTTAGGCCCACCTCCAGCACCCCCACAGGTAAGAGCCCTGGCTGCAGGTGCACGTCGCTGCTCGTTCACCAGTCAGGATGTCCGTGTCTCCCTGTTCAGCTTCGGCCGGCTGGTTTGAGGACAGGGACGCCGACCAGCAGGAGCAGCTGAAGGAGGTCCACGCCGCCCGGCTCAGAGCCCTGCAGGAGGTGCACCGGCAGCAGCAGGAGCGACTCCTGCAGGTGAGGCGGGGCGTGACGTTGCTCTTGATGCATGACGGACAGGAAACCCTGCTGCGTCCACGGGTGTCCACCCACGCCCCACGCAGACGAAGCTGCTGCCGCTGTCTCAGACCTGCTTCTCCTGCGGTGGGGAGGTGTTCTCAGCATGTGAGATGTCAGAGACTCGGTCGCCCACTCTGCCTCACGTCCACCTGAGATCTTTGCTGTGGCTCCTGTAAACATCGCTTCATGTTTGCAGCAAACAAGTTATTGCTGCATAAATGCATCTCCAGCTCAAATGTTCTCCAGCCGAGTAAATAGTTCTTGAACTAAAGGAGGTTTGTGAATGAAGAAGAGCTCTCTGCAGCTCTTCTAAATCCCACCAGCTTCACTTATTACCTGAGTGGCATTTCACTCAGATGGAATCACTTCGTCTTAAATATAGAGTTTGTAAGATTTAATTAGCTAACTGGGAGTAAAACAGTAAAAACAGCTATGGTTAGTGAAATGCCCGTTATGGTTTTGTCTGTTCAGTTTTCCGTCCGTACATCACAGCAAAGGGATCATAGATTCAGGGCGCACGCCAGGTTATCTGTAGCAGAGCCTGATTTGTCGGCTGCGTTTGTTCCGTTGTGCGTTCAGACAAGGTGAACTGAAGCGTGGCGAGGCCGGCGAACATGTGGTGCGGATAGCGGTGCAGGCGCCGTTCAAAACTGCCGCTCTCCAAAGCTGCGTCGTCAGTCCCAATCGTTGGGGGGGGGGGGTCACGTCGTGGTCGTTGGTCTGAAATCATAACGACGACAATTCTCACATTTACTGTGGATTAGCCGTTTAAAATCAGCTTCCTTCAAATGTTTGCAGGTCTCACAATTTCTCTTAAAGCAGAGAGCAAATGTTTGGAGGCACACGTGCACACGCACCAGCGCACGCTCCCTCATTTACCTGTTAGTGTGCCCCTGGGTCCCGAAAGACATCTGCTCATTACAAGAGACCTTCAAACACCCCCACCTGCCCAAGCCGGGAAGAGAGTAGGGTACCATAAATGTTTCATTCTGTCCCTAAGAGGCGAGCTGGCACGGTCGCCCCTGACTATGTGTGTGCGCGCGTGCGTGCGTGCGCACGAGAGGCTTGAAGGACGCCGGCTGTTGGCTGGCAGCCTCTCCTGGAGCTGGTGTCTGTGTTTGTTCTTGGCCGGCGTCCGCAGCCCCGTTAATCGCCGCTTCTGCTAAATTGATGTGTCTTTAACAGCAGAATAATGAACAGAAGACGCTTCATAGCAGGACATGTGACTCTCCTGTTCGTTCATCATTTGTGAGCGAGCTGGCCGGACTTTCTGGGGGGGGGGTGTTGACACAGAAAAGAAGAATAATTTGTTTAATTCATGACTGTCTGTGGTTCAGTGCCAGCTCTTCCTGCTGAGCACCACCACTAGTGATGATTTTTCACCCCCCCCCCGCTTTGTGTCAAACCACCTTCCAACTGTTTTCTTTCATTTCCTCATCCTCTCCTTCATCAAACCTCCCCCCGTCTCTTACCACAATTCATTTCTTTCTCCCGCCTCATTTGTGCTTCTCTCCAATCCAATAATATATTCCTCCTCATCTGTTCCCAAACGTGCACACCTGCATCCCCCCCCCCTCCTTTCCCAGGCTTTGGCGGCGCGTTTCCATCACCTCCAGAGCGTCTCCCTCCCTCGCTCCGTTTCAGGCTCCTGTCTCGGGGACACGCTGACCTTCTCCGTCCCTCAGGTACCCCACATGTGCCGTCCGATCAGTCTTTGACCTTTTGTCTGCTGGGCTCCTCCTCCTCTGATCACCATCAATCATGTCTTTTTGTCGTTCTGCTGGATTCAGCCCGAGCGGCTCCACTTCATCTGCTGTGCATAAAGGGCCTTTAATGCTGCCGCTCTTGAATCAACAAGTGAATGCCGGCACATCAGCTGCTTATTATTTGGTTTCTCTCAGTGATGAGCTGTGTCCACTCGCTGTCGCGCTCTAAGCAGATGCCAGCCAAAGGACCTTGAAGCTGCGTGGGAAATGAATTGATTGTCATTGATGGAATTAGCATTCTCCTCTCTTCCCCTCATGTCTTCATCATTCTCCCCTCTGGGGGATTTCTCCTCTCCTCTCCTCATCAGCACCTGCGCCCCCTGCTGGCAGCGGCTGTGAAGGGTTTTCTGACGCGCAGACTGCTGAGGACTGAGCGCGTGGCGCAGCTGCTGCGCACCATCAGGGTACGTGAACGCAGCCCATCAGCTGCCAACTCACATTCTGTTGGGATGTTTTCTAATATTGAACAAAAGCTACCAGGAGTCTGGAACCGAGGTTTAAAACAGAGAAGTATTGACATATTGGAGCAGTGGCGGGTTTTGATATGGGCGATGTGGGCGGTCGCCCAGGGCGGCACGTCATAGGGGGCGGCATTTGCCGTGCCTGATGCGTTACACATAATGTGCTACATACTGAATTCAAAGAGGAAGCTTGGAGCTTTTAATTTGAAATTGCTTCAGCAGCCGACACTTAATGCTTTTATTTTAATACATCAGACTATTAAGAATGTCTTCCTCCTATTTCCTCTTCAAACTTATGGTGCAAAAAAAAAATAAAAATAGAATACCTCAGAGTGAAACAACGTAAAACAGGCCCATGAAAAGGAATTAGGCAGAACAAACACCCGTGCTCAACTAAGGTTGGGCGATGTCCCCTAAATTGGCCGTTGACGATGTTTGCTGTCAACCATCGGGATGGACGATGACATCGTCGGGGGGGGGGGGGGGGGGGGGGGGGTATTTTTGCATTTTTCGTTCTTATATAACTGCTATTCGTTATTTTGCTTTTTTCATCTTATTTCCCAACTAATGGTTAATCCGCGATGATCCAGTATAAACTGAGGGAAGTGACTTTAACAGAAAAAGTAACAAGCAAGATAGAAAAGAAGTAGTCCGCTCCCGCACTTCACTAGTGAAGTGGACCGGCGGAGCGCGGATTACAGCTTTGTGTTTGATGGGAAGGGGGGGGGGGGGGGGGGTGCTTTGTTACATGAGCCGTATGTGTGGGAGATTTAAGACTGCGATCCGTCCCGCAGCTCTAGGGGTACTACCTACCGAACTCAGAACCGGGTCTAAACGTGTGTCTGAGCACAGCTCGGATCGTCAGCAGACACACAGCGGTTTGAGCATCAAAGCAGAAATGTCGCTCAGTCCTTAGAAAACATTCAAACAATGACGTGGATTTGTGTTTCCAGTCGTGTCCCGACTAAATAAAGGCTGATGTTACACACAGGATGCAGCGCCACCCAAAGCTAATGTTGTTAGCCCGTGTTAGCATACTGCTAATCCTGGCTTCGTTCAGAAAAAGCACTGACCACACGGATTAAAATTCAAATGATGAGCGAACAGGTGTTTCATAATAACCGTAACATTATTAAAAGCACGTTTAGAAGGTCATCTTGTATTTTACCGAGCTGACATGTCAATGTATATAGCCGCTCGGCGCTGTTATCGTTTTGTATTGAATTGTTACATTCTATAAAGTTGGGAAAAAAAGCCGCTCGGCGGAAGTTGTATCCCCTTCCGGTTTTCAAACTGCGCATGTGCGAATACTGCGCGTGTGCGAATGATTTATTCCGACCGAAATTGTGACCTTAGTGAACGTTTTTATATTCTGAAAACATTTTTCTGGGCCCATGTACACGCTTGAATTCTAATCCGACCATTGATCCCATCAAGATATTTTGTACATGTAACCGCGGCTTATGGTGTCGACGCGCAACGTGGCGGGGGCGTGGCATCACGATGGTGGTCTCTCCATCGGGATGTCAGTCACCCATCACGATGGACGATGATATCGTCCATCGGCCCAACCCTATGCTCAACCCAATTTCGAAAAAAGCAGGCAATGGAGATTATTTCCCACAATTCTTTGCTCCGACACAGCAGACCCGATGCGCACGTGACCACCGCCCTCTGCTACAAGACTCTTGCGGCCACACCTCTTTGCGGTAGTCTTTCGAACATAAGTCAAAAAACTCGAGAGGGGAGCGCAACTCGCGGTGGCTGGCTGAATCACACTAACAGGTGATTGGGAGTCTTTTTCTATCTAACAATCAACTCTGGGCCGCAGCTGCGCCTCCCGTCATAGAGACGGAGCCGCGTGTGTCAGAGGGAAGGGGAGGGGGAGGGGGGATGAGCGCAGACCATTTTTTATGGATTGAGTTTTTTTGGAGGTTTTCTACTGTTGGTGTTGCACAAATTTAGGGAAATGCCAAATATTTTTGGAGTAATCCCACTGATGAGTTCTATGATTTAGTCTTTAATGTTTTATAAGACCTAAACATATTAATCACAATAAGTTTTATTTTTTAGATCTAATCCCTCTGATATGTTTCACAAAGACACACACAGGACGTCACACATTAAGAAATTATTGCTAAAAATGAAGCAGGAGTCCAGCTCTAAAAAAAATGCTCTAAAAAATGATGAAAGAGCAAAAAAATGGAATTATTTGATATGTAATTTCTTATTAATATTTCCAGGCTTTCTTTGTTTTTGTCCTGCAGCATGTTCATATTTGTATAATTTTGACAGAATATATTTAAATGGAGAACAAAATATTACAAGTTATTTAAGGTTTAACTTGAGTTATTCTGGATTAATGTTCCTGTTTTTATTCATATTTATGTTCAAAAAGTTCAGTGTAAAAGGTTTAAAAGTTTAGCTTTAGTGTGTAGTTCAGTAAATCTTTATCTTCTTCGGCTCAAAACCTTAAGCGTGTTTTTAACTAAGGCCCCCTGTGTGACTGAGTTTGACCCCCCTGTAATACGAGTCTAGAAAATTCATGCATTTTTTGAGTAAAATGGCTAAATAGAAGATAGGGAACACAACAGGATGTTGTCAAATTTTGTATGTGTGCGCGGGGGGGGGCTGGTGGGGTTACTCGCCCAGGGAGTACCGGTAAGTTAGTGTAGAACCGCCACTGTATTGGAGTCTCAGCCATGTTGACTTCCTGTCACTGCCTCCTCAAAATGCCCCTTTCTAGATGATGGTTAGACCTGCTGTCATTAGTAAATGCATTACATGTTCTCACAGCCGTTTGCTGCGTCGGACCTGCAGCAGCGTCGTGATTGAAAAGAGCTCATTCTGCAGATGATGCTGCCAAATTCCCTATTTCTGTTACATCCATGTTTATGCTGTTTAGGGCTGCACAATATGAGGAAAACTTGACATGTTAGTGATCAATATTGCAATGAGGATATAACATGCGATACATATACAAATAGCAAAACAACCAAAAACATTTCCATTTCACGGCAACAGTCTAAATAAGAGTCAAAATGACTTAAATAACACCCCAAAGGAGACGAGCATCTATTATAAAATGGGTCCATCCCGTTGGTTAAATGCATAAATGGATTTATTTGATTGATTAAATACTTCAAGCTGCCTTAAGATTGTTTGAGCACATTTAAGGTTACCATTTATTGCAGTTTTCTCCAACTTTTGGGATGTGCATATAGCACAGCTTGATATCGCAATAACGATAAAATTGCGATTTATTGTGCAGTCCTAACTCTGTTTATGTTATTTTCATTCTGTTGGATAAAAAATTATGAATTTATGTGAGATAGGAATGTTTCTATTTCATTGAAATGCAAAAAACCAAACTTTGGTGGAGTTGGGTGGGACTGATGATGCCGCTGATGCAGGACACGCAGCAGTTCCTGCAGAGCTTCCAGCAGCAGAGTGTGGCCAGAGGAGCCGTCTGCAGCAGGCAGGACGTCGTACTGCAGGAGAGAGTCGCCCTGCAGGTAAGACGCCAAGCATGCTGGAACTCATCTGTCAGTCCACCGACTCTCTGAAACCCCGGCGATTCCTTTTGCAGCTCCGCGCCGCTCGTTACGAGCTGTACGACGTTTTCTTCAGCCTGTCAGCCAGAGAGAGGATGCAGATGATCGGCTGGGACAGAGAGCTGGCAAAGGAGAGGGAAGTCAGACGGCAGGTGATCCCCCGCTTCCTCTGCATGTGCGCAGTCCTGTGGTGGTTAAATTAGATGAAGCCGTCTCACGGCAGGATGTGGAGGAACACCGTCTGTTTTCAGAGCTTCTGATGGGGAACCCCGCAGCACAAGACGTTGATTTTTGGTGCTCTGCTGGAAGAAAGGCTGCTCCCTTGCTTCCCTCCTCCTGTGCTCTACCATGAATTTTCTAAGGGGGGGGGGGGGGGGTGTAATTAAAACTTCAGAGCATTTTCTTGCAAAAAAGTTGCTCCTATTCTGATTGTGGGGTTACAGAAGACTGTCCATCGATTTGTGAAGCCAAAGGTGGGTAGATGTGACAGAGTTTAAAATATTGAATCAAACAGTAAATATGCTCCTGGTAGCGTGTTATTCTGAGCCCCAGATGTTTGTTGTTTTAACCTCCTGCTAAAAAATGCTGCTTTGGAGCTGCTGGAAAGAAGGAAATTCTGACAGTGGATGGAACGTTATGTAAGGGTTAATTCAATTCAATTTTATTTGTATAGCCCAAATTCACAACAACAGTCGTCTCGATGGGCTTCGTATCGGTAATTGAAAAAGTTAAACATAAAATCAAAAGGGTCATGAATACATAGAATTCAAGAGGAAAATACTAAATTGAACTAACAAACTGACTAAACTAAACTGGACATCCCTGCCCTTAGACCCCCCTTCACAGTATGGAAAAACTCCGGAATTCCGGAAAAAACGAAGAAACCTCAGGGGTGTCCACATGAAGGAGGGACCCTCCACCAGGACGGACAGGCGATTAACCAGAACTCAATGGCCGACTAAGTGTGCATTATTACCTTTTAACGCACGCCGTGGAAGCCTGAACCTTCGCGTCGGACGGTTGCTTCCGCCAAGTGCGTTAAAAAGTAATAATGCACACTTCGAAGGCCATTAACCCGCTTACACCATGGTCACTTACAAAAGCAATATTCGTCCGCGTCGCGCAGCACAACCGCTGCAGTCAAGATTCTGCGATATGTGTATATATATATATATATATATATATATATATATATATATATATATATATATATATATATATATATATATATATATATATATATATATATATATATATATATATATATGCTGATCTTCGCGATGGGTTGAATAAAGCATTAGTTCAGAGAGAAAGTTCATCTCTTACCGCTTGTTTTTGTCCAAACGATGAAGCAAAAGCCGGCGCAGTGATACAAAACATTTAAGCTAGGTGACCGGAACTTCTTTTTTCACCGTGCGGTTATGAGGTTTTAACGCACACCCAGCAGCCAATCAGAATCGAGTATTCACCCGGACCATGGTATATGAGGAAGGTGCGGTGGAAGCAGTCCTTTTTACCTCACCATGAAGTTCAAAACAGTCAGACCTCCTGTAACCCCCTCCCTATCACGCCCCTCCACCCGTCGAACACCTCATGCTCCGCCCACCGCCCGGCCTGTACGAGGCTGAAGTGGACATGTGACATTTCTAGCTTCCAGGTTCCCTGAACTTTTGAGGGGAAAGTTTATCTTCTTCCTCTAAAATGGCTGCAGCTGCTTTAAACTTTATGGGTTGACTGGATTTTGTGCTGGAACCACTAAAATGTGATCTAGATTTTCCCTTAACCCAAAACTGTCAAAGTGGAAGCTAAGAAATTGGACGCCAACTTCAGACTCGTCCCACATATAAGAAGCGATGCCTAAAAATAAAAAAAAAAGAATAAAAATAACAGAGCCTTAAACTAGTATTTTCTCAACATAATAATAAAAGTGAATCTGACATTTGAGCAAATTTATAAGCAGCGTCCATTTATGCAATGGCCATAAATGCATATTTGGAGTAAAGACTCCTGGTTATTGTCGGTTGAATGCAGATTTCTGTTTTCTTTGAAGTCAAAGGCTCTTCTCTGGATCCTCTGGATCTTCTCTGCTAAAGTAAATTTTCCAAAAACGTTTTGTTTTTTTCAAACTTTGCCAGCTTGGATGGAGGTTTCAATCTAGCGATCAGAAGGTAGCGGATGTATTTTCGACCGAGCGACTCGACATCCGTCAACATTAGGTCTGATGTGGTGGAGAGAATCCGGTAGTTTTCCAAAAATAAAACTTCCTTCAGAATCAGATTAGAAATAAAATGGAACAAATGTAGCGGTAGGTCATGTTTGTTTTTCTCTACTCGGCCCGGTACCAACTGTCCCACAGACCGGTACTGATCCGTGCCCCGGGACTTCAGAATTCTCTGTGCACAGAAACGTGTGGGCAGGGAAATTTGGGAACATTTCATTCTGACTCCTGTTCCACATCGATATCAGGTTATTATGGTATGTCAGCATCACACTGGGCCAGGCAGGTTTTCAACATGTGAAAAGACTGAAGAGTTGATCCTCAAAGACGTTCATCACACAGTCAGACATCTGCAGAACATCTGCTCCAGAAAGGTGTGGTGACTCACTGTCATCACAATTTCCATCAGTCACTTTGTATTGTTGTCTTTTCATGTTGTGTAGTGACACACAGGTGTTTGCTGGCACAAACTCATTAGTGACACACACCGTCTAACTACATTTTTGTGCATTTCAAACACTTTCTGCTTAGGAATCCCCCCGCCTCGTACTTTAGTCTGCTTCTTTCAGCTGAGAAGCCTGAGGCAAAGCAGCAGCAATTTAACAGTTTCATCATGTTCTCCACACCAGGAAAGACTTGCTGCTACATTCTTTGTAAAAGAAGAATAAATGCTAAATAATTTTAAAATTGTGGCTCTCCAGCTTTCATAGCTACCCTGCTGTTCTTCCAGACTTTTTTCTGTCTGTTTGTCTAGAAGACAGGAAGTTGTCCAGGACAGACGATACTGTCAGCTGCAACACAGAAGTCACTGGAGAGGAAGAGAGAAGCCATGTGAGTTTGCACTACGTTACCATGACAACGCCCATGTATGAGCCAACCTGCATCAGCTGCAGCTCGATTCTTCCCCTTCTTTCCCGGCGCTCCAGGATTCAGAGAAAAGTTGCTGAAAGGACCGGGGGATTAAGGACCAGGACCGGACCGAAGCTCTTTGACGACAAACCGCAACCAAGGAAACAAGGACAGACTAGAGCGCGTCTGCAGAGAGCCACAAAGAGCGCCGGCTCCTCCAAACCGTGACTCCTTCACTATGAGGCCCAGCTAAGCTGCAGCGTCTCAGGATAATCTAGAGTCAATGCAGAAACTCAGCTGGTCGTGCATTTACCCGCCAAAATGCTCACACTGAGAGTGTTTTGTGTTTCTTTTTTTGTTCGGGCCGTTTGGCATCTCCAGTTGCCCCTCCCGTCGCGTTCATGGTTAAACAGACTGTCTTCAAAAATATTCTCAAAAGGATGTGTGTCTGTCATATTTAAAGTAGACTGTTTGAAATGTTCTTCTCAGCCTTAAACTTTATTCTCAGCTGAAGAAACCTTTTCAGTTTTCATTTCTGGTATTTTATGTTATTTATTAATAAAGTTTTTTACTCTGATGTTGTGCTGTTTGTTGATGTGTTGACACACTCCCCACCAGCAGGGGGCGCAGCTGAGTTTTCTGCTCGTCCGCTGACTGGCTGGTTCCGGTTTAGGCTCCGCCATGGCGCCGAGCTTTATTATGAACAGATAACCGGTTCGGGTCTCGCTCAGGCGGGATGGAGGAGGTGCCGGGTACGGGCACAAGTGCGCGAGCGGAGAGGAAGGCGTTGGAAAAGGCTAAAATCCAGCAACGGGAGAGCGAGAGGAACATCCTCCGGCTGGTGAGTAGGAGCGGAGCCCGCAGCTAAGCGCCTCGTCGGTCCTCCGCCGGCGGTAAACCGAGCCGGTTCTGGTGTGCCGCAGGTCGGACAGGTCCTGAAGAAACCGGAAGCTGAGCGGTCCGAGGAGGAGGCCGCGGCGCTGCTGCTCCACAGAGACGCCGCGGAGGAGCTGTGCAGGAGACGGAGCCGCAGGGACGGCCTCCGGAGGAAGCAGGAGGAGGTAAGGGGGGGTTAGTGGAGCCCCCACCTCCAGCAGTCAGCTGACATGATGGAACCAACTGTTCAATCTTCAAAACCTAAAACTTTTAGGAGCTTTTTACAAACATGTTCCTTTTCTGATCATTGTAATGATTGTCTTGTGTTATTGCTGTTTCATCCTGTGGCTCCTTTGATTTTTCTTTCTCAAAAAGTGTCATCTTTTGCCAGGCCACAGTTAAAAAATAAAGATTTATTTTCTCGAATCTGTCTTGCCGGGATAAATAAAGGTTAAATAAAATGACTGATCTGATAACAGCTTTTGATTTTTTTAACATTGTCAGTAATTCCAGGTTGTCCTGATTGCAGGTTTTTGATGACGCTGAAGTGCTGAAAGGTAAAGTGCAGCAGTTAGCCGCCGCCGTCCGTCAGGCCAGTCACCTGGTGGTTTACACTGGAGCGGGGATCAGCACGGTAAGGATGCCCCCCCCCCCCCCCCCCCCCCCTCCCGTCATCGGCATCCTCCTGGGCAGCCTCTGCAGCCTTCATAGTGCCTTTTCTTCCAGGCAGCATCCATCCCAGATTACAGGGGGCCCAACGGGGTGTGGACGCAGCTGCAGAGGGGGCAGGCCGTCAGGTGAGGATGGAAGAAGGCCGCGCATCCCCTACCACAAGCCGTGTTTCTGATCTCCTGGGTTTTTTAATTGTGTTTTCAGCTCGTCGGACTTGAGTCAAGCTGAGCCGACACTTACACACATGTGCATCAGGATGCTGCACGAGGAGAAGCTGGTATGGAGGAGCCTGATGTGTTAAAAAAGGAATCTATGAATTAATTCAAGATTCACTTAGAAGAGACTGATTCATCTTATCTATGGATCAATTCTCATTTGGAGCCATTTCTTGTGCATTTTTTCCAAGCAGGAGCAGTTTTTCTGATAGTTCTGGATATTAATTTAAATATCAGTTTTACTATTAAAAGTTCATTTAACAAATCCAGAAACGTGAAAAGAGTTTTTTTTTCATAAAAAAAGATCCTTGAATGAACATCTGAAAAAAACCACCTTTATTTGTAATTGTGACGGCGTGTGTGTTTGTGTGCGTGCATACAGGTGAAGCATGTTGTATCTCAGAACTGTGACGGCCTTCATCTGCGCAGCGGTCTGCGCAGACACGCCCTGTCAGAACTCCATGGAAACATGTTCATCGAGGTAACTGGAGCGGTGGCGGTGGTGCTGGTGGGGTAATAATGGGATTGGATAACCATAACGGGTGGGATTCAGTGTTTTCATGTGGCTGTCAGAGGTCCGGGTGAATGCAGAGGGTTGTGTGTAAAACTGAAGCCAAATCAGTCATGAATCAAATGTTTGAGAGGCCAAAGAGGGAGGCGCATGGGTGGAGTAAAGGAGGAGCCCAGGGTGGGTGTTTCCACCTAAACCCGCCTCTCTGCATCCACAGGTGTGCACTTCCTGCTCTCCGGTCAGAGAGTACGTGCGCTTGTTCGATGTGACGGAGCGGACCTCACTGCACCGCCACGCCACTGGTCGCAGCTGCAGCTGCTGTGGCGCAGAACTCCGAGACACCATCGTTCACTTCGGAGAGCGCGGGAGCCTGGAGCAGCCGCTGAACTGGGAGGGGGCCGTGGAGGCAGCCAGGAGGGCCGACGTCATTCTCTGCCTGGGCTCCAGTCTGAAGGCAGGCTTCATTAGCTATAGATCCTGTCTGAATTCCCGTCTCACCTTCTGAACTTAGTAAAATGATCTCCTGTGTCAAGGATGCAGTCACCGTCATTTCTGTCTATGTGCTCTGACTCCTCCCCCTCCAGGTGCTGAAGAAATACTCCTGTCTGTGGTCCATGAACAGACCCGTGAATAAAAGGCCGAAGCTCTACATCGTGAACCTTCAGGTACGGCTGCAGTCGCTTTGAGGTCAAATCTGTCGATGACCCGGTTCTGATCCGTTTGTGTTTATTAGTGGACGCCCAAAGACGACCTCGCTGTCCTGAAAATTCACGGCAGGTGTGACGACGTCATGCGGCGGCTCATGGAGGAGCTGAACCTCCAGATACCTGCGTACGACAGGTGAGAACAGAGGAAGGAGAAGACGACCCTGATCACGTGGGAGAAGCAGCTGGAGGAGCTCACTGCTTTGTTTGTCACACAGACTCCAAAACATTCTGATGACCAGAGTCGTCTTCTCAAAGTTCTCATGTAAAGCTGAAGTCCAGAATGAGATGACCGCATCTCCGTTTGAACTTTTCTCTTGGAGGATCCAGAAATAAGTCTGACTGAGCTAGTCTGACTCAGATTAATAATCTCTCTTTGCTTCCTGTCTGTCCTGCTTCTGCCTCTTCAGGACGAAGGACCCCATCTTCAGTTTAGCCGCCCCTCTGAGGCCAGAAGAGCTGCACAGTCACACCCGTGAGCTCATAGCACCCCCCAGTGGACAGGACAGGGGCTCCGCTGACTGCGGGGTGCAGATGAAGGAAGGCCCCCATGTGCAGGGGGGCTGGTTTGGACGAGGCTACGGCAAAGGAAGGAGGAAGAGGAGGAAAAAAGCGGCATGACACTGGAACATGTGGATCATGGACGACTTTTAGGGTGCTTTGATGTGAATCACCTCTGTAGTGTGGGGGGTGTTCTGATGTTTACAAAGACTTCACTGCGTTGTGCAGCTTCTGTTCTGGGCGCCGGCAGCGGAACCGTCTATAGTTCAGCTGAACGTTTGGGCCGACAGAACCGTTTCCATGGTCTCAGTGTTGTCTGTTGGTGGAAAGCTGCGGCGGTGTTCCTTCATGATGTCTCATGTCTGCAGTTTTTTATAAATAGATCATGGGTATATTTTTGTAGAGTTTATTTTCAGGTGATGGAAACTGGATTTGGTTTCCGGTGTTTGGTTCCCCTGGTTTGCTCTGCTGCGACCTCAGGTCTGCTGTGGGTTAACTTATGTGTACTGCACCATGAGGAGCCATGAATCTGCTTTTCCTGTGAGGTCATCTTCATCGTGGCAGGAGCCGCTGAAGTGAACCATCCTTGTTTTGTTTTTTTCCAAAGTTAATGCACGGAGGAGTGAATAAATGCTGGCTTTTCATCCTTTTCCCGTTTCTGTGACTTACTGCCAAATAAATGACACGCTGAACGTATGTGGCTGCAGCTCCACTGAATGCATGCGGCTGCAGCTGTGCTGAATGCATGCGGCTGTGCTGAACGCATGCGGCTGCGCTGAACACATGCGGCTGCGCTGAACGCATGCGGCTGCAGTAAACATCTGTGGAGTTCTGATGAACATTGAAGCTTTATTAGATGTTTGAGCTTATCACCTTTCTGCACTGCAAAGCAGCTTTCACTGATTCGCATAGGTGGTTTGGCAGAGTTTTACGCCGGGTGCTGCTCCAAAAGGCAACCATCATCTGACGGGCGGTAATGTCTGTGTAGCCCCCCCCCCCCCCCCCCCCCCCCCTTCTGCTCCTGCAACTCTCCCGCATTCAGAGGTTTTCAGTTGATGCTATTGTGGAGTGAGGCAGAAGACAGGAGAGTATAGAAGATCCTTTCAGATGGAGGGAGTTATGAGATCAGAATCTCCAGCAGACAGAGAATGTGAAGATGGAACCACTAGACTGTTGGCCCCCTCCTTTAAGGGATCACACAGTTTGAAGCACCCTTTTCAGTCTGCAGGATTCCTGGTTGTTCCTTTATTTTTCATCTGGAATCAGCTATCAGGCTCCTCCTCACCCTGAGCCATGGCTTCAGTTTTGGTGCTAAGGGCCAGTTTCAGGACGCACCCATGATTTCCACAGCATCCTTACATTGGCCCGCCTCCATGTGGCCCATGAGCGGATGGAAGCGTCACAAACTTCCTGCCTTGTCTCACAGCAGATCTTCTGTCTGTAAGCCTCTGGCGCTTCCTGGCTCTTCCTTAGTTGTGGACAAGGCTGTTGGGTTAATAATTTTCTATCTAGCTTACAGTCTCTTAAAACCCCCAACCTAACATAACCGGTGCAACAAAAATGGTGAGCAATATAAGTACAGTTTGGAGCCAGATTCCAGCCCAGACAAGGTAAACAAACACATACATATATCTATTTGTCTACAAGTGGATGTTTCAGGATTCAGGATGGAGTAGAGCAGGGAGCTCGTGACCCCCCAATTGTAGCTTGTGTGTAACAACTACAAGCTTTTCCAACCAGCATTTATCTCCTCTGCTCCCTCTCTCTTCTTCCCTCCTTTTTCTTTCCGTCCGGTCCAACAAGAAACTGTAACAAATTTAATTAACATTAATAAAGTTTAGACTGAATTACAAAAGGGGTTTATTCAAATATACCCCTGCTGTAAAAGAAAAATATGTCCAACACAAGAGGCCTTCAGCTCTCATCTGTTTGCTCAGCTGTTGGACAGGACAAGTTAAAAAAAAAAGGTAAAAGAAAGTGTGAGACAACAAAACATGTTTCCTCTCTAAAACAAAATCATACACGTTATGATGACCTCACAGCATTGGCTTTCTCTGACGTGTTCAATATATTTGTCTTAAAAAAAGGGTAGCAGTTTCTTTTTGTTTTTTTCATTTTGACGTTCATTCAACCAGGAAGTTTCTTTTTCTCTTTCTCTTCTTTCACAGTTTAAAAACTTTGGTTAGTGGAATATTTTTTAATAAAGTGTATTTCAGCTAAGTTTAGTGTATTTTACCAACAATAAACTGTGTTTTGGGTTATCCAGTTTACACCTGAAACCAAGTGAATAACCTGTGTGTTACACTTTGTACATGTATGTACAAATGTCTTACGCATGTGTCCTCTATTCGTTCCCCAACAGTGAAACAAAGCTGACCTCAATTGTCTGAATTAATCTGTAATTATGAAGAGTTAGTTCGGATGTGTTTTAAATCCAAATTACAGTGTAAATACGGTTTTAAATGACGCAACCGAGTTGTCACGTGACACGGCAGCCCCGCCGTCTCTTACGTCAGCGGTGAGGGTGGCTCGCTGTGACGCCGCTGAAGCCCTTCCTCTGTCTGTCCGCTCGGGAACCAGAACCAGCAGCTTTCTCGCGTTAGGAACGCTCTTCACCGGGATCGATACGCCGAGGTTCGAAGCAGTTCGCCTGAAAGCGTCGACATGATCCGGAACGGGCACGCGGACGGGCCGCGCGGAGGTGAAGCCGGTAAGCCGCAGAGCTCCGCCCGCAGCCCGGAGAAGAGGAGGCGGGAGATCCGGGTGTGGTGTGACGGCTGGTGAGTTGGAGGCTGTGAAGCTGACCTTTGGACCCACTAGCATGTTGATGCTACCGCGGCGGTTCCGTGACCCGCTTCCGCGTTCTGCTGAAGCGCTGTGGAGAGGGAGACGGGCGCTCTGTTAGAACACGGTTCTAACGCTTTAAACGGCGTTTCTGACGCTGTTATTACGTTATCGTGACAGTGTGACCCAGCTCGTGCTTGCGCGCGTGCACAAGGGGCAATAAATAAGCCGGAGAGACATTTTCCAGCTATGCCGTCATCATTTCATTTTTGAAGTTTGTAAAACTTTATAATTTATGCGTTCACAGGTACTTTTACTCTGCGCAAGCGCACGAGGTCATGCTGACCATGGGGCGGAGTTATAATAGAAGCACAGATCAGTTCATGCAGGAAAAATGCATGTTTCAGAATTGTAAAGAGGCCAGATGGCTGTGTGTTTGCCTGGAGAGTGAAGGTTCTCCTGCTGCCTTCAGGCCCGGTTCTTCAGAAC
The DNA here is from genome assembly GCF_053564925.1 of Oryzias latipes. Taxonomy (NCBI): domain Eukaryota; kingdom Metazoa; phylum Chordata; class Actinopteri; order Beloniformes; family Adrianichthyidae; genus Oryzias; species Oryzias latipes. The sequence continues at coordinate 434,737 of NW_027616336.1, forward strand.
TCCTGCTTTCACTCCATCAGAGACCGCTGCTGGCAGCTTCTGAGGTTCCCCAAGGTTCCCTTCACGCCGCCACACAAACTCCACAGCTTGATCTCCATTCGCCCTGCGTTCACACAGAGTGCTCACCAGCATCAGGGCCTCAGCGGACCGCTTTTGGGTTTGGACCCAGACCCAGAAGAAGACAGCTGCAAAACGCAGAACCTTCTCACCAGCAGCCAGAGCTGATGGAGGCGAGCAGAAAAATACCCAGTTGTCCTGAAGGGCACCAACACAGCGAGCTGGTTTGGTTCGGTTCTGATCTGGTGCCTTAAGTCTGCAGGGTGCCACTGGCCCCGTGAATCTCTGAAAGAGCAGCAGGGGGCGCCAGCTCTTTGAGGAAATGTTTTACCATGATATCACTTTTTATCTCATCTGTGAACCACTTTTCCTGAATTACACAGCATCTGATAGAGAGGACATGTCTGTTTGGTTACGTGGGATATTCTGCCTCATATTAGGGTTATTTATGTGTGTGTGTGTGACATGCATCTGTGTGATGCTGCAGTTTCATCCCTCTTGCTATTCAGTTGCGTTTGGTGTTCTGCAGAATTCGTCTTTAAAAACTGAAACTTGACTTTAAGTTTGACACTGAAATGTTTCCATTAAAGAGGAAGAAAAGGTCCTGCAGGTGCCACGGGCTTGGCTGTGTTTGCTCCTCTGCGGGTCACAGCTGACCCCTGCAGGCGTCTGCCCCAGAATGACATCTGTGTTTGTGTTTCCGCAGCTACGACATGGTGCACTACGGCCACTCCAACCAGCTGCGACAGGCCAAAGCCATGGGAGACCGCCTCATAGTGGGCGTGCACACAGATGGTAGGAATCAGTGCAGCTGAGGTGCAAACAAACGGATCCGAAGCAGAGGTGTTCAGAAAAGCAAACAGGATGAAGATGTCTTCTTCAACAGCTTGATAGCTGGCAGAAATGGAGTCGGTGATGTCATGACAGGGATGCTGAATCCCATTCAGAGCAAGAAGATCAGTAAAGGGGCAAACAAAGTTGAGTGAAGGAAGGAAGGAGCTCCTGTCAGGTTGACCTTCAAGAACCTTCTCTTCTCCCTTTTATATTTGTTTTCATTTTAACGCTAAATGAATGTCATAGGAAATAAATGTCCATGATAAAACGGAAGCTCCACAGTTCATAAGGATTCAAAGTAGGGTTGGGTGATACTGGGAATTTGGGTATACCTAGTAATTACAGGGCGAGATTTGCTGATCTTGATACCAATACTTTTTCTTTGAAATGTGGCGATTATAGAATCATTTTGGAAAGACAAATTTTTTTGTGTATGGAATAAAGGCAGATGAAGTGTGCACTATCAGAAATTAACACACGCTTGAAGCCCACGCCGTCCGACGTGAAGCAGAAACAATCGTTTCTGATAAGGAACTTCGAAGGCCATTAACCCGCTTCTGCAATGGTCACTTACAAAAGACCAAGACCCTCAACCAGTTTGTAGTACTTAATTCTTGTTATTTCTTTCGGCTTGGATCGCTTTTTTCGCAAGAAGCAGATTATTTGATATGTGGAGCAGCGGGTTGTCATGGTAACAACTGAGCCAGCACCAAACTCGACTGCAGCAGCAAAGGAAAGCGATATATATGCTAATCGTCCCCATGGGTTGAATAAAGCATCAGTTCAGAGAGAAAGTTCTCCTCTTACCGCTTGTTTTTGTCCAGATGATGTAGCTAAAGTTTGTTTCAGAGAAGCCAGCGCAGTTTTTAGGCGTAAGGTTATCACTGTGGATTATCACTTCAATGCACACCCAGCAGCCAATCAGAATCGAGTATTCACCCGGACCATGGTATAAGTGTATAATAAAACCCAGGACAGAGACTTTCTGCAAGTAAAAAAGTTTGTGAACTAATCAATCTGAACTGAACATACATAATTATGGAACATCTATTTTAACAATAGCATAATACAATAAGATATCAATAAGAAAACAGTAAGCACCTAGGCGTGTGCCATTTGACCCCTCCAATGGGGCAGTGGTGACCTGCAGACAACAGCTGTTCTCGGGAACCATTTGGTGGTTTAAATAAATATAAATAAACAACATGACAAAAAATCCTGTCATTGTGTGCAAAAACCTGGCTCCACAATGACCGCTCTCTGATGAAACGGCGGGGGGGGGGGGGGGGAGCTGTTTGTAGACAGGTAGACACCTCTGGTATGAACACAGTGAGTAAATTCAAGCTGTATGTCAGACAGAAAAGTATCGACCTCATCACACTGGTATCAATACGCGTCATCAATAGTATCCATAATCTGATCAAAACGCCCACCAAAGTGTTCTATAAAAGCTGTGGCGTTCAGGGACTTCAGTTCAACATGACTCCTCTGTTTTCAAAGAGGAGATTTCCAAACACAAGGGCCCCCCCGTCTTCACGCAGGAGGAGCGCTACAAGATGGTGCGCGCCATCAAGTGGGTGGATGAGATCGTGGAGGGAGCGCCGTACGTCACCACGCTGGAGACTCTGGACAAACACAGCTGTGACTTCTGCGTGCACGGAGGTGAGTGCGCCCAAATCCTAGCTGCTGTGTGTGTGTGTGTAGGGGGGGGGGGTCCCACAGGCTCACCGCGCTTCTGTTCCACAGATGACATCACGCTCACGGTGGACGGCAAGGACACCTACGAGGAGGTGAAACGGGCCGGCCGCTACCGCGAGTGCAAGCGCACACAGGGCGTCTCCACCACAGACCTGGTGGGGCGCATGCTGCTCATGACCAAGGCCCACCACAGCACTATGGTGAGTCTGGGTGAAGCATGGGGGGTGGGGGCCGATCCAGCAGCTCATCGGATGCTCTGCCCCGCAGGACAACCCAGACTATCAGGAACACAAGGACAACTTTGGAAAGGTGAGCGTCTTGATGGTCGTCCTGCTTTGATGCGCGGGATTGTTCGCTGAAAATGAAAAACAAACCATTGTGGTTCAGAGAAAAAGAACCCAGGAAAGACTAGACCTGCCTGGGTCCGGCTTGGCCGTCACATGAGCCGTGTTTCTGCTTTAAGGGACCTGGAGGCCACAGTCCCTGGACCGGGGTCTGTCAGTTCTTGCAGACGTCCCAGAAAATCATCCAGTTTGCCTCGGGAGAGGAGCCCCAGCCCGGGGACACCATCATCTACGTGGCTGGAGCCTTCGACCTGTTCCGTATCCTCTCGCCCTGCAGTCTGTTAAACACTGGCTGCCTTCACGCTGCTGCATCCTTAACCACAAACGCCACACAGATATCGGCCACGTGGACTTCCTGGAGATGGTCTACAAACAGGCAGAGAGGCCCTACGTCATTGTCGGCCTGCACTTTGATCAGGTAACCCCCCCACAGCCCCCACAGGAAGGACGTGGAGGTTCGTGTCCAGAAACCTAAAGGACTCTTTTCTGATTGTCTTCAGGAAGTGAACCGTTACAAGAGGAAGAACTACCCCATCATGAACATCCACGAGAGGACCCTGAGTGTCCTCGCCTGTCGGGTAAGGTGGGACGGGGGGCACTCTGCTGTCTGTGCTGAAGAACAGCAACTCTCTGTGGTTGTCATGGCAACTCAGTGCGTGGTGGTGTGACCCAAAGGTTAAAGAACTTTTAGTATGTAAGTTGGGTCCGTCTTTGTTTGTGTGGGCCAGAACACCTCCTTCAGGGACCCATCAAACCATGGAAGTCACTCGGGACGTCCCATCGGGGTTCTGTCCGGGACAGTAACCAACCCAACAAAGGATCAGCAGAGGTTTGTCGAGCGCCGGCTCATTGGCATCTGTGTGTTTGTTTGCAGTACGTGTCTGAGGTGGTGATCGGGGCGCCATACGCCGTGGGCAAAGATCTGCTGGATCATTTTAAGGTTGGTCTCCTCGTGCGTCACGTTTCTGAACACTTTAGACACACGTTTCCACGATGAGGCTGAAATGAATCATAAATCTGCTGTGTTAGGGTCCAGAAGGATCCTGGTTCTGAGTCAGAGGAGCTGGTTTGACTTTCCATACTTGATGGAATCTATGTTTAACTGAAAATTGGACTATTGTCCACTGAAAAGAAACATTCTGCTTCCTTTCAGCTGCTCCCTTTAGGGGGCGCCACAGCAGATCAACTGAATCTATTTAACACGTCCTCTTCATCTTCGTCATCCTCTTCAATGGAGCTCTTTTTGACCTCTGCATTAGACCATACTGTTGCTCACAATTGTTCACCTCTGACCTCAGTCTGGGTTCCTCTACCGTCATGTTCTTCTAACAAACACTAGCTCGCCTCTCCTGCAGGAACCCAGTGAGGAATGCTGCTGGCCTCAGGACTTTCACACATCACAGGAATGACCACCGGCCTTTTAACTCCTCCTTAGCCTTGTTCTCGCCTCCTGCAGGTTCTGGTTTGTTATTAATGCAGTTTGTGGTGGAGTCTGTGCAGACTGTGGCGCCCCCTGGTGGATCTTTGGACAGATGCTGCATCTGATGGAATGACAATGATAAAAACAGAAGCAGTTTGACAGCTGCAGGTGTGTTTGGGTGCAGGTGGACCTGGTGTGTCACGGAAAGACGGAGGTGTTTCCAGACAAAGACGGATCGGACCCCTATTCTGTGAGTAGAACATCTGGGAAGGAACTGGCTGCTCTGCCTTCAGGCTTACTGCGGACCAGAAGAACCCCTGCTCCTCCTTTGAGAGGCAGCAGGAGTTAGCTTACCCCCTACCTCATTCTGGGTCAGGAAAAGATGTAGTTCAGTCCTTGGCGCTGTTTTCTGTAACCTGACGCTCGCTCTACCTCTAGGAGCCGAAGAGGAGGGGGATTTTCAGGAGCATCGACAGCGGAAACAATTTGACCACGGATGACATCGTCCAGAGGATCATTGAGAACAGGTGAGGAGCTCTGCTCACCTGCGCCTCATCAGTTCTTCAGCGCCCTGCCTGACTGCCCCCCCTTCTCAGACTGCAGTTTGAAGCCAGGAACCAGAAGAAGGAGGCCAAGGAGATGGCTGTGATCGAAGCGATGAAGAGGAGGGAGCAGGAAGACACGGCACAACCAGCCAACCTGTGAGCTTGTTCCCTCAGCTGCAGGGGAGGGAGGAGCCTGTGGAGAAGGGAGGAGCCTGTGGAGAAAGGAGGGGCTTTAGAGGTGGTTGTCCTCTGGATGAGGGTTGAGGAAGACGCGACGGTTCTTCCCCTGTGGTCTACATGTAGACGTTTTTTCAGCAGAACTGACTGTTGTTGTTCTGTGTTTAGCTGTAAACAGATTCATGTATGCACTTTGTCTGATTTTAACTCTTTTAGAATCATCGTCTAACAAAAACCTATTTTTGTGAGCCGATGGTTCCTTCCTGTACTCGTGCACCTCCATGAGCGTGCACAATCCTGAAGCTGTCCACTGAGAACGAGAGATCCGGATCCAGACAGCTGGGGGGGGGTCAAGCTGTTTGGGTCTGACCCACTCGACCTGCAGGGGGGTGGGGTCTCAGTTTGTATCGTTCTTAATCCCTCTGATTCACTTAAAGAGATGTTAACGTTGTGCAGAATACAGCTCCTCCCATCGCCGTGCACGTGAGTGCACGTGAGTGCACGTGTCAGGCGGCAGCCTCAGGAAGAAGCTCCTAACCTCATAACACATTCACCTTTGTATGTTTGCAAAGCTTTTTAGAAGATTAAAGTTTTATTCCCAATAACTTGAGTTTTTGTTTTATTTTTGCAAACCTAAAGAAACAGAAGTGAAAAAGGAAAAAACAAACAAAGGAAAAATAAGTGGGTTAAAAACGTTGGTTATAGTGATGCATGGAAAAGTCTTGAAATAATAGGGATTTCGGGAGTTTAATTCAAACGTGGAGCAAGCCCGGGACAAACAGGCGTAGCACTGAGGTCCACAATCTGTCTTTTTTCTGTCTGAGACCCTGCTGTGTCTCACAGGCACAACACCTGAACCAAGAAGCAGCTTAAACACTCTCTGGAATCCTTTATTTTTCAGGAACCTTCCTCTTTTTCTGACCTCATCAGTTAGTGTACACTGAGGGGCGGGGCTTAATCTCCTTTAAACCCTCTGTTTGAGACTGTCACTGTGGTTTGTTTTTTGACTCATCCTTCCCAGAGCGCCAGCCTCTCTCTCTGTTCCCCCCTCTGCACTTGTCTATCAGCTGACCCAGACCATGGGCCTCCCTCCACTGTGTCAGGGTCTCCTCATCACGCAGGAGCTCCTTCTGAGCCAGAAGATTCAGAAAATGAAAGTTTTCATTCTTTAGGTTCTTTGGTCCTGGTTTTATTTTCCTGCCACACATGTCCAGCAGGTGTTGGTGAGTGGGTGGAGGCGGCACAGACAGAAAACTGACTGGCTAAGCGCTGTAAACAAACAACACAACACAACACGTTTGGATTCATCAACAAATGTAGATTTGAAACTCCAGAAAGGTGTTTCCCTCTGAAAGTGAGACTCTCAGAACCCTCAGCTGCCTGCCGATGCTCAAATGTTTGCTGACTCAGCGCTTCTTCGCGTTCTGCAAGCTTTGACTCACCGATCCATTAGTAGATGCAATCCACCAAACAATATCACCTTCTCCAGCCGGAACACAGAGAACGGAGCACTCCTTCATGTTCAGGTGGGGAGGGTCTGAGTGGGATGAGATTCAAGTCCAGACACGGGTTTGATTCCTCTGAAGGATTTGGACCAGAAATGAGAAAAATATTCAGATGAAACCAAAACCACTTTGAGGGTTCCTGTAAAGCTTAGATCTGGAGGACAAGTTTGGATTTAGGTAATAAGTTGGCCTTTTATCAGACTTTCCTGAGCCTCCGTACGCCGCATGCGCAGCAGGGTTTGCTCACCTGCTTTTGTGGCTCTCAGGTAAAGCTGTAAACAAACAAACGTCACTTCCTGGGAAGAGGCTGGGCTGTCCGTTCCATGTGGGCAGCGGCAGGGGGAGGGCCCTCTGTTTTAGGAGGTGGGGTACGGGTCCTCCTCTGGAGAGTCCCGCCAAGACCGCAAAAGGCGCTCAGTCTGATGGACCGGCTGGTCCTAAAGTTCTGCAGCGGGTTCTGGTTCTGAAGTCCGCAGCAGGTCGGACAGGACATGATGGGGATGGGGCTGTGCCTGGGAATCGAACTTCCAGAGGACAGGGAGGCGAGGATCCGCAGCGCCGGGATAGACCGGGAGCTGCTGGAGCGCGCCAAGAGGGACATGAAGGAGGTTCGAGTCCTGCTGCTGGGTGAGAGCAGACTGCGGTTCGATTCGGACCCGCACTCGGACCCGGGCATTAACCGACTGGTGTCGACCCGCAGGAGCGGCGGAGAGCGGGAAGAGCACTTTGGTCAAACAGATGAAGATTATCCACAGCGGCGGATTCAGCGGGCACGAGCTCCTCAGCTTCAAGGTGAGAAACGGGGGCGCGCGCGCGCGCGTGTATTTTCAAAAGGTGGACTTCAGCAGAAGATCTCGGTTAAAACTAGTTAATTCCTAAATTGTAAAAACTTTTTCTTCTAAACTTCTGGTTTAAACTGAAGGATGGTTGACAGAGTTTGGAGTCTTCCATGTTCCTTATTTTCCTTTCAATGTAAACAAAGTCTTTTGGAATATAAAGAAAAAACGAAAAAAGGTTTTTACCTTGAGGAAAATTCTATTCAATTTTATTTATATAGCCCAAAATCACAACAACAGTTGTCTCAATGGCCTTCGTACCAGTAATTGTAAAGTAAACATTAAATCATAAGGATCGTGAATAAATATATTCAATAGGAAAATTCTAAAATGAACTAACTAAACAGACTAAACTAAACTAAACCCTGCCCTTAGACCCTCCTTCTTGGTAAGGAAAAACTCCTAAAACAACGGATTCTGGAAAAATCATAGTGATCAAGAGTAGAGGAGAGTAGAAGTAGAAGTAGATGAGAATAGAGGATAGAACCCCAGTGCACCATAGTTTCCCCAGCTTTTAACTATTAGCAGCCTACCAAAAACAAATAGTTATTGTTATTAAGTTTAATTTAACCACGTTAACAGCAAGGTAATATTCTATGAATACTAGCTAGTCTGACAATAAGCCAGTCCAAAGAGGAATGTTTTAATTCTAACTTTGAATAGAGAAACTGTGTCGGCCTCTCTTACATGAGCTGGGAGCATATTCCATAGAACAGCGGCTTGGTGGCTAAACGCTCTACCTCCAACCGTACTTTTATTAATTCTAGGAACCACAAGCAGTCCTGCATTTTGTGAGCAAAGTGTTCTGTTTGGGTGGTAAGGCAGTAAGATGTCTTTAATATAGGATGGGGTCATACGTTTGCAAGGCCTTATAGGTTAACAGGAGGATTTTGAACTTGATTCTTGATTCAACTGAGCCAGTGAAGTGAAACTAACACAGGAGTGATGTGATCTCTTCTGCTAGTTCCTGCTAACAATCTAGCTTTTTCATTCTGAAACAAGCTGGAGACTTCTTAAATGGTAAATGGCGTATACCTATATAGCGCTTGCTACCTTCTTACGAAGGCCCAAAGCGCTTTACAGTCACAGTCCCATTCACCCATGCACACACACATTCACACACTGGTGTGAATGTCCGCTGCCGAACACTGGCGCCAACCTCCCACCAGAGGCAAGGTGGGGTTCAGTGTCTTGCCCTGCAATCTTACGATCATGGGTCGACCGCCCTACCGCTGCACCACTGCCGCCCCTAAGAAACTCTTAGGACACGCTGCTCACAAAGAGTAACAGTAATCCAGTCTAACAAATACATGGAGGAGCTTTTCAGCATCACTTTTAGAGAATTTATCTCTGATCTTACCTATGTTCCGCAGGTGGAAAAAATGCAGTTTTAAAAGCCTGTAATACAGTATGTGAGCCTCAAAAGAGAAATCTTGGTTAAATAAAACCCCAAGGTTTCTAACTGTGGAATTGGGGGCTATACTTATGCCATCCAGGGAGACTATCTGAGCAGACAGAGCATCTCTGAGGTTTTTAGGACCTAGTATAATGACCTCAGTTTTTTCTGAGTTCAGTAGAAGGTAATTAATTGTCATCCAGGTCTTGATGTCTCTGATGCAGGCATTCAGTTTCTCTATATGGTCATTCTGGTCAGGTTTAATGGATAAATACAACTGCATCTCATCTGCATAACAGAGAAAATTAATGCAGTGTTTCCTAATTATGTTTCCTAGGGGCAGCATGTAAAGCATAGATAGGATTAATAATTATGAATAAAACTGCTTTTTGAGTCTTCCTGTTTGGGTGATTTATAGACAATATTATGCTTTAAAAGGAGTTATAAACATGTTTGACTTTAGTGCTGACAAGTAAGCTAGGTTGTTGGCCGTGGTGCAGCAGTAGGGCGTTCGACCCATGATCGTAAAATTGCAGGTTTGATTCCCGCCTTGCATGCCCATAAGTCGATGTGACCTTGGGCAAGACACTGAACCCCACCTTCCCTTTGGTGGTAGGTTGACGCCAGTGTTCGGCAGTGGAGCCGCCACCAGTGTGTGACTGGGTGAATGTGTGTCTGACTGTAAAGCACTTTGGGCCTTGTAGGTAGAACAGCATTATATAAGTATAGGCCATTTACCATATTACTGCTAAAACGCCTCCTTTCCCTGGATTTCTGATAGTTATTATAGCGGGGGGGGGGGGGGGGGTTGCTTCATTCAGTCTAACATAGTCATCCTGTTGGAGCCATGTTTCTGTTAAGGCTAGTTTGTTATCATTAATTAACTCATTAATTAAGAGGGTTTTGGAGGAAATGGATCTGTTTAATAAATAAATTTGATTCCATTCATCACATTTTCTTTTACTTCATGCTAGAAATAGACATAACAGTGTTGTACAATATGTGAGCATCACTTTGCTGTTAGACCCATATCATGACACCATCACCACAGGGTCAGATTTTTGCGGTGTTCTGAAGGAACACAGCTGTTTTTTGTAGTGTGATCTTCATGAATATGTGAGTGTTCTACTCACAGATGAAGGCAGGACTCACGGGAGCATAATAAACCCTTCGTACCACAAATCAAAACTTTGCTGATCAGTTTGTTTAGTTTGTGTTTCTTTTTTCTGGTGTGAAGAATGATGAAGAGTTGTTCTTCATCATCGCTTCAGTTCTGTTTGGACAAAAGTTCATTTAGTTTGTGCCTCCACATGTATACATTTGCTCTCAGGCCAGTACTGCAGCAGAGTTTTTTTGTACACATGTGCAGGCACCTGTTCGCATGCATGTTTGTGCATGCGCACACATGCATGTGCATGAAGTTCCCAACTGTTTCCTCTGTCACATTTAAACGCTTTATTGCATTTATATTAGACCCACTCCAATAAAAATAGTGTTTTTAAAGTTTTTCTTGGGACATTTGTCTCATGATTGAGGATATATATAGAATGCAATAGTGGTGAATCAGTAGCTGATATTAAAATGCTGCCGAACACGGGCGCCAACCTTCCACCAGAGGCAAGGTGGGTGCCAGTGTCTTGCCCAAGGACATTTCAGCACAGGGGCTGGCAGGGTGGGAATCGAACCTGCAGTCTTCCAATCAGAGTTCAACCGCCCTACCGCTGCACCACGACCGCCCTAATGTTAGGCTGGGGTTGTGAGGCAGGGCTCCAGACTGCGAGCAATTGGTCGCATTTTGCGACCAAAATTTGAGAGTGTGCGACTGAATTTTACATCCAGTCGCACATGTGCGACCAGTAAATTTGCTTCCCCCACCCTTCGTATTTTTTATACATCAAACGTGGAAGGGGCACATCAATGATCAATGAAATAATCAATGAGACGCAAGCCACACGGACGCAGGCAGACACACACACTCGCGCACATACTCATGAAACGCGAGCACGTACACTCTCGCGTGATACCTGTCTGTGAGGCGGCCACTGCGTGTGAGAAGAATAGGGAAAGCCACTGTGAGTTGTTAAAATGCGTTGAGGGGGCGGGGCCTAGAGATAATCGAGTGCGCGTAAACATCTGTGGGAAGGAAACTGAGACAAATATCACAACCTGATATCTGCGTCTGAGCTATGGGTAAGCGAACTATTGATTCGTTCTTCCGACCTGCGGCTAGTGTACCAGTGCCAGAGTGTACAGCAGGGGTCTCAAACTCGCGGCCGCAGGCTATTTGCGGCCCCCAAGATGATATTTTGCGGTCCCCGCCTTAATATGAAGGTTTAATGTTACTGCAGCCCGCCAGTTTGTATGAATGACACTTTTTCATCGTCGTGCACGGAGCTGACCAACCAATCACAGTGGGGTAAATGACTCTTGGGGGCGGGACAATGACAGGGTTTGAAAGCAGGAAACCTGACAGCCCCCTCCCTCCCCGGGCCACATTAAGAAGTTCCTTACTTTCCTTTTGAACGTATTTATTCGCTCGTAATTTTCTACATACATGCAGTCCGTGCTGAACTTTTCTCTGGGCCGCACAGAACCGGAGGAAGGTTAAGGTTTTGGTTACGGCGGCACATCAAACGGGTTACGGCAGCACACCGCTCCCGTCCCGCGGGAGTCGGGTCAGCTGAGGAGAATAAATGTCCCACACCTACATGCGTGACAGCTAACAGGGCTTGAACTTTAAACACGTGCGGGCAAAAACAACATTAGTTTTAGACACACTGAAAACACTTGGGGAAAATGCAACGATAGACGTGTTTGAGATGAACCAGCACCTCGCCTGGATCGTTGGGGACACCAGGCGGGGGGGCTGAGAGATGAAAGCGAATCTGCAGCAAGACTGAAGGACAACAGTTGGAGTTGTCCTTAACATTCAATTTAGTTTTAATATTATTCTCCCCCTTAGTATGATCTGTGTTATTATATATTTTATGATTATTTTAATGTTTTGTGATGTATGTAGCCTTTTTTAATGAATTGGTATTTTAAATTATTTTAATTAATCACTCCACTACAAAAACCATCAGGACACATGTCCCATAATGCATTGTTTTGTAGTCTCTAGTTTCCAGCTGTGTCCGGGTAGGTTTGCCCCTTGCTCCCATCCCTTTCTCGCGATATTTTTGTGATGATTGACAGTTGATGTTGGAGCAAAAACAAAAATATATGTCTCACACCAGGTGATCTGTGCAGCGTTGAGTTCACCTGGGTGATCTCAAACACGCTTGTTGTGCATCTTGGCTGCACCTATTTGGTGTCACAAAGATAAATTTCCATCAGTTTTCTTTACTTATTTGTACTGTCATGACAGCGATGGTGCTGTCAGTTTACCTTCTTGTTGCATCTTCAAAAGTGCAGAATAAAATGTGACACTGAATGAGAAACAGCACATTGTAATTTCTGCATCTATTATTAAAGTATTTATTAGTAATACAGTGGAAATTAGTAGATTTGGTTAGAATATTGATTTACGGTATGCGCCCCTAAATTTTCTGGTTGCGCCCCTAAATTTTTCAGTTAGGGGCCACTGTGCTCCTAGTGAAAAAAGTTAGTCTGGAGCCCTGTGTTTGTTTTGGTCTCTATCAATCAGGAGAAACTCGAGAGCTGACCGCAGCGCTCTGCTCCGCATGAGTGAAGATCCAACATGGGTTGGGTTAGCAAACAATCCTCAACCTCCAAAGCGTCAAACTAGTCAAATGATTAACTCCCAAACAAAAGGTCTACTAAGATCAGGAAAAAGTGAGAAACATTTTGCCTTAAACATCTGAAGAAATAGATTTGGGGCTGGTGGTTTAGTGAAAGCCGTGTCCTCATTTGGGAGAACAGACATGGCAGGTCAGTAAAAGCAGACACTTCCAACAGACCAGAGCGTGACAAATGAACTGAATAGGAGAGGATGAGGAAGGAAGACTGTCCTAAAAGTGTGCACTCCCCATTTATCTGTCAAACTATGTGCACACTTTGGGTCAAACACTGCAAGCATGTCAGCAAAGAAGAAATGAAAATATCAAAAAGGAAAAAAGTGGAGGAACCGGCGTTAAAGCAATATCAAGTGAACGGTCATAGTCACACCTTAAACCCTTTGCTTGCTGCCACCTGCCTCATCTCTGAGGATTGTGGGTACTTTCAGTGGAGGTTTAGTGAGTCTGGCACAGAGAACTATTGTTCTGGTCCAGCTCTCTAAGCTAAGAGATCAGCTGTCCTGTGTCAGAGCATTTCCTAACAAGAACGTGTCTATTATCAACAGAAACAGCGGCTGCTGAGCCCAAACTGGACGTTTTTGCAGGCGTGCATGTTGTAGGCGGGAGTTTTACACTGCAGTAAGCCTCCACTTATTTCCCCTGACCCTTTTACACTCTCTCTTGCTAGCTTACAGCCCCTCACAGGGCTCCAGACTAACTTTTTTCACTAGGAGCACAGTGGCCCCTAACTGAAAAATTTAGGGGCGCAACCAGAAAATTTAGGGGCGCACACCGTAAATCAATATTCTAACCAAATCTACTAATTTCCACTGTATTACTAATAAATACTTTAATAATAGATGCAGAAATTACAATGTGCTGTTTCAAATTCAGTGTCACATTTTATTCTGCACTTTTGAAGATGCAACAAGAAGGTAAACTGACATCACTATCGCTGTCATGACAGTACAAATAAGTAAAGAAAACTGATGGAAATCTATCTTTGTGACACCAAATAGGTGCAGCCAAGATGCACAACAAGCGTGTTTGAGATCACCCAGGTGAACTCAACGCTGCACAGATCACCTGGTGTGAGACATATATTTTTGTTTTTGCTCCAACATCAACTGTCAATCATCACAAAAATATCGCGAGAAAGGGATGGGAGCAAGGGGCAAACCTACCCGGACACAGCTGGAAACTAGAGACTACAAAACAATGCATTATGGGACATGTGTCCTGATGGTTTTTGTAGTGGAGTGATTAATTAAAATAATTTAAAATACCAATTCATTAAAAAAGGCTACATACATCACAAAACATTAAAATAATCATAAAATATATAATAACACAGATCATACTAAGGGGGAGAATAATATTAAAACTAAATTGAATGTTAAGGACAACTCCAACTGTTGTCCTTCAGTCTTGCTGCAGATTCGCTTTCATCTCTCAGCCCCCCCCGCCTGGTGTCCCCAACGATCCAGGCGAGGTGCTGGTTCATCTCAAACACGTCTATCGTTGCATTTTCCCCAAGTGTTTTCAGTGTGTCTAAAACTAATGTTGTTTTTGCCCGCACGTGTTTAAAGTTCAAGCCCTGTTAGCTGTCACGCATGTAGGTGTGGGACATTTATTCTCCTCAGCTGACCCGACTCCCGCGGGACGGGAGCGGTGTGCTGCCGTAACCCGTTTGATGTGCCGCCGTAACCGTAACCGTAACCAAAACCTAAACCTTCCTCCGGTTCTGTGCGGCCCAGAGAAAAGTTCAGCACGGACTGCATGTATGTAGAAAATTACGAGCGAATAAATACGTTCAAAAGGAAAGTAAGGAACTTCTTAATGTGGCCCGGGGAGGGAGGGGGCTGTCAGGTTTCCTGCTTTCAAACCCTGTCATTGTCCCGCCCCCAAGAGTCATTTACCCCACTGTGATTGGTTGGTCAGCTCCGTGCACGACGATGAAAAAGTGTCATTCATACAAACTGGCGGGCTGCAGTAACATTAAACCTTCATATTAAGGCGGGGACCGCAAAATATCATCTTGGGGGCCGCAAATAGCCTGCGGCCGCGAGTTTGAGACCCCTGCTGTACACTCTGGCACTGGTACACTAGCTGCAGGTCGGAAGAACGAATCAATAGTTCGCTTACCCATAGCTCAGACGCAGATATCAGGTTGTGATATTTGTCTCAGTTTCCTTCCCACAGATTTTTACGCGCGCTCGATTATCTCTAGGCCCCGCCCCCTCAACGCATTTTAGCCACTCACAGTGGCTTTCCCTATTCTTCTCACACGCAGTGGCCGCCTCACAGACAGGTATCACGCGAGAGTGTACGTGCTCGCGTTTCATGAGTATGTGCGCGAGTGTGTGTGTCTGCCTGCGTCCGTGTGGCTTGCGTCTCATTGATTATTTCATTGATCATTGATGTGCCCCTTCCACGTTTGATGTATAAAAAATACGAAGGGTGGGGGAAGCAAATTTACTGGTCGCACATGTGCGACTGGATGTAAAATTCAGTCGCACACTCTCAAATTTTGGTCGCAAAATGCGACCAATTGCTCGCAGTCTGGAGCCCTGCAACAACAACATGAAGGAAAACAAAAGACCTGTTGGATCCAACCTGTCGATTTCACAGATTTTTAGAAGCATCCACCCAACATCCAGCTTCTGTTCAGTATTTGAAGCAGAAACTATTGAATCTTGCACTTCCTCCGAGCCCCATTAGAGACTGGTGTCAAAAAGAAGCCATTTTATTTTGACTCCTGCGTTAAAAGTTCAATTTTACACCAAAAATAAACACACCTACAGCCCGGCTTCCAGTATTTTTATGTCTTACAATTTTTTTTTCTTTTCTTATTCATTTACAGCTGTTGGTAATTAAAGAAAAAGCTGCCAGTTTGACTCAGATTTGTACATTTTTGCACATGTTTTAGTTTGTTTAGTGGGGGGGGTGTATTCAAGTCAACTTAGTCCCACAAGTTTGGCATATTTCAAGAGCGTCTAGCAAATTCCGCTCCATGTGCCGTCCCCCTTCATGCGTCATGTTCACAGGATTGAAAAAAACTTCTGAGTTTAGTTCTTTTTTGATAAACTGTAAAGTTAAACCTGGCCTTCAGCTGTCTCCATCCCCTACTTTGGGCGGCCGTGGTGCAGTGGTAGGGCGGTCAACCTTTGATCGGAAGAGTGTCCTTGGGCAAGACACTGAACCCCACCTTGCCTTGACTGTTAAGCCATTTACCATTTACTCTGTCCATCAGTCACACTCGCCCCCTTTGTGTCCTCTTGACCTCCGCTCTGGTCTTCCTCTTCTCTTTCTTGTCCCTGTAACTCCCCCTTTACTGATCTTGTCCATCTTCATGAACTTCTGTTTTTTGTGTGTGGCCTAAAGCCGTCCGTCCTTTGACAAACACAAAGCAGGAAATTTTCTTAGGCTGTGTCTGATTTCCCACCCTAACCCCTAACTACCAAAAAACTATATAGTGCGGCACTATGTAGTTTTAAAAGCAATTCAGACACCATGCTCATTACTTTTTTTTTTTTAAATGGTGAATGTGACGTCATCGATTTCACGATTTTAAAATCTAATTGATGTGAGCGTTTTGCGATGATTATGTTTGAGTCCACTTCATTTTGAAGTTAAAAGTGTTGATGGTTTATTAAAAAATAACATTTAAATATATTTTTTTGGCAAAAAATTGTTCTGACGCAATGCATTGTGGTCTACATTCGCAAATACAGTGAACACTGAAGCACACTGGTTTTTCACATAGACTTCTGGGAAATTTTCAGGGCACTCAATTTTGTAATTGTAGATTCGGACAGCACTACAAATTGGCAAACGCACTATTTAGTGCACTTTATAGTGAGGACAGAAGGAATTCGGACACAACGATAGACTTTTTTTTCTCTTGAACTTTGACCTTTGCAGCCAGCGGTTCTGGATAACCTCCTGACTTCCATGAAGTTTGTCCTCCATGGGATGGGTCTCCTCCACATCAACCTGGCTAACAGCAGGAACAAGGTAGACGTTCACGCCGTTTTCCCTTCTCTGTTCCTTTGCACTGTAACCCCCACCCGTATCCACCCCCCACCCCAAGCTTCTGTTTCACCTATATCTCCACCAGAGGGCAGCATCTTATCACTGAATCTGATTCTTATGACTTGAAAATCAGCAGGAGTTGGTGTGTGTCAGTTTGGGGTGTAATTGATTACATTTGATTAGACTTTGTTGGTGAAGTTACCACCTCTTTCCGTCTCCAACAATTCATCTGTGCAGCCTTACATTCGTCAATCTATCCACCCATTACTTTCTGCATCCTCGCATCTGTCCATCCCTTTGAGGCCTTCTTCTCCCCCGATCTTCATCTTTCTCCGTGTCTTCCTCCCGCAGGTCCACGCCCGTTGTGTGCTGGCGTGTGGGCGGTGTTTTGATGAAGAGCAGGTGCTGCGTCCGTTTGTGGGCCACGCCCTGTCCTGTCTGTGGGCGGATCAGGGGGTGCGAGCGGCGGCGGCTCAGGGATGCGAGTACGAGCTGAACGACTCTGCGCTGTAGTGAGTACTCTGCAAATGCCCGGCGCTGAGGGGAACAGGTCTCATTAGCTGCAGCAGATGCTCGGCTGATGAAGCAGCTTGGTGCCACTTTAACCTCTTAGCCTTTAAGCCTAAATTTAAACAGAAGTCCGACTTGTTTGAACTCAGCAAGGCTGAAGAAAATGGGAGATTAGATGCAGAAATGATGCTTTAAAGCTGATGGGGCGGAAGGCGGAGCAGAGAACCAGCGGGAGGCCGTCCACATCCCTTCCCTCGTTGTGAAGTTATCTCCAATGTCAGGCCCCCTGGTTTCCACTGAGATCCACAATTTATCAGCATCACCCTCTGCGCTCCATAGACACCCCCCACCCCCCTGTGAGGTCACATCCACACTTGTTGTTTGTGGTGATACCTGATTGTTCTTATCTGTACTTCCAAGCTTCAAGCAAAGCATTGTGGGAAGAATTCCGACCCAAAAGTCCTCAGACTTGATCTCAAACCAGATCACTTATCTTGTAATGAGATGCATTTTTCCCTGTCTGAGATCAACCTGGACTCAGCTTTGTTTGAGAGAATAGCGCATCAGAGTTCGACATCGAGGAGAACGCACACAACGACCTTTGATTGTGTCACAGTCACACCAGTTAGTGTCACATGCATTAAAATGAAACCGTTTTCTGGACTGCAACATGGTACTTCTCTCAGAACGTCCTCCATGAACTGATCACTCATGTTGGAAATTAAGCTAGTTGTGTGTGTGTTTTCGTTTTTGATTTTTTTATGTGCCTGTGTGTATTCGAGTGTGTATGGGTGTGTGTGTACATTTGTATTAGTTTTTGTGTGTGTTTTTGGTGTATCTTTATGTAATTGTGTGTTTTTGTTGTATAATTATGTAAAAAACGGGTATGTTTGTCTGTATATCTATGTTTGTATTTGTGTTCTGTATGTGTGTGTGTATTCTTGTACGTCCATGTATTTGTGTTTTTGTGTATTCGTGATATGTGTGTGCTTTTTTGTATACTTGTGTGTGTTTTTGTGTCTCTGTTTGTATTTGTGTTTTGTTTACTGACATGACATAAGCAGAGTATTCTTGTTTTTTCTTCATTTGATATCATCACGCGTGTTTTCTTCATTTTAGAGAAAATCTCCAATAATCTCTAAAGAATCTTCCTATTTCTCTCTGTTTTTAGTAAAAAGTGTTTTTTTGTTGTTGTCGTCAGGTTGCAATGTTTCCTAAAAACTAAAAGTAATGTCTGTGCAGAGACTCATTTAGCAGTTTATCAGTTTCCAAAAGCTTTGCCTGTGACTGAATGACTGCTGCAGCGCCCCCGGGGACTCTGCCTTATCACAGTGCACCGTAACCCCCCCCACACACACACACTGAGAAGGTTGCTGCAAACCAGCGACTAATTTTAATGTCTCTTTTGATCTCCAGTGTGACTACAGGTTGTTTGAATGATTTCCTTTCCCTGTGAAGTCTTTAACCTTCCCTCCTTTGTGTACCAGTTTCTTTGAGAACTTGAGTCGCATCACGTCTCCAGACTACGTGCCCACAGAGGCAGACGTCCTGAGAGTGCGGCTGAGGACCACTGGGGTGATCGAGACCCAGTTCAAAGTCAACCATCTCATCTTCAGGTACATCTTCATCCTGCAGCCTTGATGTGATTTATAGTTGGTGCTTAAGCCATCGCTCTGTTAGGGGGCCATCACAGAATTGGATGTTACTGTCGAGAGACATGACTCTTACATGAGTGTGACTTCTGTAAAGCAAGTTGGACGAGCAGTGGATAGATCCCGTTGTCACAATGGGGAACATGCCATGTTCCCAACAGACGATGATCTGCCGGGCCTTTACTTGAAGCCCAACTCGAGCTGTAAAACTGAGACCCAACAACTTTGGACTGGGTGGTAGGAGCATGGACTTTTGAAGAGAACTGGACAGAGCGAGTGTGATGTCACCCATGGAAAATGGCCTTATTCTGCCTCTAACGATATTAAGTCATTCAGTCGCCATTTTAATATGAATACCGCCATGTTGGAGCCAGGTATCCTCAGTAAGCAGCAATTGGTACAAGTTGTTCTGAGTCAACGTTTCTAGGGCAACCCCTCTCAGCAGTCAGGAGTGAGCTTGTTGGAAGTCTACACTCCTACCACTTGAAAGGGGTCTTGGGAGAATCTGTCAGTCAAATGTTCAACAAGGTTGACACCGGGCACTTCCTAGTTTTTTTGAGCCATCTGATTGGTTAGTTAACTTGACCACTGGACAGACTGTGTTAGCGGCAGAGAAGACGGCTTTGAGTTGGTTGTGAACTTCTGATGAGTTTCCACAGCTTCTCAGGACTACATAGCAGCATGTCCGCCTTCTGCGGTCCTCCTCCTGACGCACCGCGGACAAGCTTTTTTCTTTGGACCGCCAGCTGCCTTCGCATAGCGGAGCGCGAAGCTCCCGATGATCGCTGAAGGCGGAAATGCTGCTGCGATCTGAGAAACCATCATATGAATTTGTGTTTCCAGTGGTGTCCAGAACAAAATAAAGACTGATGTAATTCCCACATATTTACAAATTTATCTGCAGCTTCGCGCAGCAAGCAGGTGAAGCAATTGGCCACGCCCTTCCTCTGTATTTACCAACCAGCAGCTACTTTGAAAAGAAGACAGAGAAGGCACTGATCATTTTTTAAAAATGTTTTTCAAATTTTAGGTGGAGCGGGCCGTCACAATTGGGGAGGCAGTCACGGCATTTGGGGGGGTCACCCCCCTCTTGCCCATGCCTATATCTGGCCGGGATAGGAAGCATACACACCTCCTTATACTGGTTTTGTGGTTGTGTTGGAGGCCAACTAGATTATCCCTCTGAATTTGGATCGCATTGAACTCACGAAACTGGACTTCTGAACATTTAAAGGGATATGGACACTAGAATCGTCTTTTCCATAAACTTTTCACTGATATCTTGTTAGTTTACATTGTAAATATATCTTCACTTTATGCATCTCAATTCATTGTCATTTTTCAATGAGCACAAGACTTCCTCTATAGTTCTGGCCCTGGCCTGCTTTATGTTACCCATACTGTGTTACTCACTGCTCTCCACCGCTGTGCCCAAGTCCAGCTTCCACCTCGTCCTGTGCTCTTCATCACGTTCTTATCTCTGACTGCAGCCGAAAAGTGAGAGTTTGATGGACAGTTTGATTTAATATATCAATACTTCTACTGGTCATTAGCTCACTGCACACACATGCACACACATGCAAGCCCTGCTGATAAGAGCAAGATGCTCGGTATTATCAGTAGACGTCAGACTCCTGCATTGATCTGTGATCGATGATGCGAGGCCTCAATCATCATCATCAAACCTCATCTTGGAATGACTGAACTCTCCCTGAAGCACGATTGGGTGGGTTTGACCTTTGAACTCTTCCAAAATATAATAATCATGAAAATATTCTAGATTCTTCTTGAGATACTTTTTAGGAATAGAAAAGTATTTCATGTCCAGATATTACAAAGTAACCAGTGAATATACCAAGATAAAAAATAAATGAAAAAGAATAACCATCTCATTAGAAACCAGGCAGATACTTGAAATAACACTCCAACCCCTCAGTTCACCTCAAAGAAACAAACAGAAAAACAAGTTCAATGAAGGAGACTCTCCTTGGCGGATTCAGCCCGGCTCTCAATGCCGATCTCCTTCAGAAGATATGAGGGAACAGAACAAATAAAGGTGAAGGCAAATTTAATACACTAAGGCAT
The DNA here is from genome assembly GCF_053564925.1 of Oryzias latipes. Taxonomy (NCBI): domain Eukaryota; kingdom Metazoa; phylum Chordata; class Actinopteri; order Beloniformes; family Adrianichthyidae; genus Oryzias; species Oryzias latipes. The sequence goes on from NW_027616336.1 coordinate 455,568, forward strand.
CTGTTAGCAAGAAGCACGCCATCTCAACAAAAAATAAGAACTGAGAATGCAACAAACATCTAGACATCGCTCTTTTACCAACAACTTTATTCAGGAGCCAACGTCAGAAACAAGCATCAATAAAAGGAAAGATGAATAAAGTTAGCAAAGCTATACAGCTAGCAGTCCCCAAACTGCATTATAAACGTCAACACCAGTCCTACTCACCTGACACCCCATTGAGTATTCTTTCTGTTTCCAAAAGAATTCACTACAGCCAGCAGAAAATTAATATCCGAATTTAATATCAAGCTCCCCAAGCGGAGCAAACTGACTAAAACCTGACAGACAACAGGGGGGAAGCAAAGTGACCACATCAGAGCTTAGCTGGTGTCTCTAACTTGTCCTTAGGTGTGCATGAGTCTGTGGCTCTGCCACAGACTGTCGACCTGTGGTGTGGTGTACCCCACTTTCTCCCAGCAATAGCTGGGTGGGGTCCCATTCATCTAGTTCTAACGATGGATGAACATGTGGACGGAGGGAAAAGGACCACACAAACGATTACACAGTAAGGTCCTGTGGACTTCACTAAAATGCCGATAAATGGGGTCCATGAACGAAGAGAAGCTGAAGACAATGTTGTCATGAGTGACGCTACAGGGGTGTGGCTTTGTGCAGACGTTTCAATGTAAGTTTAAGTGCGGTAAGGTGAGTATGAAGATGATACCTCAAAGATCTAGTAGTGTAGACCTCCTAAAGGTGAGATGATGAAGGAGGTTCAGGCAGTACTCAGAAACAGAGATGTCTGACAGGTGCAGCTAGGAAGGGGGGGGGCTCTGGTTTAATCCAGTGCAAAACATCTACCGCTGATTCATTTTCACATTTATTCTGTTTTTGCACAGTAACGTGGGTCCTTTTCATCAGATTAGTCATAATAAGTGAGGAACCTGCTTCTCATTCTGACACCGGCTTCAGAGAGCAGCTTCTCACAGATGAGTGTTTGCGGCCTGCACTTTCTGAAGGTTGTGTGTCGCTGTTATTGCGTGTTATTGTGCATATCTGTCAAACTCTTGTGGTAAATCAGATTATTGCTTCTTCACTTAGTTGTCCCTCCGTTCCAGCCCGTCCTTCATTATCCTCGCTTCTCCCGTCTGCAGGACCATAAAGTTCCTTCTCTCTGTTTAGCATATAAACACAAAATCCACATCAAATAAACGCGTCGGTGTGCTGACATCCTCATGGCGTCCTGCGTCTCAGACTTGTGACGCGTCTGTCACCATTCGCTACGTTTGATTCTCCTCAGGGAGAAGTTTGAAGGTTCATCGGCTGTCCCGCTTAGATAAAGGCCGCTTGCGCCCCCCCAATCCCAGTTTTTCCATTTTGTTCCTTTATCCTGTCAAACTTAGATGACATCACCTTGAAGAGATGGAGGATGTGTTTCTGAGCTGGGGGGCGTGTGGGGGGGGGGTCTCAGGTGTTGCCACTGAATGGATCGCTCAACCCCCCCTCCCCCCTCATCTTCTGCTCTTTTGAAGAAATAGATGATAGCATCCAGAAAACTGACATGCGTCACTCTGAGCGCATGCTCAGAAGATCCGGCCCCCCTGGGCTTGATGAGGGGCTTAACATAAATTAATGTCATTAAATGGGTGGGTGTCAGGAGGAGGCAGATGGATCTGGAAGTTTGTTGAAGAACAAATGTTTGCTGGCAGTAATGAGCTGCTTCAGCAGTGACTGCAGCATCATGGAGCTGGCCCGCTTCCACCGGTCGTGCTCCTCACTCGTGGGCGCTCGTGTCGTTCTTGGTCTTTGCTGACGGGAAACTTTGGCTTCGCTCTTTAGTCTGTCCGCCTTTCATGTGAGCCGAAGGAAAACTCCACATTCAGCTCCGATATGAAGACGGACGGGTTCACAGAAACACATCTGGAATCCTGGAAAATTTTGAGTGTGTCTTCTTAATTTGATAAATGAAAACTAAAAATCCCTCAAATCACACAAGTCAAGATTTATTCCCAACAGAGCAGAGATGAACAGAACAATTTACTCTTTTCTCCATTAACCCTTGTGCTATCTGAGATGACCCCACACTTACATTGACGTGTTCTCCCTACCATGACAAAGGTGGATAAAGGTGGAAAGATTTCATGTAATCCATGGACACCAGTGAAGATCCCAAATTATTTAAGAAAAAAGGTTCAGAGCACTGTCTAGTGGGTCCAGATGACCCAACTCCCAATGTTAAAGTGCCTAGGATAGCACAAGGGTTACACAAGCTTGTTACAAATGTGAAGCTACTGCAGGACCCAGTAGTAACAGTAGGGCAGAGTGGTCACCATGGTGGGGTTGAGGACAGCTCTGAATACTGGATCTGTTTGACATACGTGCTGAAAGTTCAGTTTTCCTTTGGATGTTTCATCTGGAGGTGTTCACAGCTTTGTGGAACTTCGGAGGGTCTGAAGCAGACGTGTCCTGGTAACGGCTTCAGTCTCACTTCTGAAGATGCCAATCCTGGAGGATTGTCTTGTTAGCGTGAATGTCTTATTTGCTGTCGGCTGAAGAGTTTCAGCTGATCAGTTTTGATAAACCCTGGACCCCCACCTTCCATCCTGATGTTTGATAAAGCTGCTGCCTAACAGACCTCCCCTGTTTTCATTTCCTCCTCTGCCTTTTCCCTCCCGTCCTCTCAACAGAGGAGCTCATGGATGGTCGGGGGTGGTGGTGGGGGGTGTCATATGTGTCCCGCTGTGTTTGGGATCCATCTTCCTGGAGGACGTTGACCTTTCTGGGTTGAAATTGAAAAGGCGGACTCCAGTTCAGTGGGCTGGTAGAGGTGGTGTGTTTTGGAAACGCCTGACCTTACATGAAGCTCATCCAATCTTCTGCTGGTGATTCAAGTGTGCAGGAAACTCTGCTGCAAAGGACACGTCCGTCACAATCAGGTTCTTCAGGTGCGCACGCCGTCCGGACCAACAGCAGCTCTGATTCCTGTGATGAAGAGGCCGCGTGTTTCTGCGCTGTTGGGAGCATCTGAATGTCTGCCAGTTTTCTGATGAAGTGTTAGTGCTTGAGGTCACTGACAGCTGAGCTCCCTCTCACAGTGAGCACCCCACCACCACCACCACCACGTCTGCAGCTCAACCTCAGCGGCTCTGTTTGCTCTTGCAGAATTTAGACTATTTATCTGCACAAATGCAGCTCTTCTCCAACAGAGGGTGTAACAATTAATCGATGAACCGAATTTGATCCCTACAATCCAACCAGATCGATCTGTTTGAGGCAAGTTGGTAATCGAATCAACCTAAACCATTATAACATCCTCTGAAAGGGAAATAAAACAATTATAACCAATAATAGAAAATACCTTTTGGGTTTTATTACAATGTAAAAAAACGATAATGTGCATCAGAGCGGACTACACACACGTGATGCAGCAAAAGATGATCAAGCCATGATTCCAGTCCACTTTGTGAAAAGTAGAATGTTCTAATAAGAGCAAGAAATACAAGGAACCTGGAAAGCTTCACCTGCACTGTTCAGTACCCAGGTATTTATCTCTGAGTCACACTGGTTGAATCGATTTCAAGTCAGTGAATCGGATCCAATCGGATCGTTCCAAATGAACCAATATCGACTATGAATGTGTCGGCAACCACAAATTATGATAGGACTCAAATCATTTTTATAAGTGAATTGTTCCACCCACTTCTACAAACCATTATTCAAACTTCAATTTGTTTGATAGATTTTATTTAGCTCCCAATCAAACAGAGTCGTGAACCCCAGAGAGCTTGATCAGGAAGGAGCTGATGAGACCTTCAGGTTTGAAGGTGAATGTGAACAACTGAGGAACCTTCCCATCAAATCTGAACCAACAAAAACACGTTACAATATAAAGGTGTTAAAAAGTCTGCTAACTAAACAAGTTAATTCATAAAATAAAACTTTAAAATATCAAAGGAGATGAACAGAAACGGATTTTAAATTTCAAATAAAATATTTTATTTAACCTCTTCATGCCTGAAAGTATTTCCAATTATAGTAAAAAATATTCTTTTTTTTTCATTCAAGGTGATGCTAAAGGAAGTGGAATCCTCGATTTAACGCGATATAACAACATACGGCATGAAGGGGTTAAAGTGGTGTCAGAGCTGCAAACATCACACCCATTTTCCAAAAAACATCTCTGCTGCCTCTGTAATCTGATTACTTTTCAAGGAAAAGTCACATCCTCTTCCTGCCTCAGCATTGCCCGACTGCCCTCCCTCTCACAAACGTGCCATATTTTCCCTGACCCCCCATCAGTGTTGTCCATCTGCTGTGTGTGTGTGTGTGTGTGTGGGGGGGGGTCACAGCAGAGTAAGGGGAACTTCTGCCTGAACCTTCTAGCGCAGAGATGATTTGCAGAATAGCAGCTGAAGGAGAAACTTGAATCATGTCTTTCTTTTCATCAGTCTTCCTCTGCCCCCCACCCCCCACCCCTCATGTTTTCAGGATGTACGATGTGGGGGGGCAGAGAACCGAGCGCCGGAAGTGGATGGGCTGTTTCGAGGACGTCAGAGTGGTGCTGTTTGTGGTGTCTCTTAGTGGATATGACATGACGCTGCTGGAAGACCCCCACACGGTAGGAGAACTCCCAGAATCCCTTGGGCTCCTGCTGATGCTGGGCCCCTTTCAGCTTAGTGCCGGAGCAGTGATCAGTTTAGATGTCAGGAGACCTGCCATCAGAGCAGCTGCCAAAGCCTTTTGGATCAGATGAGCGTCTTGACTGCAGGTGAAGGAGTGCAGTGTCTGCATGCAGCAGCCGCAGGCGTCAGTGGATGCAGACACATCTGCAGCAGATGAGGGGAACACTCCCGGGAACACGCCTGGTTTTCATGTGTGTTGTGGAATCACCTGAAGGTCCAACAGACGTCTGATGTTTCAAATTACAGCAACCAACCAAGGGTTGGAACATAAATAAATAAAGAAATGTTTATTTCCAACAGAAGACAGATTTCACACATTTGTAACCCTTGTACTTTAACATTGGGAGTGGGGTCATCTAGATCACAGCTGGACTGAGGAATCAAAAACAAAGAAGAAACTTTCACCTGGTGCCTGGTCTGTGACATGATCAACCCCAAAGTGAAAGGATTTCAGAGGAACTTGAAGAATCTCTGAGCGTCAGGAGTAAAGAAGACCTTTGAAAGATGATCCTCATCCTTCAGCCTGCATTACTCATGGATATGACCATGGCCTTGGCTGCCGGACAAGCTGGCCCAATCTGAGTCCAGATGTTTCTCCTACAGAGAACACCAGGAACTTCGTAAAGGAAGAAGATGTCAAAGACGACGACAAGCCTAGATCAGACGGGAAAGGAACCAAATCAACACCAAACCTCCAGAGACTCAGAACTTCCCTGTCCAGACATCTTTAGACAGAGAAGAAGGACCTTTGTAACCATGGCAACCATGGTGACCATGCTCCTGTCCAACTGTTCTCGGACCAGCAGCCGCTTTGCCTTTAAAATGAGCTGACTTATTGGATACAAGAGTCAGAGGTTCTGTTGTTCTCTGCTCTGTTAGGAATAAAACATTTTGTTCTCCCTCTGACTTCAGAATTAGGACTGAGAGGCAGCTTGTGCTCCTCACAGATTCAACTCCAGGCAGGCCAATAAACTTGTCGGATGATCTCAGCTTTGGAGCAACCACAGTAACTTCAGCAGCAGGTCCAGGGCCGTAGAGTCCGACCTATTTCACTTTCGCTGCGTCAAATCCCAGGCTCCATTTGTACAAGTTATTAAAACAAACAAAAGACTAAAACAATTAAAATGTTCAGGCCTGATCCGTACAAACAACCATTAAGAACATGCTTTTACTGTAGTATTGCTGTGGACAGAAATCTGGCCTCATAGTTGAGATGTACCTATAATGAAAATTACAGGCCTCACTCATCTTTTTAACACGTTTTTTTTTTTGCACGATTGATGGCTGACTAAAAACTTTTTTGCCCAACTGTATATGTAACGAGGGAACATAAAGATATTCAGAACAAACCCATTTTTTCCCTTCCAATTACTTTTCTTTTCTTTTTCCAAAAACAGAAACAGGTTCAGGTGAGAAAGACGGACAGATTTTAATAATCTATCAACAGTGCAGGAATATTCCATTTTGTGACGTTTCTGTTGTTCACCTCAAAGAATCTGAAAAAGGAGAAGAGAACCAAGCAGCTGAGAAGTTTAAGGGTTTGCAGAATGGACGTTAGGATGGAACAAATGCTGGATTTTCCCTGTTTTTGCTGCAATAAAAATTTTACAACAGTGTGTTTAAAGTAAATTTAAGTGCAGAGAACGAGTGAAGAAAATAGGAAACGAGAAAAATGACAGATGGAGACTTTCTGATCATGATTCAGTGAACTAAATGGAAGCTTTTGGGGGCTGGGGCTGCCATAATATACGTTTGCTGTAAAGACTGAGGGAAGATGATGGCTGACAGTGCATTTGGAGCTGAAACAGTGAAAAAGATCAAAGCATCAAGAAAACAGGTTTCAGGCTGCTGTGTATGTGACAAATTCCCTTTCAGCAGCTGCAAATGGACAGAAGAACAAAAACTGTGCTGGTAAATGCAGTGTGGTTGGAAATGTGAGGCCACTCAAAGGAAAAAGTTAGTCCAGAGTTCCGATCAAGGGTTCTCCTCAAATCAGGGTAGAGTTTTATCTGTATAGCTAAAGATGATTCAGGAAACGGAGATATCTGCTGAGACCTGGATTTGAATTAAGATGACAATTCAGACATAAATTCACGCAGGAGCTGGTTTCCACTGGAGAACTTCACCCTCAGATGATGAACCGTTCAGCAGCTGATTCCTGCTCTCTGTCTTCTCCCTGCAGAATCGTCTTCAGGAGAGCATGAATCTCTTTTCCTCCATCTGCAATAGCCTGTTCTTCTGCAGCACATCAATGGTGAGGAGCTCTTCAGCATCGCCCAGACACCTGCTGCTGGCGGTCAACGCTTCCCCTGATTTCACTCGACATGTTTTAATCGTGCTTCTATGGAGGAGTTTGTTTGCCGGGTGTTGGTCTTCTGCTCCCTCATTTGTCCCATTTGGTGTGCACAAACGCTGTTTTCTCTATCCGTGTAGCTGCTTTCCTGTTAGAGAAACAGCTAAAGTTCTTGCTCTTCTAGCTCAAAGTCTGATCTTCAGGGCCCTCCTGCCCTGCCTGCACATGTGGACTGGTGTTGGTCCATTTCTGCTAATCAAAGAAAACCTCTCTAAGTGCACAGAAGGAGGTTGAAACCCAAACTGACGGAACGCCAGACTTTGGTTTGGATTTGATTCGTGACAGAATCATGGAAACAAAATATGAAGATTCCTCTCATTTCATATTTTGTGAAGCAACCTGTGAGTGGCTCAGAAGATTTCTGCAGCTATCAGAGAGACTTCTGCTCTTCTCCTGACAAACAAACGTCTCCACTCCAATGGAGCTGCATCACTGTATGAATGCATTTAACCCTTGTGCTATCCTAGGCACTTTAACGTTGGGAGTTGGGTCATCTAGACCCACTAGACAGTGCTCTGAACCTTTTTTCTTCAATGATTTGTGATCTTCACTGGTGTCCATGGATTACATGAAATCTTTCCACCTTTATCCACCTTTGTCATGGTAGGGAGAACACGTCAATGTAAGGGTGGGGTCATCTAAGATAGAACAAGGGTTACGGTTGCATGAAATGCACCGTTCTAGACAGTTCTGATGAGAAACTACAGCATCTTGGTCATGTGGGTGCAGTTTCTATGGGGTCTGTATTCCCCGGAAAAAAAGTACAGGTCAGTTTTAGTTTGTGGCCCCTTTGGAGAAAATAGGAGCATCCAAATGCAAGAGAACAGAGGAGGAATAATTAATTCAAACACAAAAATGACCAAACAGTAGAAATCTCAGGGGAGAAAAGCTTGTTTGCAGAAAGTGGGTGTGATTTAAAGTCACTCCTATCTGACAATAGAGGAGGTGAAAACGACTGTTTCATGAGGTTTTTCGCTAAAACCTCCACTTCAGTGAAATGTTAGACTTTCAGTCTTTATCTTGTGTTAGATCAGCTATAAACATTAGTTATGCTTGTGTGAATGACGGAGTGCCTCTGAGCAGGGCTCTGACCATCAACCCATCAGCCACAGCAATGAAACCACTGACAAGTGAAATGAATAACATTGATTCTCTGCTTCCTGTTGAAGCTGTTAGGAGCTAATGAGGATGGGACGGTCAGGTCTTGATTTAATGATCTAAAATAAGGAAAGGAAAACATCTGAGACACAAAATGTGGACCTGCCTTGTTCTGACCAGGTCTAATGGATGGATAAAAGCTGAACCTGTGCACAACAGGACACAGAGATGAGGACTTGGACCTGAGACTGACTTGAGTCATCATCACTGGGAGAGACTTGAGCTTTAGGACTTGTGAATAATGTTTGGGTTTACGGTCAGATCTAACGTCCCTGTTGTCTTTTTGGGGCACACAAACACCAAACAGTTGTTTTTGTGGGTATTAGAAAAACCCACAATCCATCATTTGTGACTATAAAACACGTGTGTTATAGCAACTGAACTCAAGACTTGACCTGGAATTTGACTTAAGTTTGCAAAAGGGGACTCAGAATCAGAAAAGGCTCCCCTTTGCCCCATGAACCTGAGCTCTGAGGCAGTGTGTGTAACCCTTGTGCTATCCTAGGCACTTTACCATTGGGAGTTGGGTCATCTAGACCCACTAGACAGTGCTCTGAACCTTTTTTCTTCAATGATTTGTGATCTTCACTGGTGTCCATGGATTACATGAAATCTTTCCACCTTTATCCACCTTTGTCATGGTAGGGAGAACACGTCAATGGAAGGGTGGGGTCATCTAAGATAGCACAAGGGTTGAATGATTCCAAACTTTTATGTTTTAAAACAACTACACACCAAGACAACAGAACCAATGCCATTAGTATACAATCAAATATTGGAAAATCCAAAGCAGATTTGTTGTTTCTGTCTTCCGTTAAGACCAGAGATGCCGTTTGGATCCAGGTTTGATCCCTCGTGCACTTTCACTGAACCCCACCCTCTTAACATTTTTGACCAATCAAGTGGTAGCGGCTGCATTGAAGACAGTTTGGTGATGGTGGTGTCCATAAACCTGTGAGAACTGTTTCATACTGAAACAAAACTGACTTTAGTTCCATCTTGCCAACATCTTGCGTCTCGTTGAGTTTAAACCAACAGCAGAAATGCAACTCAGCCGCAATAGCGGGAATGTAACTCGGCTGCAGAAGTCCAACAGACTTGCAAAAGTGCAGCAGACCGTAGACATGCAGTCCAACAGCAGAAATGCAGCCTGACTGCAGAAATGCAACTGAGCTGACTGAGAAAAGAAAAAAAAAGAAAGATGTAGAGGCCGATCAGACTCACAAATCTTTAAATCTCCAGCAGTTAATCATTCATATTTCTGTGGCTTCTGTTTAAATCCTGAGCTTGACGTATCCAGCCAGGAGCAGACCGTGTCTTTTGGTAACTTAAGAGTCAAAAAGGTCAAAGAAACTTGGAGGATCTGGTTTTCATGCATGTAGCTTTTAAGGATAAACTCTTTTCTGGTCATTCCCGGAGTGACCTGGAGCTGCCTGGTCAATGCTGTTTCCACACTAATCTCACGGTTCGAGTCTTCTGTCGCTCTACATTAAACAGAGTCGTGTAATCAGGTTGGGCTGGGCATTTCCCCCTCTCCCAGTTTTTCCGTTCCTGTTTCCGGTAAATGATGGCATTAAAACAGTCGTGTAATGAGCTTCTGTAAGTGGGTTGCTTCTGCGTGCTGATGGACATGCGCTCGGCGCTGAACTCTGCCGTGTTCCTGCAGACCCTGAACATTGCTCTTATTCAATCTGCTGAAGCTGTGAAGGCCGAAATCCCCGATCACACCAGTCACCTGACTTTGCTGTCACACACACTGACTGCAGAAAGTTTCAGTTTGTTTTAAAATCAGGAAAAACTTCAAGCTTCATTAAAGCGAAATGAGTAATTGAAAGCCAGTGAGTGGCGTGTTTACGTGGCCGGGTGTGTGCGGACCTGCGTGTTCACATGGATAACAGGCTCATTAAACAAATGTGTTTCATGATAGCTTTTTTTTATGTGGGAGGGAGATTTGTAACCTCCACCTCAATTAACTCTCAGCTGAGGCTGGCCAGTGATAATTACACACCGAGGTGCTGCTCTGCATCCGCCTCATAACCCGTTATTATCCGTGTGCGTTTGGTCTGCGATCAGAGAAGGGAGCGACTGATGTCTTTAATTAGTCAGTTCAAACTGCAAAAACACACAGGTCTGAGGGAGCACATCCAGATGGACGCGCTCCATGGCTGCAGACTGACCATCATCCTCTATTATATAGATGAACCCTTGTGCTATCCTAGGCACTTTCACATTGGGAGTGGGGTCATCTGGACCCGACATGACAATGCCCTGAACCTTTTTTCTTCAATGATTTGTGATCTTCACTGGTGTCCATGGATTACATGAAATCCTCTTCACATTTATCCACCTTTGTCATGGTAGGGAGAACACGTCAATGGTCATCTTGACCCCATAGGATAGCACAAGGGTTAAGGCAGTCGAGATTGTTATTATTTGCTTTAATATGTACATTTCTGAGGAAAGAATCTACCAGATTGTTGGTAGTAAACAGATGAGCCAAACAACCATCCTGCCCTCTGCTGTAACCACCAGAACTCGACAGAGTACAGCTTCTGATGTCCTGTCAGGGATTAATAGAGATTTTTGAATGAACTAAATGAGCCTGTTTGCCATCTTCCTGCCCGCCTCAGAGCCTCTCAGCTCCCTGCTGATGCTTCCATGTTTGTGTTACAGGTTTTATTCATGAACAAGATCGACCTTTTTCAGGACAAGATTTTACACTCGGGACGGCATCTGCGCTTCTATTGGCCACAGTTTAAAGGTAAGATAAGGATTCAAGTCATCATAGATCCCCCACCCCACCACCCACCCCTTCATAAATGTGAAGGAAACTAAATGTTGCAGTTCCCTAAATGTCCACTGGGAGATGGATTCAGAAAGAATAGCTTTCTCATTTGTTCCCCATGGTAAAGAGTCCAACTGTAAAGAAAAATGTTTAGTATTTAAATAAAGCTTTTTTTCTGCATAATCGGGGGAGAGGGTTGTTTGGCAGTTGGACCTGTAAGGGGACAGATCTGTAAAAATTGTCTTTTTAGTGTTTTTTTTAACATGTTTTTGTGGCATTTTTCTAATGATGGAAACTAAGGAAATTCAGCTCATTGTATGTATATCTTTAGTCAAATATGGTGTTTGAAAAATATTTTTTTGTGATGTCGAAAATACACTAGTTACAGTGGGGGACGGGGTTACTTCACGCCAACAGAGGGAATTTCGGATCAACTCCTGCTGTTCTGCAGAAACTATGTCCTAGGTCTTTTTTTAATTTTGTCCAAAAAGGACATAATCATAATTAAAAGACCGCTGATAACCTTTGAAAATACATCAGAGTATGACTCCACTCCTGGCAAACGCTTTTTAGAAAAGGAGATTGGTGACAAAGTACAAACATGCTTGACTTAGACAAAGAGCTTGACTTCATGCTGGAGGGGCCCCTGCTGTGGCTGCAGTTCCACACATTCTTCTAAGAGGGTTTTTTTATATTCTTTCAATGATTTGGTGATGATGGCTTTGTTTTTACTTTAAAATACAACTTTTTTTTATTTATTTTTTTGTGGTCCTCTTGTAAAAACTCTTCAATTCAGCTGGGGTGGTGGTGGGGGGGTACTTTAGTTTGGGTCCTTGAGATCTGCCCCCTGGGAATGCCTTGAGAGCCACATTTTCAGCATTTAGGTAACATTGCATTGTCCCGTTGTCCGTCTATATCAGAATGGAAACGTGTGGATTTTACAGATGAAGAAAAGATGAATGCAGCTTCAGAACTGTAAGGTTCTGTTCTGTGGGTCTGCTGGTTCTGACGGATGATCCAGCTGTCTGTCTGTGGCAGAGGCTTTGTGTTTCCGTCAGAACTGTGTTGTGGGTTAGAACTTCATCTAAAAATAAATAAAGATGGGAGGTTCATGACAGACCCTGCAGGGTTTGAGTCTGACCAACATGACGAGGACTCCTAAAACCTGATGCACGCCCCCACCTCACCTTCTTCCAGGTGCAGACCGGGATGTGGATTCTGCCGCTCGCTTCATCACTGCCAGATTTCTCTCTCTCAACAAAACCCCCAGCAGGCTCATCTACCACCACTTTACAACGGCAACGGATACTTCCAGCATCCAGGTGGTTTTTCAGGTGGTCATGGACACGATCATCAAGGAGAACCTGCAGGCCATGTCCCTGCTGTAGCCTTCAGAGGAAATCAGAGTTCAGGTGCTTTGGGGATAGAAGCTGCTGTTTGTGGTCTTTGAACAATAAAACTTGTGTTTTGGAAGCAGGAAACCTCTTTTTGACGTTTGTATAGTTTTTTTTTTTTTTTTTTTTTTTTTTTTTTTTTTAACTTGTCCTGTCCAACAGCTAGGCAAACAGATGAGAGCTGAGGGCCTCTTGTGTTGGACATATTTTATTCTAACAAGAGGGGTTATTCATCTTCAGACAAACCAAAGGTATGTCTGAATAAACCCCTTTTGTAATTGAGGCCAAACTTTATTAATTTCAATCATGTTTGAAAATCTTTGGTGTTGGACCGGACGGAAAAGGAAAGAGGGGAACAAGAGAGAGGGACGTTAGAGAGAGGGGGGGGTAGGAGGGTGATAATAGGAGGGGAAGGGGGGTAAGACCATGAAGCAGCATAGAGCAGACAGGTTTACTGGTTGTTTATCGTTACGGTACGGTTCAAATGTAGTACAAAAAGGGCGGGGCCTGTTCACACACACTCAAATATTATCAACACCCCTGCTAGCCGCAGAAATGTCCACATGTCAACATGCACACAAAACAGATAGTGTTCACGAACGCATACCTATGCCTTTAAACCAACTAGTGTGAAATCTTTCATTCATTCAATCATGCAAACTATTAGTGCAAAGGTGAGCTAACACCTGTGCTCAGGTGAGTGTTTATGTTCTTCTAAAATGGATGGTGGAATGTGAAAAGAAGGAGGAGGAGCGCCCAGCCACCCCCACACCCATACCCCCGCCGCAGCAGCAGCGGCAGCCGGAATCCCCCCACCGCCACACGGGAACTGGCAGGGAACAACCGCCGCCCGGGCGACCAAGACCGCCACCCAGGCCAGGGCCAGCAGGACCGCCGCGAGGCCCCCAGAGCCAGAGAGCAGGGAGGCGCAGAGGGAAAGAGAGCGCCGCCCCAGCCCAGCCAGGAAAGCAGCCCCCCGCCGCGCCGGAAGAGCCCAACGCAGGGCCCCACCGGAGAGGGACGCCCACAGCCCCAGACGAGCACCCCACCACCACCCAGGAGTTCCGGGCATCCCCCCGCCCCGACCCCAGGTACGAGCCAGGACCCCCCAAGGGAGACCCGCTCCGCACTCCAGGCAGCCACCCACCCGGCCCACGGTTGGTCCAGGTAGGAGCAAGGCAGGGGCCCGCCGCCCCCGCCCAGGAGGGGGGAACCCCGGGGAAAAAAGGGCGGCCCATAAGGGATGTTATAAATATGGCCCGACCAGGCTCGGCCATGTTGGAAGTTTGGCGGGGCCCAGCGCCCAGGGGCAAGGACCAGGACCCACCCCCCAGGGACACGAACACCCCCGGCTCAGGTGTAATATGAACCCCCCCACCGCGCGGAGAGAGCACCGCCGGGCCCAGGGAGCCGGCACCCAAGGGACACGGCCGCCATCGCCAAGAGGCCCGCACCCCCCACCAGGGACGGGGCAGGGGACAGATGGACCCAGGTCCCACCTTCCTTGTAAAATGTGTGTGCGTGTATGGGTGTTTGAGAGGGTGTTTGTGTGCATGTGTGTGTGTTTATGTTTGAATGTATATATTGAAGGGGGAGGGGTGTGTGTACTAAGGGGGGTGCAGTTAAAATTGGCGAGTAGGGCACTAAGGGGACATCTCCTGATTACTCACAGTGATGTCCCCTCACCCTCCACACCAAGGGGCCCTAAATGTCTAAGGTGCGGTTAAAATTGGCGGGTAGGGTGCCAGGAGGACATCTGCTGCTTGCTTGCAGTGATGTCCAAGCACCCCCCCTACCAAGGACCCTACGTGTCTAAGGTGCAAATAAAACCGAAAGAGGGGGGGCCCACTCCATACGGCAACCATAGGAGGGGGGCCACTCCCAAGTAGCCCCCCCCCAAGGCGCATCGCAGGCTAAACCCCCCACCCCCTCACCCTAATATGAGGTTATATAAGGAAGGGGGTAAGTTGGGGACAGCTGGTAGACTGTCCCCCGGTGGTCAAACAGCCGTCCCCCAGCCCACCCCCAGCAAAGGGGCCAGGGCCACCCAGCCCAGGGGCCCACCCCCGGAGGCGCCGACACCCCAGGCCCGGCACCACCCACCCCACACAGAGAGAGAGGAGCCAGAAAGCGTCGCTCCCCCCCGGAGCAAGCCCAGGCCCCCACCCCCAGACGCCGGCCCTAGAAGAGCTCTGGTCAGGCCTCGACGGGACCGAGGAGGCCAACCGGCCGAGGCAACCACTGATTGCCTCAGCGGAGACCCCGACCCGCTAGCCCCCCCGACCCGTACTAATAATGGGCCCCCCCCTCCCCCCCAGAACGCCCCCCCACAGGACAGGGCCGACAAGCCCCCCACCCCACCCCACCCCAGACCCCGCAGCCGAAGCGGGTGATACCCAGAGCGACCGGGGGCCCCGAGAGGGTTGTCCCGTCCCGTCCCAGAGCCAGGGAAGGGCCGATCCCAGCCCCAGGTGCAGATGGGCAGCCCATCCGGCGCCGCTGGGCCCCCCCCACCCGAGCAGGGCCCCCCGCCAACCCCCCCCAGCACAGGCAAAGGGACCACCCCCCCAAGCCAAGCCAGACCACCACCCCACCCCCCACCACGCACCCCCACACCCAAGCCCAGAGGACCACGCAGCGCCCCAGCCCGCCCCACCCAGGCACCGGACCCGACCCCCCGACCAACGGAGCCCCCCACCGCCCCCGCCAGGCACCGGAAGCCCCGACCCCCACCCCAAACCACGGCAGAAGGGCAAGGAGCAGCGACGACCAAGCCCTCCACCCCCTAAGTCATGGAGTCAACCACAGGAGACCAGAGAGACTGAATTCTTTCAAAGTTACTTGAGCTTTGGGCTGACATTTTTTCCAAGCTGATATGATCAAACAGCAGATTTCTGTGTTGACTTATGTTTATATTTTTCTTGTTTTTCCAATTTATTAAAATAGTTTTTTTGGCAATACAAAGAGTTATGAAAATGATAGATGCTAATCCTTCTTCTATATCGATGGCACTCATGTCACCAAGCACACAAAGTGACGGTGAGGCAGTGATTGAAACCTTAAGCCAGACTGATAAATCGGCACATACCTGCTGCCAGAGAGCCTTGACAGGAGTGCAGAACCACAGTGCGTGCATGTAGCTGTCGGGTAGATTATTATCACAGTGCTCGCAAATGTCTGAGTTACTGAGACCCATCTTGAACATCCTCTGTCCAGTGTAGTAAATTCTGTGAAGAGTTTTGAGATGGATTAGCTGCAGATTTGAACTTTTTGTCAGTTTAAAGGTGTTTAGACAAAGTTCTGACCAGAAGCTTTCATCTGTGCTGATGCTCAAATCTGCATCCCATTTTTTTGTTGGAAGGGCAATATTGTTATCTAAATTGCATAAAAGTTTGTATATTTTGGAGAGAGTTCTATTCATTGAAAAATTAATCAGAGTGGTAACTACATCTGGTAGCTTTAAATCGTCGTCTTTAATTTTATACTTTTTAGTAATACTTGATTTAAGTTGCTGATATTCCAAGAAGTTATTTATTCCATGTTTGTCTTGAAGTTCCTGGGGGGTTATGAATCTTCTATCAATAATTACGTGCTCTAGTTGTTTTATGCCCCCTGCTTGCCAAGCTGGGAAGTGAATCATTTTTTTGTTAATAAGGATGTCCGGGTTGTTCCAGATGGGTGTCATTTTGCACGGTTGAATTGATGATTTTGATATTTTGAGAAATTCCCACCAGGCTGTTAAGGTGGCATTTATATTAATGCTTTTGAAACAATCCTGTTTTTTAACTATTTGGCTAATAAATGGTAGCTGTGACAGGTTGATCTTTCCACATAACACCTGTTCCAAGTCTAACCATGAGTTGGTTTCTGGATTATTTTTTAACCATTTTAAGATATATTGTAATCTATTTGCAAGAAAGTATTTGTGGAAATTAGGTAGTTCTAATCCTCCACAGCTTTTTGCAGATTTTAAAGTTTTTAGACTAATTCTTGCAGGTTTGTTGTTCCATAGAAAGCTTGATATGGATGAGTCTAATGTTTTGAACCATTTTAATGGCGGTTGTGTGGGAATCATTGAGAAGAGATAATTAACTTTGGGTAAGATTTTCATTTTAACCGTGGCTACCTTGCCCATAAGGGACAGAGGCAGGTTGGTCCAGCGTGTTAGATCGTCCTGTATGCTTTTCAGTAATGGGGTGTGGTTTAGCTGCACCAGTTCTGATAGTTTGGGGGAAAAGTAGATACCCAGATATTTGATATTTCCTGTTTTAACTGGAATTGTGAGTCTTTGTTCCATATTCCTGTTGAGTGGTAATAAAACAGACTTATTCCAATTAATGGAATAGTCTGATATGGAGGAGAATTCATTTATGATCATTGCTGTTTCATTTACAGAATGTAAATTCCTTAAAAACAGTAATATGTCATCCGCATAAAGACTAATTTTATGATGGCTGTGTTTGGTTTTTATTCCTATAATGCTCTCATTCTGTCTTATTGCTGCAGCTAAAGGCTCAATGAATATAGCAAAAAGAGAAGGAGAGAGTGGGCAGCCCTGTCTGGTTCCTCTTCCAAGAAAAAACCTGTTTGAAGTCTGTTTATTAGTTCTAACTGATGCATTGGGGTTGTGATATAATATTTTGATCCAATTGATGAATGCTTCTCCAAAACCAAACTTATGGAGGGCAGCAATAAGGAACTTCCAATTAACTCTGTCAAAGGCTTTTTCAGCATCCAGCGATAGTACCGTCATTTCCTGGTTTTTAATGGTGGCAAAGTCTATTATATTAACTAGTCTACGGACATTATCATCCGAGTGTCTGCCTTTGATGAATCCAGTCTGGTCGAAGTGGATTATGTGAGGAGTGATTTTTTCTATTCTCTGTGCTAGTGCTTTGCAGATAATTTTTACATCTGCATTGATTAAAGAAATGGGGCGATAGCTTGAAGGACTAGTGGGATCTTTGTCTGGTTTTAGAAGAAGAATTATGTTGGCTGAGTTCATGTTATGTGGCATTGATTGGCTCTCATTAATAGATGTGACAGTTTTATAAAATGTTGGTGCCAGTTGTTCCCAGAATTCTTTATAAAACTCAGCAGGAAAGCCGTCAGGCCCTGGTGCTTTACCATTAGGCATTAGTAATAGAGCTTCATGAAGTTCAGACGGCGAGAGCGGAGAATCTAAGTTTGTGATTTGATCCTCATTTAGCCTGGGTAGGTTTACATTATTAAGAAATGAGTCAATACTTTGCTCTGACGGATTGATCTGCGGTGTGTACAGGTTTTTATAAAAGTTTTCAAATTCGTTATTAATTTTGACCGGGTCATGGGTGACATTTCCTGTTTGGTCCATAATAGAGGTGATTGATGATTTTTCTCTGTTAATTTTAAGCTGATTAGCCAGAAATTTGCCAGATTTATTAGAGTTTTCAAATCTTTCAAGTCGCAGCCTTTGTATTTGAAATTGTGTTTGTTTATTAATGATGTCATTTAACTGCAGCTTTAAATTTTTCAGATGTCCCAGAATGTGTTCCTGTGCAGAAGCAGCATAAGCAGTCTCCAGGGTTTTGATTTTATTTTCTAATTCTAATAAATCTGCTTTCTCTTTGCGTTTTTTGTGCGTTGAATAAGAAATGATTTTCCCTCTCATGACTGCCTTTGCTGTTTCCCAAAGAACGCACGGTGGGATGTCTGGAGTATTGTTGAAGTCTAAGAAGGTTGCCCACTCTTTTTTAAAGAATTCAAGAAATTCCTGGTCCTTTAACAGAGACGTATTAAACCTCCAGGTTGTACCAGAGGGTGTGGATTTTTCCCTAGAAATGTTTGCAGAGACTGGTGCATGATCACTGATAATAATTGGATGGATATTGGAGCTTTGAATATTTTTTAAAAGAGAGTTACTGATTAATAAATAGTCTAAACGGGAGTGTGAATAGTGAACTGGAGAAAAAAAGGTGAACCCTTTAGTGCTTGGGTGACATGAGCGCCACGCGTCGCAGAGACCCAGATCATTCATGTACTGCTTTAGAATACTTGCAGACCGCCATGTACGCTGGTTTGCTGCTGTGCTGAGTCTGTCAAGTTCAGGGTCCAAAACAAGGTTGAAGTCTCCTCCTATAATGATTGTGGAGTCAGAGTGAACTGAGAGTGAGGTGAAGAATCTGTGAAAGAAGGAAGAGTCGTCAACATTGGGACCATAAATACTCACTATACAATAGTCCTTATTCTGAATGGATATATTAATGATTACAAATCTGCCTTCTGGGTCAGTAACTGTATCCTTATGAGTAAAATTAAGATTTTTATTAATTAAAACAGCAACTCCTCTTTGTTTGGAGTTGTAACTGGCAGAGTATATAACTGGAAATTGTAAGCAGCACATAAGGTGATCCAAAGAATTTGATAAATGGGTCTCCTGCAGTAGAGCTATATCTGCTTTTAGACCATCCAGGTGATTTAACACTTTCAATCTCTTTGGCTCAGAGCCAAGTCCACGCACATTCCAGCTAACGATGTTAAGACTGTTCATAACTGCTCTGACTGAAAAGGTGTAAAGCTAAGTGATGCATGTGTGCCAGTCCGTGTGCGCGTGCCCGCATTGAGAAGCGCTGTGCGCGTGAACGTTTTCTGGCTATGTGAGCTGCGTGTCGCGTGCGTCCTATGAGAGCCTGTGTGAGGTGATTGCAGTATGTCGGCGTGTGTGTGCGGGATCGCATGTGCACGCCCCTGTGTGCGCTTGTGTGTGCGCGCGCCCGTTCCGTGCATAAATAAATACTTACCGAGGATGAGTTGCTTCCAGGTGATTTACATATAATGAGGGGGGAGAGGGGGGGGGGAGAGTAAAGGAAAGAAAAAAAGAGATAGAAGGGAAAACGAAAACAACAACAAAACAACAATAGAAACATCAGTGGGACTGAGGTGACGAAGAAAAAAAAAGACTGTTTTCCTGCGATCGAGGTGTGGATTATTGATGATCCGGTTTTCCATTCATTGAAGTAAGTTTAGCGGGTTTCTTCTGGGCAGCGCAGATGTTCTCAGCGCGGATCTGAAAGCCTTCAGCACAGCCAGGGGGTGATCTCCGGGTCCCGGAACAGCCGGCCGTCCACGTAAAGTTTGTCAACAGCCACAATCGCTCTCGAACCAGCAGCAAGATGCTTCCTCCTCAGCGGGAACAGGATCTTCCTTCTGCGGAGGATTTCTGCCGGGAACTGGTCATTCACGCTGTAATGCGTGCCTCTCAATTCCCGTCCGCGGCCCTTCACCAACTCCTTCTGTTTGAAGTGTTCGAATTTAGCCACAATAGGACGCGGGCGCTGGTGGTCGGACCTTCTTCCTCCGAGGCGGTGAACCCTGTGGAAGGAGATCTTCTGCACCTCCTCCTTGGGGAGCTTCAGGTGGACCTGTAAAAAGGATCTAACGGTGGCCTCGGGGTCTTCTCCTACCTCCTCTGGAACCCCCGCGACCACTAGATTGTCCCTCATGCTCCTCGACTGAAGATCCAGGAGGGTTTCCTTGATGGATCGGTTCTCCTCGGAGAGACGGGCGGTGTCACTGCTCAGGGTCTTCACGGTCTCTCTGAGGGCCTGGTTCTCCGCTGCGAGCTCCCGCACCTGCTGCTGGCTGAATTCCAGAGACTCCCGCAGACCTTGAAATTCTCTATGGAGGATCTCCAGCAGATTGAGGCGGCCATCAAAGCTGGAGAGCTTTTTGTCAATCGAATCCAGGATATCGCTCATTCCGCTGCCCGGAGAGGACACAGCCCCGGGAGAGTCCTCAGGCCGTTCACGCTTGGCGGAGGGGGTGGTGGTGGCGGTTCTGGGCTTCACCATGTTGCAGGTATTAAAACACTCGTCAATGAAATTCTCCAGGTCCTCCAGGCTGACAGAAGCTTAATACTCTTAACAGGTTATGTTAGTTAGCAGGAAATGTTTTAATATGGCGGAAAAATGAAACAAGATCGAAAATGTTTGTTCAAATGCTTACGCGCCGCCAGGTCGACTCACCACACTCGTCTCGCTGGGTCTCGCGATACTACAGCATCACGGTAAGGTCTCAGCCACGTTTGTATAGTTTTCGCTGCACAGCAGCAGAGCTCCGGAGGATTCATCCATGCATACCGACGTTTTCCACTCATCCATCACTGCAGCTGAGCGTCACAGCTGCTAATGAGCCGCAGCTCAAGGTTTGAACCTGCAGCTGCTTCTTATGATAATAAAAATCAGATTAGTTTGATCTGAAAGTCCGTCATGTTTTGTGTTTTTGATGTTCAAACTACAAAAGAAAAAACCTTCCAAGTTTTTATTTTGACTCATCTATGAAAAGATTTAGTAACAAACTCAGAGACACAGCAGCTTCTCAGTCTTTCTTCATTTTAATAGGTAAAATAAAAGCAGTGTTTTTGGGGAAATTCGCCCTACAGTCAACATGGCTTCAGATAATTCTGTCAAACTAAAGCAAAAATGTTTCAATAACAACATTCTCATCCACCCGCGCGCTCTCCTGCATCCTCCCAGATTTTCTTACAGTCTCCCCCCCTCTCAATAGAAGCGTTTGCAGGTGGAGGATTGGGGCTGCGCGCGCGTGCTCCGCTCACGCGGACAGGCAGTCCAAGGAGTCCAGGGTGAGGAAGACATCCGCCTTGCACTGGAAGGTTCCGGTCCCGTCCCGCAGCAGCTCGCATGTCTTCAGGTTGGGGGAGACGTCCTTCACGCAGATGGCCTGGGGGGAAAGAGGGGGAGGCAAAGTTTTTAAAAATTCCCTTTTCAAACACTTGTGGAAATATGATCTGCACAAACGGCCAAAACTTAAGTTTCGACCGTTTCTCCGCTGCTCTGTGCGCCTTTACGCACGCGCGGTTTCACAGCCTGACCTGCAGCTCTGCGTTCGGATGTCGCCGCGCGCTCAGCTGGACTCACCATGTCTTTGAGCGCAGAGATCTGCCTGCTGGCGTCGTGGGTCACGCTGTTCTCGGCCGCCTCTTTACTGTCCGCCAGGACCTCCTCGGACTCGGCTCTCCGGACGTACGGTGACCTCCTGATGCCGGACAGCAAACCGGACGCGCGCCCCACCGGGTAGAAAATGGGTCCGGTGGACTGCTTGTACCAGGCTTCAGCTGAGTGGCAGGAAACGAGCAGAGACACTCCGACGCAGACCACAGCGAACCTGACCGACCTGTCCATGTTTAGGATAGAGCTGGCACCTTTGACGCGGAGGAACACGGCGCTGCTTGTCTGCGGGGTTTTGGATGAACTCGGAAAACTTTCTGCGCTTTAAATACTGTGCTAGGAGCGCGCGTGCGTGACCTGGGACACGCGTCAAATCACAGCGGAGGTGGGCGGATGATGGCCCTCTTAATCTAAATTGATCCGTTCTTGATGCTGGAGTCGGGGGGGGGGGGGGGGGGGGTGGCTCTGCCCCTCTCTGACGCTGAAGGTAAAAATGGATTCCTGTTAGTCAGCCATGACAGTCAGGGAGCTGAAAGGTTAAATGTACAGTTTGGTTCAAACTGGACCTTTGCGGAGAGAGGGCGCGTGCTAGAGCTTCATAAACTGTAAAATGGTTTATTTTTTTCATAAACAGCTTTGACATTTACAGATGTTTTGTAGGGTGGTGTCAGAGTGCATCAGGGTCCATCATAGTGAGTTATAGAGTGGTCTGCACTGAGGTGTCAGTTTTGCCTCCAGGACGTAGTCCGGTCCACAGACCCAGGGGTCTCCTGTCTCCCACTGCCACTTCTTCAGGCGCTGCTGTAGCTCCTCCAGCACGGCACTGTAGGAGGCGTCAGAAGCCAGGTTCCTCACCTCCAGAGGGTCAGACCTGCCAAATCACAGACCATGAACATCTGCTCTCCAAACTTTCTGCACTGTTTATCAATTCTATTAAAACAAACGGAATGAACAGGAAATAGAAACAGAATGAGCTTTAAAAGATTTATTGAAGCTGTGGGGTTAATGTGTGAACACTGGAACATAAAAATGATGCTAAACTGCCCCTGAAGTGCGCACATCCAGGCTGTGATGGAGAAACTTCCCACTCAGCTCCGCGGTTTCTCTTCATCGGTTGAGGAATATTCTGTGGAAAGAGGCAGCCTAAAGGTTTCCTCAGCTTGACTCATCTTTGATTGTCTGTTTTTCATGAAAAGGGATTAGAAACGTCACATCTGAACCTTCGGAGGCTGCTTCCCCGTAAAACCACAAAGAAGCAGCGTGTGCCGCTGACAGAGTTCCTGCTCATTCTCCTTCAGTTTTCTAAAGCATCACTTCATCATTCCAACAATCAAATATCGGTTTAAAGCAGAGAACTTCCCGTCAGATAAAGACGTCCACGCAGAAACTGTTTCTCATGTCTGGACTGTGTTTCTGGATCCTGACGCCCTACATGTGAAAGAGCATTGATCTGTGATACACTTCGGGTATTTTTGGTTCTCATGGACTTCATGAAGCCTCGGAACATCTTATAGATTACATAGAACCCCCTCCCTCCCCCCCGCTTCATTCCAACACCAGTTGGCCTGATCTCCCTCCAAAAAGAGCATTACCTCGAGGGAAGCTTATGAGCTTTTCCAAACATCTCTACCTCACAGCTGCCAATACAGTGTATGCTTCTAGACTGTTTTGGTTTTGGTCAGAGCTTCTGAACATTTCAATGGTGAAATCTGATGACCTTTAGACTGTGAGGTCTTCAGGTGCTTAAACTCCTCATGTTTTCAGATGTTTCATCCATTCTGGTCTGAAAATATTCTGTCTTTCAGGAGATTCCTGCCTGTTCTCTAGGGTCTTTTTCTGATTTTCATATTTGTTTTTAGTTTTTTTAATGTTAAGGCATTTTTAAGCTCAATAAGTTTTAATATTTTAAGTAAACGTTCATCTTAAAACTCAAATTTTTTTTAATTTGGAAGACTTGAGGATTCTCCAATAAGTCCCACTCCAAACCTCAGCCTTTGATCGATTTTAAAAAAGCATTCCCAGTCGTCATTTCATTATGATTATGACATTTTTGGGCATAAAACAAAAATAAACGGTGTCGTCTTCTAGAACGTAGTTTCTGCAGGGCGGCAGGAGTTCATCAGAAATGAGAAATTCACCTCTGAGTTGTGGGCAGGACTGTTGAGGAAGCCCACCTCTCTCTCTCCCACTAGCTTAGATCCATCACACCCCCAACCCATCAAAAATGACAAGCATGATTGGAGCTATCCAATCGTATAGTTTGGAGCCAAATTCCAGCTCAGATGGGGAAAATGAAGTCGTACATGGATCTGTTATTCTGAAAGTGGATGCATCAGAATGGAGCGGAGCCGGGAGCCTGCCGATTGTAGGTTAAACTTCACACCTACATGCTTTAGCCAACAGCATTTCTGCATCTGCTCACCACGATTTCAACATAGAAATACTCCAATTTCTTACATTTCTTTACGTCTTCCATCCTGAGAAATGTGCCACAGGAACATGTTAAAAACACCAAAAACAGGATTTCTATTGAGTGGGTCTCTAAATTCAGGCACACGTCCATCACATGTTTTTTGTTAAACACATCAAGCTTTTTTTTTTTTTAAACACCCGATTCAGAGTTCATCCATACATTTAATATTTTTTTAAGCATTCGTGGCTCGTCTGATGACTATTTTGCTTTTTCCAACATTAATCATCTTTTTTGACCAACATTGAACTTTTACAGTTAATGTCAGGCATTAATGTCGTCTTAGATTTGTTCCTTACGATGTCCCACAAACATGAGGAGGAGCAGATGAATGTTTGTAGATATTCTCTGGATCAGTGCTTCATTTCTACATCATTTCTCATCCATGAACCCTCCCAGAGTGGGACAGACCTGGTGTCATACAGCTCCCAGCGCTCCCTGTAGTAATACTGCTCCAGGCTCTTGAACCAGTGGGTGGGCTCACGGCTCCTGGTGCGGTTCAGCAGGTCCTGAAAGGTGGGGGACACATACAGGTCTTGATCTATGGGGAAGGGCATGCGGTAGTGCAGGTTGTGGAGAAGGTGGTACGCCCCCTGGAGGACGGAGCGAGTTGGGTAGTACATGGTAACCTGAAACGAGAAAAGCGTGGCAGTGAGGGGGGGCTGTTGGTCTCCTACAGGGCTGAGCAGCAGGAGGTGGGCCGACCTCGTGCAGGGACTGGCTGCTGAACACTGTCAGCCAATCTGTGGGCTCGGCCTCCAAAGCAGGCAACAAGGAGCGGCCGGTGAGGAGGACTGCCGCTGGGCTGCCGGGGAGGCGGTACAGGGGGTACGGCACAGAAAACCAGTCCAGAATGGTGGGGGTGATGTCTGTGGTACAACAACAACAACAACAAAAAACACAAAAGAGTGTGAGCAAAGAAAAGATCAGCAAAAACATTTCTGGGGCAGTCACATCAGAAATCTGTGGATTTGTCACATTTTATCTCAACTATATTTGAATGAAGGTTGCTTTTATCCCTTCAGTTTCTCCAAGCTGCTTTTGTCCTGTCCTCGGTCGCCCCCCTGTGGCTGTTCAAGAGCATTGCAGGAGAAAGGAAGGACGAGAGCGTCACATTAAAATCTTTCTACAGCTCTCCTGAACCACGCCGGTATTTCTGTCCGGTCTGGAAGTTTGGTCTTTTCTCCTTGCAGTTCTGTCCCATGAGCTCCACCAGGAAGACTTCAGCTGATTTTTTTTCCTTTTTGTAAGAGAAACGTCGGCAATCTTAGGAAGAACTTTGTAAGGACGGTGCATGAATGTCAGTGAAACGTTCTCTGACCACTGTCTTCTATCAGTCAGGAGCCAATCTGACAGGAAATCAGAGTGGACAGAGGTTTCTGAGTTGGAGGCTGAGCATGCTGTGAGTGTGTGTGTGTGTGTGGGGGGGGGGGGGGGGGGGGTCCTGCTCTGTTTCTCATACACGTCTGCAGATGTTTTGTTGCAGTTTCTATTCTTTTGATCTTTTGACTTGGGTTCTGCACGTTCAGGTTCTTTCTCTTACAGAAACTTTGTTTCTTCTCGTTGGTTTTCTCGCAGATGTTCCAGTGCTTTCCTGTCTTCCCTGACCCCCTCCCCACAGAGGCAGACCTGGGAGGGGTAGGAGGATTGTCTGAAATCTCAATTGGTCCCAGTTATTCTGATCGATCAATGAAACTTTCTAAATGATCTGGATGAAAAGATTCAGCCGCTCTGTGGGGGAGTCACATGTTCATTTACCATGAAGCCCATCTCCCTCACCACCCCCATCCCCCATCACCCCTTCCTTACCTAGCAGGCTGACGAAGGCCTGGCTGCTTTCCCCCCAGCGTTCCCTGCGCTCCGGAGACGACACCAGCATGGGCTCTGCGGTTCCGGAGTGATAGAGATTGGTTCTGCCATTCGGGAAAGGGATGCCGTTATCTGAGCTGTAGATGATCAGGGTGTCGTTCTCGTAACCCGCCTCTCTGAGCTCCTCCAGAACCAGCCCGATACCTGCAGGAGAAATGTGCAGCTTCAGCGTTTGGGCTTTTGTTTTGGCGTCTCTGCTCTGGTGCTGGTACTCGCCCTGGTCCAGTCTGCTCACGGTTGTGTACTGTGCAGCCAGGTCCGCTCGTGCTGCAGGTGTGTCCGGCACAAAGGGGGGGACCTGAGCAGGTGAGCAGGTGTTAGTGGTTCAAACACAGATCAACCGCCCGCTTGTTCTCTATTATCCTGGTCTGAACCGCTGCTGATTGGATCTGGATCAGGTGTTCAGCCAACCAGAATCTGCAACACCTGATTTAGTAGTGGGTAATAAGTTACACTGACTAAGTTACAGTTGCTTGAACACATTTTTTTAACTTCTACAGGTGTATGTTTGTGCCGAAGAACCAGTACTTTTACTCTGTTACTCTTTTCATGACACACATCCCGCCCGGCAGGAAGGACTGCAGACAGAATGATCCTCATCAGTTTGCTGGAGTGGGCCGGACTGACCTTTACTTGCTCCGGAGTGTAATGAACCGGCTTCCAGTCTGGTATACTTCCCATTCCCGTCTCTCCGTTTCCAAACTTCTCACAGAAGGCTCCATACTGGGGCTGCGAGTGTCCGCACCGGTGGGGGTCGTGGAAGGCCACGTACAGGAAAAACGGTCTGTCCTCACTTCCATCCGGAATGCGTCTTCTTCCCGCTTCCGTTTCCTGTTTGTGAGTCTGGAAGAACTTCCGGACCAGAAGTTTTATCCGGGTGATGTTCCTCCCCACCTGCAGCACTGAAGCGTTTTCTTCTGTATAGGAAAAGTCAAACGGATAGACGGAACCGGGCCCAACGTGCTTCTTCCCGATTATACCTGCAGGGTTGAAGAAAACAGGTGGGGAAGTGAACAGGCTGTGGCGCAGGTGTGGGACTGACAGGCGGTCTGAACTCACCTGTGCGCACGCGCGCCTGGCTCAGGAGCAGCGGCAGACTCCGCACTCCGTCAAACGAGTTGAAGTGATGGACATCCTGGTGCAAGCCGTACATGCCGTTCTGGTGCTGAAACGAGCAGACAAAGTGAGGACCTCCAGGATGTGGCGCCTGCACGTGCATGCGCAGCATACCTGCGGCAGGCCGGTGAGGATGGAGGAGCGGCTGGGGGAGCAGCTGCTGACCGACGTGAAGGCGTTCCGGAACAGCAGGCTGCGCTGCGCCAGAGCACGCAGGTGGGGCGTGTGCACCACAGAGTTGTTGTAGACCTCCGTCTCAAAGCCTGCATCGTCCGCTGCACAAGAGCAAAAACGGGAGCTCAGAGGATTTCCTTCACGTGATTCTGCACAAAGTGGAAATCCTCCAAATCAAATCACTTCAGGACTTGATCTTAGTGGACCGCCACCTTAACACAGTGAGGTTTAAGAACCAAGCAAACAGGTCCAGAGTGATGTGCAGACAAAGAGTGGTTCAGAACCCCCTTATGAGAAGGCAACATCTAGATATCATTACGCCAAAAGACTGCTGCCACTGGTGCCAAACTCTGAAGTCAGGACTTGGGTTGGGGTTTGCAAGTGGGTACCTAGCGGCCTCGGCTCTTTCCATGGGCCCCGGTGGACCCCGCCTGACGGGATGATGCTGAATCAACTCCTGTGAGTCCACTACCTCTAGGAGAGCTCAAAAGGCTTTTTTCACTGCCACCCAAACCATGCCAGCTCCTTTTGAGCTCTTCTAGAGGTAGTGGACTCCCAGGAGTTGATTCAACGCCATCCAAAAAAATACAAGCGGTTGGCCTGCCACGGCTTTTGGGACTTGGAACGCCATCTCTCTGGGGGGGCATGTGCAGGACGTCAATAGTTACCAGCTAGATATAGTGGGGCTCACCCCTACGCATGGTCTGAGCTCCAAAACTCAATCCCCATTCTGTCGTTGCTCATGGTTCTTTGTGGAACATAACATTTTATTTCTGGTCTTTGTAGATGCTGTTGTCCTGTTGCCTTCATCAAGCCATGTGTGCACTAGGCTGGTTTGCAGTGTGAAGTGGGTGGGGTTAAGGTCAGCACCGACAGCCTGAGGCCATGGTTCTTAACCGGAGAAAGGTAATGGGTCACGACTAAAATGAGCTTCCTCTGCAGGTTGGCTGGGTGCTCCCTTAGAGATTGTGTGAGGAGTTCGGTCACTCAGAGTAGAGCCGCTCCTCCTCCACATCAAGAGGAGCCAGTTGAGGTGGCCTGGTCTTCTGGTTTGGACCCCTCCCTGGAATAATGTTCTGGGCACGTCTCAGCTGGCCTGGAAACTCCTCGCGGTCTTCCCAGAGGTGCTGGAGGAAGTGAAGTCTGGACATGTTTGCTTAGACCGACCGCTACCTGGACTCAGATATGCAGAAAAACGGATGAATGACTTTTAAAAGGTAAGACATAAAAGAGGAGGTGTCTGGTCGGTATTTGTCTCTCAGCTCTGTTCCACTGGAGTTAAGCAACAGCAGAAGCAGAACCGCACGATTCTGCAGAGCTTTTTGGATCCAGATCACAGTTATGATGCAGCACAGCAATCAGAAACCAACATGGAGGAGGAAAGGTCATCGGAATACCCGGTGGAACGTTTCAGTCTGTGGCTCCAGTCTCTACAGAGAAGAAGGTTCCTCCTGAGGCTGAAGACCAACAGGAGGAGCTGGACTCAGATCTGCTAAAAGCACGTGATGGATCACAGAGAAGCTCTTTTCTGTCTCCATGGCAACTCTGTCAGCTACAGACCCCTCCTTCACCTCCATCTGATCTTCTGAAAACCTCAGATCTCTTCATGACTTCTCTTTGTGTTTCTGAGGACTGGAAGTCAGGGCGAGTCCACATTCATCAGCACCAGAAGTAATCCCCCACTCTAGTGCCTTAGTTTTCTAACCAGCTTTTTGACGCAGGTTTTGACGCAGCTGCACTCGAACTTCCGGGTTCGGTTCTGCAAAACTCACCGATGATCAGGAGAACGTTTCGTCTCTGTGGCTCCGCGAAGCCGAAAGCCGCTAAAAGGAGAATCCAGCACCACGGCGGCATGGCGGAACACCCCCACATCAACTGCACAGGTTCCAGCTCCACACTTCCCCAAACAAGTGAGGCTCCGCCCATTTTGATCACATGACCACGGCCGCGTGAGTGGAGAAACAGGAACTCGTCTCGAGCCGTGAAAGGAGCCGATTTGAGGAAGTTAACAAAATAAATGAACCTGAAAATCACAGCTGATGGACTCAAAGAAGACTGAAGGTCTGATCTGTTTCTATTCTGCTTCTATTCAGAGCTGTTTCTATTCTGTTATTTGTTTCATTCAGATTAGATACTATTTTTATTCTACTCCGTTCTAATCTGTGTTTCTATTTCCATTCTGATCTTTTTAATCTATTCTGTTTCTACTCTGATCAGTTTTCTATCTGCTTCCATTCCGTTTCTATTCCATTCTTATCTGTTTCTATTCTAATCAGGTTCTATTCTGTTTCTTTCGTTCTGATCTGTGTTTATATTTCTATTCTGATCGGTTTCTTTGTTATTCCGTTACTCTTCTGATTGATTTCTATTCTGTTTATATCCAGTAGTTTTCATTCTATTTTCCTTTGTTTCTGATCCGTTTCACATCTGTTGCTTCTCAGATTCTGACGGCTTCCACAGAGATCATGGGGTCTTGAGGCTCAGTTGAGGCCCCTTCCTCTGTGGGACACAGCTGCAGGTACTGTAGGATCCGCAGGTGCATGCACCTTTCAGGTGATGATCACCTGGCCTCTTTTCAAAGTCAGGTGATGATCACAGGGTGTCTACTCTTATGATGTGCTCAGGTTGTTCTACTGGTCTGAAGAGCAAACAAACAGGCGGGCTGGTGTGCAAGTTTCCTGACAGCTGGGCACCCCAAAAGGACGAAGCGCTCTGAACGCGTGTGTGATTGCTCTCGGCCCGTCACCTCTGACCCTGTGGGATGGATCGGTCGTGGGTGAGAAGGCCTTCGGGCTGGAGCTGCTGCTCCTGGAACTCTCTGAAGACCTGGCTTCCCATCCTGTCCTGGTTACCCAGATACAAAGTGAGCTACCTGCAGATGGACGTGCTGGCCGGCCTCACGGTTGGGCTGACGGTCGTTCCTCAAGCGCTGGCGTACGCTGAGGTGGCAGGTCTTCCTGTGCAGGTTAGCCCGGCTCCTTTTCTCCACAGGATTCATGGCTTTTTCTCATTTTTTGCTTCAGGTTTGGCTCAAATGTTCAGTCTTATGTAATTTTATTGATCATTTAAGCTGTTTGCTTCTTCAAGCTGTTGTTACTGTCATTTATAACTTTAGTTTACATTTAAAACATGGTCCTAATGCTTTTTTAGGTAAAAAAATATCACCTTTTCATGATTGCAGAAAATAATAATCTAGAATAAAGGTCTGTTGGTGTTGAATAAAAGAGTTTTTGCCAGATTTCCTTGTTAAGAGCCAGTCCTTTAGTTCCTGCAGTTTGTGGGTCGGATGGTCAGAACCTGAGCAGATCCTGACAGAAAGTCAAACCACCTTAAGGGCAGATTCAGTAAAACAGAGTCTCCACCATCGTCCACACAAACTTTGGTGTTCTTGTTTTGTCTGCAGTACGGACTCTACTCTGCATTCATGGGGGGGTTCATTTACACCGTCCTCGGAACCTCGAAGGATGTGACCCTGGGTCCCACAGCCATCATGTCCCTCCTGTGCTTCTCTGTGGTGGGGGGGCAGCCCCACAGAGCGGTGCTGCTCAGCCTCCTCTGTGGACTCGTTCAGGCGGCGATGGCGTTACTCCGATTAGGTCAGACCCCCTGAAGCCTGGCTGCCGCTGCAGACGACAGAAACCTACCAGGAGCTGTTGCTGATGCACGCCGTCTCTGAGTGTCTGTGCCGCTGGTCTCTGCAGGCTTCCTGCTGGACTTCATCTCGTACCCCGTGATCAAAGGCTTCACCTGTGCGGCTGCCGTCACCATCGGCTTCGGCCAGGTTAAGGTGAGTTTGGACGACGGCAGCGCAACAATGTCTCCCCACGCAGACTGATGAGCATTCAGTTTCCAGCTGTACGTGGCTATATACTGGATTTCATAAGTGAACTGTGACCACACTGCAACACTTTAACATTTAGTAGCATTAAAACCCTAAAGATAAACGGCCCAGGGAGATACTCCAATACTATGAAGTCACATTTTTGACACTAAAGTAAGAGCAATCAAAATCAAAATCTCCCATAAATACAACTTTCTATGCTGCAAATGAAAATCTGTCATTTTTGAGTGTGAAATCCCGTCCATGTTTTCAAAATGTCTTTCCTCTGGTTATATAATCCATATTTTCATTAATGACCTTTAGAAACCTGAATAAGTTTGAATTATTTCACACAACTGTTGTCAAATGCTTCTGTTGAGTCGCTCTGAGGTCAGCATTACAAATGTGCCACCAAACCAGCCAATCACAGACAAGAGGGTTCATGCTGAGTGGATTGGATTCTAACCAATCAAGCGTCTTTGTGTCTCCTTGAAGGCGCTTGGATTCAGTCACCAAACAGCTCATCCGTTCTGTTCGACCAGAACTCTGCAACTGTCCGTCTGGTCTTTCTCTGTGATCAGAACCCAGAGCGAACAGCAAAGCCAAAGAGTGCAACACTGCTCTGTTCTTACTGGATTTTCTATCCAGACAAATTATAGTTTTTTTATGAAGAAAACATTGAAATATGAAGAGAAAATTGAATATTTCTTTCTGAATTTAACAAAGGCACACTTGAGTTCCTCTCAAAATAAGACACACGGTTCAACAGAGGACCATCAGCTGAAGCAAACTCGCCCCAATGAAACATTGACAAATCAAGTCAGGAATGGATTTTCTCTGCCCTAATTATGTGATCTGTCATTCCTATTCCTATTTAACTGCTGCTGTTAATCTGAACAAAAGCAGGAATTCACTGAAATAATAAATAATTAATGTACAAAAATATATTTTTCCTTTTCTCTTCTGGGCAGAAACCAAACATTGTGGTTGCCACATTCATAACAAAAATAAAGATTGAATAAGATTCAAGTTCTGTGGAATAACATGATAATAACCATGTTTAAACCTGATGTTCAATGAAAGATTTTCAAAATAAAAGCACCAGAGGCTAAATATAAAAGGATATGGAAGCGTCAGAACAGGAACATTCATGGAGGAGGAACATGACTGTTTATCATTTCCAGATACTTTTACATTCTACAACTCATGAGTTGGAAGGCTCGCCTTTAGTGTTTGTGGCTTTAAAAAATCAATGTCTTCTTAGGAAAACATGAAATGCTGTGTTTGACAAAAGTATTTGATGGACATGTGTCTGTTTTACTGAGCTGCTTTAAGGGTTTCATGTCTCTGAGAGGGACCTGCACATGTGAAAAAAGGCTGCACCTTTCCTCATGCTCCTGGCCTGAAGACAGTCAGGAAAGTGTTGCTAAAACCATAATTTAATTTATAGTTGTTTTACTTGGGAACAATTGCAATAATAGATCACTTTTAAACATTCAGAGCTGGATTTTTAGTTATCTGCAAAGGATGAAACAAGTGTCCAGAAAAACAGCAGCAGGTTGTCCTCTCATGACAGAGTGCAGCAAAGCCTCCAGTTTCTTCTTGTTGATGTTTGTCAATGTTTCCCGTTGCTGTTCTCCTGTCCAGAATATTCTGGGAATCCAGGGGGTCCCTCATCAGTTCTTCCTGGAGGTCTACTACACCTTTTACAAGATCCCAGAGGCCAGAACAGGCGATGTGGTGATGGGCCTGCTCTGTCTGTGTCTGCTCACCATGCTGACCTTCATGAAGTCCAACCTGGTCTCCAATGACTCCGCCTCTTGCTCCAGAATGGCCAGGAAGTTCATTTGGACAGTTGCAACCAGTCAGTATTTGTGTGTCACAGACGCTGATGTGCTGAAAGTAGCATTTCCTGTTCTCAGATTTCTCTCCTCTTCCTTCTGGACAGTGCGTAACGCCCTGCTGGTCGTGGCAGCTTCCCTGTTTGCTTTCTCCTGCGAGGCGTACGGCCATTATTTCTTCACAATCACCGGTCACACTTCACAGGGACTTCCACCCTTCAGGCCCCCACCCACCTCGGATACCACATCCAACGGGACCACCGTCTCCTTTGGAGAGATGCTGAAGGTGAGGATGGGAGGAAGAGCTGGAATATGTGGAGCTGTCAAACATAACTGTGTTCTCCTCAGGACTTTGGTGGGGGGCTGGCTTTGATCCCCCTCATGGGTCTGTTGGAGAGCATCGCCATTGCTAAAGCATTCGGTAAGTGTGAGCAGGTTTAACAGGAAGTCTTCCCTGGGCTGTGATTCTCACTTCCTGTCTCTCAGCCAGTCAGAACGACTACAGGATCGACGCCAACCAGGAGCTGCTGGCAATCGGAGTGACCAACATAATGGGCTCCTTTGTATCAGCGTACCCCGTCACCGGCAGCTTTGGGAGGTGTGTGTAACACTGTGTGTGTGTGTGTCTGCAACATCAGTGAGTATAACGGTTCTATAGAGGTTCAACCTCCACCCTCCTTCCCCTTCAGGACCGCGGTGAACTCTCAGACGGGGGTTTGCACTCCAGCAGGAGGGATCCTCACAAGTGAGTGCTGAAGCCATCTTTCAGTCTTTATTGCCCTCTTGTGGCATTCTGCATCATTACAGCTTCATTTTCTTCAGGAGTGTAAAAGGACATCCATCTATTTTTCTAAGCCCACCTGGTGCTTTTCAGAGTCACAGGGTAGCTGGAGCCTGGTGAAGGCGGGGTTCATCACAAGTCCACACAGAGACCCACAACCACACACCTAAGGGACAGTCTAGAACCCACACACGCAGTAGGAGAACATGCAAACTCCACACAGAAAGATCCCAGCTGGGTTTTCAACCAGGATTTTCTTGTGGGGAGGTGAGAGTTGTACAGCACCGTATGGCCAGAGCAGAAAATCTGAAAATATAAAGAATACAGAAAGATTTAATGATGTCTGTGTTGCATCATGTCCAGCTCATCTGTCCAGTAGATGATAGAACGAAACAAGACCTTCATCAGAGCATAAATGAAGCCAATTAATGGATCCAAACCCTTTATAAATACGATAGAGGATTCACAAAGATACCTTTTCTTTTAGGTAAATGACTGGCTTTTTCTAGTTGAAAAGTTGCAGGCTCCAGTATCCCTGTAATCCGAAAATGGCTTAAGTGGGTTTGGAAAATGGATCGATAGACGTTTGTCTCAGCACAGGATCATAGCTGTGGAGCAGCAAAACAGTTAACTCCATAAAAACAGGAGTATGTTTTTAGTGAGGCTCACCCCTACAAAAAAACAAACACAGGCACAACTGACAAATATTTAAAAACATTAAAGCCATGTATGGCCTCCAGGCGCTCCCCGCGCCCGCCTCTACGTACCACCGTTGCGCCATCGGTGCCCACCTCTACACAGCACCGTCGCCCACACCGCTCACCTTTGATCAAGGCTATTTAAAGCTGCATATACTAATTATGCTAACTATAATAGTTATGCTGATGTGGCTAAAGGTGCTGGCATTGCGATCAGCATCATTAACTGCCTCAGACAAACACATTGCTCAAGACGCTAAATATGCTAGTTATGCTAATGTGGCTAAAAGTGCTAGCATTGCGATCAGCATCATCAATTGACTCAGAAAAACACATTACTTAAAATGCTAGTTATGCTAACTAAGCTAGTTACACTAAAGTGGCCAAAAGTGCTAGCCTAGTGATGAGCATCATCAACTCACTCAGAAAAACACATTGCTCCATTGGTTAGTCATAAGTTAATAGGAAATCTACTTTTTCAAAATCACGGGCATTCTGTCCCCCCCCCCCCCCCCCCCCATTTTCTCCATAGCAACCATTTTATGATTTGGTCACCTCGGGAATAACAAACAGATCAACATCAGTTTCAGACGAATCGGAAAATGTAAACTTTTGGAGGTCCTTAGCAATGGATGTTTTTTGCTAACCACGCCCACATTCCTTATATGTACATATCCAGTGTTTTTCCATATGTTCAGTTCCAGCCATGGATGCATGCATTCAATTTTCACAGTATTTTATTAAAAAACACAAGAGTTATAATAGTACGCCATTTTTGTAAGCTTGCTTTACGCATTTCGTCAAATATCTACAACTTCTTATTGCAACATTTTTTGCACAGTAGCTTGCCATTGATGCCCAAAAGATTTACGTTTGTATCTGGTAGTAAAGGTGATTTTTTTTTTTTTAAATTCAAGATGGTGGCCTACTCCCGAGGTCAAAGGTCGACGAAACTCCAGAGGTAGTTGTAGACTTATGCTAGCTGCATTTCTGAAATTTCGTGACAATTGCTCGCAAAAAAAATGTTGTAGACATTTTTAGACAAAACAGATTTTAGCACATCTGTAGGTCATGTCGCCATCCCATAATAATTTCAAAACTTCCTCTGAATATCGCCGACAATAATGGTTTCGTTAGTCAATTCTTTAAAGAAAATCCGAATTTTTTCGTTTTTGCTGAGTCAGCACATTTCTTTGCTGTCTTTTTTTTTTTTTTACCTCGCCCACATTCCTTTATCGATCTTGTCGTATGCTACATTGTTTTGTTCAGCATTTCGAAAAACATGAAAATCGCCAGTTCTCAGAGTTCGCCAAGCCGTACATCATGTGGCCGTCCCAAATTGATGTCAAAACTTTCTTGGGATATCCCCGAAACGTTTGATTTGGTTTCGTAACTGTATTTTGAAAAAAAAAAATTTTTGGGCGCATAAGCGATTTTCGGCCCATTCATAATTTATACGGGATTGCTCGCCGTGATGTCATCATCTTCAGGGGGGTGACATTGACTTTGTTGAAAATTCCTTTTCAATTTATCCTAGGTGTGTGTACATTTTGGTGACTTTTCAAGGATGTGGTGGGGTTCAAATTTTCACACAAAGGCGCAGAAATCTTTCCAACTGCGTAAACGATATGGTCCTTGGAGTCAGTGACTGCTGCTGCGGGCCATAAAAAAAGGTCTGAAGGAAGCCTCTTGGGAACCTTAATGTTTGTCAGAGGTGGAGACTTGGACCAGAGAATTTTTTTTTACTTTTACCTCCAAAACATTTGTGTCAGACCAAACTGTGTTGTGTGGTTCGTGCCAGCTCAGATGTTTTCCCTCACCGTTTCATACCATGCTGTAAATACAGCCTCTAGTCTTTGATCTGCTTGGATTCAGACCGTCTTCTGCAGTCTGTGTTTTGTGTCTTCTCATGTTTTCCTTTCCTCCTGCAGGTGTGATTGTCTTGCTCTCCTTGGAGTTCCTCATGCCAGCGTTCTACTACATTCCCAAGGCTTCTCTGGCTGTAGTCATCATCTGCGCCGTGGCACCCATGCTGGATTACTGCGCCGTGGCAAGGATGTGGAGCGTGCACAGTAGGTGGTCATAGTGTTGGTACCCTGAAGTCCCTGAAGGACAGGCTTGTAAACTGGAGTGCGGATCCGTTCTCTGAAACATCTGCACAACGTTGTGCAGGGCAGTCCTGCCTGTATTCTGCCTGACAACTGGTCCATTTATGCCTCTTTGGCATTTTTTTGTCATACTTATCCCTACCTACAAGGTTGAAGGTGCTTTACAGTCACAGACCCATTCACCCAGTCACACACACATTCACACACTGGCGCTAACCTCCCACTAAAGACAAGGTGGGGTTCAGTGTCTTGCCCAAGGACACTTCGACACATGGGTGTGCAAGGCGGGAATCGAACCTGCAATCTTACGATCATGGATCAACCGGCCTAATCTGAAGTTGTAGATTTTTAATGGCATGCATGTGGCAAGCTCGCAAAAGTGGGATACTGTTCTAACTCTTATGCTTTTCAATAAAATACTGTGAAAATTGAATGAATGCATCCATGGCTGGAACTGAACATATTGAAAAACACTAGATATGGACATATAGGGAATGTGGGCGTGGTTAGCAAAAAACATCCGTTGCTAAGGACATCCAAAATTTATTTTTTCCGATTCGTGTAAAACTGACGTCTGTTTGTTATCCCTAGGTGACCAATACTTTAAATAGTTGCTATGGAAATAAAATCAACAGAAAAGGGGGGATTTTCTATCAACTTATGACATGTAGCTCTTACCAATGAAGCAATGTGTTTTTCTGAGTGAGTTGATGATGCTGATAGCGATGCTAGCACCTTTAGCCACATTCGCATAACTAGCATAGTTAGCGTAATTAGCATTTTAAGCAATATGTTTTTCCGAGTCACTTGACGTAGCTGATCGCAATGCTTTTTTTTTTTTTTTTTTTTTTTTTTTTTTAACTTGTTCTGTCCAACAGCTGAGCAAACAGATTAGAGCTGAAGGCTTTTTGTGTTGGACAGGTTTTACTATCACAAAAAGAGGTTATATAGCTTCAAGAAACTAAAGTGTAGATTTGTATAAACCCCTTTTTGTCGTATTATTTTTTATTTATTTGTTACATTTAGTGTGTGTGGGGAGGGAGAGGGGGAGAGAGAGATCGCAATGCTAGCACTTTTAGTAGCATTAGCACAACTAGCATAGTTAGCATAATTAGCATATGTAGCTTTGACTGGCCTTGATCAAAGGTGGGTGGTGAGGACCGTGGTGCTGCGTAGAGGTGGGCAGCAATAGTGGAGGTGGTGCGTAAAAGCGGGCGGCAGGGGCGAATTTTGCCCGCGGGCCATACAATGCCGCTTGCGGCTTTAATTATTAAACTTTATTTTTACTCACCTGGAGTTTCTTGCTGGTCCTCATTATCCTTTTGAGCAGGGATTCTCAAAGTTTTTGCAGCGGAGGGCCACATTAGGAACTCGACATTCGACGGGGGGATAGTTTTTGTGGAAAAATTGGATAAACAGAAAAATGTTGATTTTAATGTCTTTAATGACCAAGTGTCATTTATACAGTTAACCAGGTCCTCCAGATGTTTTCCCAGATGCTGTCGGAGGTTGCTGCCCAGATCCTCTACTTGTCTAGTTGTTATTTGAAAGACTTGTTTCCTCCAAATTTTTCTGTTGCTCTGGACAAACAATTTCAACTACTTTCAGCATACAAACTCCCCTTGCTACACTGGGCCATTTCCGAAGCCACATCGTAGCTAGCTTCTGTCACAGCTTCACTGGATTTAGCCATTTTTGTAAACATTAATATCTGCTGTGCAGCATGGCCTCCTTGGTGTTGTTGGAGCTTATTTGTGCTCCTTCCCGGTAAATTTGTCACAGTTTTTATGATTTGGAAACATGGTGATAGTGGGCCCAACATAATGATTTAAATTGAATTCTTTGAGCATTTCATTTACATGCTTACAAATAAGGCACATGACTTTGTCCAGCCCATGAGGTACGACGAAGTAACCATTTGTCCACTTGGCTTGAAAGCGCCTTTTCTCCTCGCCAACACAACGTTTTTCCTCAAAGGAACCTGTTCTGGCTCTGTCTCCGAATCCCACTCATCCTCCCGCTTTGTCGTTAAGGTCCTTCCTTTCTTCACAGAGCCAGTGAAAAAGAAAATGTTGTCTGCCCTCCTGTGGTAAAAATTAATACACTGTACCATTGACACCTGAGTGTAATTATCTTGCTTTCCTGCAGATGTCGCCAGAAACCACGAAACAATATTTTTCCAAGCAATGTTCAGCTGATTTAATAACGATCATTTAGGATTTATTGAGGGCAACAAAAACTCTCCCCCCGCGGGCTACACTTTGAGAACCTCTCCTTTAGAGGGTTCACACGCTCATTTGTTTGGTCAAAAGTTATTTCTCCTCTTCGTTTCTCAGTGTTTTCCTTCTTGCTGCTCCGGTCTGCAGGGCTGGACCTGCTGCCGTTCACCATCACCTTTCTGTTGAGTTTCTGGCAAGTGCAGTACGGCATCATGGCTGGGGTCGCCGTGTCTGGAGCTGGGCTGCTGTACAACATGGCCAGACCCCGGATAAAGGTAGAGTCCTGCTAGTCTGTGAATGCCTGCTGGCTGGTTGGTGGTCAGGAGTCTTTTGTGCCCGCTCTGCTGCAGGTATCGGATCACGGCGTGCTGGTGATGCAGCCGTGCAGCGGCCTGACGTTTCCCGCCACAGAGCACCTGAGCCGCTTCATCCACGCTCACGCTCTGCAGGGTTAGGACCGCACTCACACACAAACCTCTTTGATCTCGGCTGCTGTCCTAACCGACTGCCCAACCTCCAGTGTCCCCCCCACGATCGGTGGTGTTGGACTGTCACCACGTCAGCGCCATAGACTACACCGTGGTCAGTGAGCTGAAGGACCTGCTGAGGCAGTTTCAGCTGCGGCGCGTGAGGCTGGTCTTTTCAGGACTGAAGGTGAGCTCCACAGGCCTCAGAGCCTCTTACTGATGGGAGCTTTCATCATCCGCTTTTGCTCCTCCCCCTCCAGCCCTCCATTCTGAAGGTTTTCCTGGCTGCGCAGCTGCAGGACTTCAGGGTTGCAGACACTGTGGAGGAAGCCCTGCAGATGGAGTCTGGATCGCCAGAGCCGCTCTTGGGGAGCGATTAAGCTGCTCTTTTTGCACTCGGCAAGGACAAAGGCCAGTCTTATAATGTCTTGAAGTTAAGTCATTGCATCTTGACTAAAACCTTTCACAACTCACCCATGTGGCTTCATCAGTCTGAGTGGTTCTGGGATCAAGCACCACTTATATCCTCCAGGTGGATTGTCCACATTCCTGCTAACAGCTGTTCTCATTAATGGGAACAAAGTAGAGAATCTTGGTACGGCCGGCCGGTGGAGGCGAACCCAGGAGCAGATCCAGGGAGTTCAAAAGATATAAAAACTAAATATCGCCGCTCATCTCCAAGAGAACTGGGGGGTCCAGGAGAAGTCACAGCCAACCTGAGCAAAACTAATTAAACATGAACAAAACACCCTTGTATTCTGGTGTTCATTTCGCGGAAGCAACCGTCCGACGCGATTCAGGCTTCCACGGCGTGCGTTAAAAAGTAATAACGCACACTTCGTCGGCCATTACCCCTTACATGTACACTGATAACCCGGATCTATGATAAAGTTTTCACCATCTGGACTTTGTCATTCAGAACAAGTTTGTTGTAGGTGTCACTGAGAATGATGGCATCAGCAGCCCACTCCTCCATCAACAAGGAAAGTTTCATGAAACCAGTCGACTAAAGATTTAAACGACGGTCACTTAGAACAAGCAAATCATTGACAAACCCAAAGACGTGCGGGACGATGAGACAGGAGAGAGTGATGCAACTGTACTGATGTCCCTTAGTGATCTTTACACGCGGTGATCAGCAGGTAACTGCCGATTTAAAATAAATCAATTGAATTCTTACTTTTTTCATTGGCTGATAAAAATTGAATATACTGTAGATTGAAGTTTTTGTCATTAGTCAGACTAAACATCCGATACACAGATTTGTGTTTTCACAACCTGTTGGGAAAACCTGTTTTCCGTGAAACAGGTTTGGTGTTGAACGCAAATACTTTGGTGATGGAGTTTCTATCATGCAGCTCATCCACCCTCATTCCACAAGAACAGGAGCGATTACTATCTAAAGAAAAATCTGGTTTTACATTCTTTAAAGATTCTTCTGAAGACGTGTGTACATGTTTGTATCTGTGCGTGTCGGTGTGTGGGTGGGCAATGTAAGTGTAAAACAATGTTGGCTACGATAGTCTTCCATAAAACCTATCACTGCCACAGCCAATCATAATCGCGTCTCCTGTTGTTGCCCCGCCCTGTTCCTCCTTCTGACAGAAAGTCATTTTCTGGGTTAACAGCAGCTGGTGGAGCTTTTGGTTAGAACGGTTTACTAAAACAATTCACGGTAACAGTAATTAGATGACTGTTACTGAGAAAAGAACAGCGTTACTACAAACACTGGGGGTAAAAAAAGGTTTTTATTTGGTTATATTTTTCTTATAAACTAAAGATTTGTTTTTCTAATGAAAGTCGGACTTTTGTTCTTTGTCTTGTCACATTTGTGGTAAATTGATCATGAAATATTTTCTCCCATTAAATGTCTGAGAATAAAGATCAGACGTGCTTTTCTTACAGAAATATGTCATTCTTTCTGAAAAAGCTCGAGCAGCTACACCTTTAGAGATCCCACGTTCCTCCAGGTCACCACCTGTAAATGTAGACATCAAGAACATCACTAAATCCTGTAGACTTTTGGAAATCTGTCCTTGCAGCTGCCTTGGGTTTAGGAGAAGCGTTCAATCAGTGGGTTAACACTGGGCTGTGGGACTAGAATTGGGGGGGGGGGGGTATTTCTGCTCTTTCTGGGCCCAAACTGGGGGTTTGGATTCCAGCGAATACAAGTGTGTAAATGCATGGTTGCATGAGGACTGCAGGAGTTGCACCCCCCCCACCCCGCTGTTGGAGCCGGAGCAGGGCGGGGGGACCTTAACAACTTCATGGATCAACTGAGCTGGGCCTCCAGGAGACGGGAGAGGGGACTCAGCACATCGCTCATGGAGTCCCAGCTTTGGTGGTTCGGGCTGAGTTTGTCCCTAGTGGTGGGGGGTGGGTCAGCAGCTGCAGGGTTCTGCCTCTTTTGGCCTTGAGTGCACAAAGATCCAAGTATGAACCAGTGTTGACCCGTCAATGTGTCTCACGCCAGGAAGTGACAACACCTGTTGAACATTCTGGGCGGGGCAAACACCTGAAAATTGCTGGTGAATTTTGACCCCCGTCTGCACACACCCACCCACCCGTGGGCTTGATCAAAACAAGGGGAGGGGCTGGCAGCTTCGTCCTCCTTATGTCCATCACAGGTGTTCATGCACGCGGGTTACGCGCGCGCACAGTTCCTGAAGGTCACTGTTGACCCTCCTCTGCTCTCGAAGAAACTGTAAATAGGGGCTGGTGTTTTTAGGGGCGGGGCAGTCGCTGGATTGACAGGGAGCAGGCCAATGCGGAGTTAGGGTGTGACTGTGTGGGGGCGGAGCGAGGAGTGGACGTCGTTTCCCGGTCGGACAGCTTCGGAGCGGCTCGGACTCGTTTCCGCACCTCGGTGATCGTTCGCGTAAAAGAGCAGCCGCCATGTCCAACAACAACGCCAGCAGCAGCCTCGCGAGCGCGAAGAGGGCCGTGAAGCAGCTACGGCTGGAGGCCAGCGTCCGCAGGATCAAGGTTCGAGCGCGCGAGCGTCCGGCCGGGGAGCAGCTCCGCGAGGAGCAGCTGTTTCACAACTTTGTGACACTTAACTTGTTCCACAAGTGTCACAAAGTTGTTAAGTTTCCTCCGGGTTCGGTCTTACTGTCACTTTTGGCTCCTGCTTATAGCTGCTCACAAATGCGCGTGCGCGCGGCCGCAGCTCCACACAAACGAGCGCCTCTCAGTATGGAACTGAGGCGCGTGCGCGTCAGTAACGTCTGTTTCTCCCTTTCTCCGCGCATGCGCGTGTCTACAGGTGTCCCAGGCCGCCGCGGATCTCAGACAGTACTGCCTCCAAAACGCCTCCAAGGACCCGCTGCTGATGGGGGTCCCGTCCAGCGACAATCCTTTCAGACCCCCCAAGTCCTGCTCTCTGTTTTGAGGTGGGTGGACCCCCCCCCCCCGCAGAACATTTTTATGAATCATCAGTTCTCGTCCAGATGATCGTGACGTCAGAAACAGATGAGCAGGACTTCCGTTGTTGTGCATCAGGCTGTGGCCGCAGGGGGCGCTGCTGAGTTTGACTCTTAAACTAAGTTTTTGAGGCTACACATGAAAACCACATGGTGTGTGTGTGTGTGGGGGGGGGGGGGGGGTTATAAAATACTGCTGGTTATCTTCTAAGCATCATTGATAATAAATGAGACGGGTTTGGTGACACTTTTGTTCAGTATGTTTCAACAAAGATAAGACATTAAATTATTCAGGAGACATCCAATTTAATTTTTTTTAATGACTTGTTTATTTTGGTGCTGTTGGACTAACGTTCCGCCTGACAGCTGGTGGCTGCCCTTCACACCTCTGCTTCTTGTGGTAAAGAAATGCAGGACTTTGCTGGCTGTCTTGGAGGATTCTAACATTTTGCTGCACTTGTTGCTTTGAAAAGCTGAGAAATGCAGTGCGAGGAAGAGAATGACCACAGTTGGGAGTCAGATCCTGCACTGGAAGGAGGGCAAACACTCTTATTGCAGTCCAAAACGCCTTCCTAGCTTTTGACCTTTTGCCCATCAAGTTTCTGTTGTTTCCATGGTGATGGCTGCTGTGTCTCATCTTAAGTTCGGACTGGTGAAGATGTCAGGTGAACCAAGTTTGTATTTGCTTAGTCCTCTCTTCTACCTGTTTCTGCAGGAGCAGCAGGAGTTTGTCTGGCCT
This sequence comes from Oryzias latipes, assembly GCF_053564925.1. Classification (NCBI taxonomy): domain Eukaryota; kingdom Metazoa; phylum Chordata; class Actinopteri; order Beloniformes; family Adrianichthyidae; genus Oryzias; species Oryzias latipes. The sequence continues at coordinate 498,591 of NW_027616336.1, forward strand.
ACGGTCTCCCAGCAGTTCCTCCTTCTCCATTGGTGCACACGGCGCCTGGGGGGTGGGAAGCACCACTTGTTTGCCAAATGAACGCCGTCGTGGCTCCCGTCTGCCCCACTGAAGACTCAGATGTTCCCAACTCTAACTGGACTAATGATTAATCAGGCTTTTGCGGCACAGAACAAGGTTTTAGGACCGAGCTGTTCCGCTTTTCCAGTCTGAAGTTGTCATCACGGAGACGTCACTCCCTCTGGGGGGGGGGCTGAAAACGACAAAAACAATCAAAGCTGGTTATGTGTCAGCAAACATGTGAAACATTAAAATGGAACAGCTGCTTCAGGAGGCACACTGTTAAATTATTACCCATCCTGCACCCCTGCCTGTTTCCATTCCCTGTTCCTGCTCACAGACACACACACGCACGCACACACAGCCTTTTACTGTAACACTGATGTCTGATCCTGAAGGCTTGTCGTTTTTCATGAAACCGTTTCACTGGTATCAAATAAACCAAATTTTCATGCTATTTGTCTGTTCCTTTATTAACTTTAAAAACAAACATGATGAATTGTATTTTGAAATGGTGCAGGACGAAAGCAGGTGAAAGGATTCTTTCTGATGATGGTTTAAACACTCCAGTGAGTTTAATGAAGCTTTTCAATGTGAAGCTGTGTAGTTTGTTAAACCTTGACTGCGGGGCGGAGTTTGTGTTCAGCACATTTGTCAAATAAAGGATGCGAAAAAGATTTCCAACAGCTGCTGGTTGGTTTGTGTGGAAAACCTCTGCTCCAAAAATGAAGTGATGTGAAGTTAATGAGCTGAGTGGGTCTGGCTGTGTGTCATTGTCCCGATTCCTCCTTTCTTTTGTGACTCTCTTCTCATTGGCTGACATCCTGGGAAGGAGGAGTCATTCTTAAAAATGATCTGGATAGTTGGTCTCTGACCAGTTCAAGCCCAGTTCGGCTTCCAGAGTGATTAGCTGAAGTCTTCCCCAGTGCTCTGCTTTGAATGTAAGTGAAGTCCAGCCTGTGTTGACCTGAAGCCCACAGGCGCTCAGCATGTAAAGACCTGACCTCTGCTGTGGTGCAGCGTTTGAGCCCATTTAATGTGACTCTCTCTAAGGTGTGTGTCTAATCGTTGAATAAGAATCTGACTTCAGCAGAGCTGTAGATATTCCCTTTGTTCTGTTGGAGGTGGTGGTAACATTCTCAAGTTTCTCGAAAAATTTCAGAAGTTCTTCTGAGGTTTTCACCCAAATGGCTGCCAGGTTTGGACAGAAGAATGGTGGAGCGGGTCAGGACCACTTTGGTACAGAATCAGCCTTCACCAAAAGCGCTAAAGCATGATCAACAATGGTCCGACTATGTTTTATTATAGTGTTTCTTTGGTGCGTAGAATCATACCTGGAGAGGGATCCCAACCCCTTGAATGGCTGTTCTTTCAGCGCCTCCCGGTGGGCTGACAAAGAGAGACACAGAGACCGTGGAGACTCTCTCTGGGTGGGTGAAGCAAAGAAGCCGAAGCAATGAGATCGTTGTGGAGAACTGATGAACTCTTTCAGGAACAGTTGAAGGAGATGGATGAGCATGTGGCCCGGCTGCAGGGCGCACTGAGAACCGAGCGGGCCAAGGTAAGCCAAGTGCATGATGGGAGGTCGGTGCTTCTTCCTGCTCTACTCTGAAAGCTCCTTCTTGCCATCAGACCTCCCACCTGCAGCTTCAGTCGGTCCAGCAGAAGGCGGAGCTGAGGCGCAGTGAACTGACCACCAGGCGGCTGAAGGAGAAGCTGTTCCAGCTGACCCACACACCCAGAGAGGAGGCTCCCTGTGAGGCCCACCATCCCTCCACAACACCTCCACTGCACCTCAAACACTCCTCAGACATTTGACTGTTTCGGATCTTTCATGCAGCCATGGAGATGCTGAACTTCCCAACTGAGAGCCGAAGAAGAGAAGTGAGCAAAGTCTTCAGGCCGACTGCAAAGTAAGAGGATTTTTTTGTTGTTTAATCAGGGAAAAAAAATGACTTTAGTTGCACAAATGTAAAATCTCGAGCAAATGCATGAAACAGAACACAGGGTGAGATCTCTGCACTCCCCGGTTACTTAACATCCATCCGCTCTGAATAATGGAGCCTCCTGGATCTGCTCAGGAGCAGCTACAAATTCAAAGAAAAGTAAACGGATGCTGTGGACTGTAAAAGAGAAATCTTTTCCACTCATTTGAAACATGGGAGGCTCAGTCAGTCCAGTTCACTTTTACAGTCATGTGTTAGTCTGGATTTAAAGGCCCTGTTGGGTTTTCAGGTATAAAGTCCTTAGTTTTTGTCAGTTCAGAACAAACCAAATGTTTTTTTCTGAAGGAAAATGATAAGACCAGTTCATCTTCTTGAATAAGTAGTGAACAAATGCAGACCTCACTTAACATGAATGGGGGAAAAAAAACGTGATTTTTGACTTTGGATATCCAGATCAGACGGCACAATTTTTCACCTTCTGTAGCCCCGCCCATTTCGTTTTAGTAATGGTCAGATGTAGCTTCTTTTTAATGGACATGAGATGGAATAACATTCTGCAGAAATGGGATCAATGAAGGAAAACATTGGAAAGTGGACAGAAATATCAGTTTTATTTCAATCATTTTAAATGACTTGGCTTTCATTTAAAGACCCAGTCTTTGTGTTTTGACATGTTCTTGGCATTTTTCTTAAAATGGAGGGCATGTGTATTTGTACGTGTGTGTGTGTGTATATGAATATGAAATTGTAGCTTAAAATTACATGTCTAAATATTTCTTTCCTCAAACTGAATCAGGAGCAGACCAAAGAAAAGCTGTTTGAAAAAGCTTTCCAGGCAGGCCACCAGCTACCTTCCTTCTCCCTTCCATTCTCAATCTGATGCATCATCTTGTTGACTACATCTTGGCTTTCCTCGTCTGAGCTGGCATCTGGCTCAAAACAGTTCTGGATGGCTAAGATATTGCTTTCCATTTTTGTTGCACCGCTAATGTTGGGTTGGGGGTGTGAAGGGTCCATCAATAGTTTCTCTACAGAAGTCTTCCTGCGCAGATTACAAGTTGTAACCACAAGCTGCTTTCTGTCTTCAAAGAAAAATCAATAGCTGGGGAACCCAAAGTTCAGCTTGTGTTTCTTTGCCAGTTTAAAGCTGTTTCCACTCTTGTGATGTGTGTTGATGGTTTTTCTGCTGGCAGGGGAGAGGAGGCAGCGCTGCGAGGGATGCTGGAGCGCAGAGAAGCAGAGCTGAGGGAGGCCATGAAGCTGCGGCACAGCCTCGCCACCCTGCTGCACGCACTGCGAGCCGACATGGAGCAGGTCACAATCACTGGTCTGGGTATGGGGGTGGGGGGGTGGGGGTGGTTAAAGAATTACAGAGAGGAGTTACATGGTTATGATCATAATTGTTTGAGGGCCAGCTTTTCAGTTGGTGGCTGAACTAATGTGCTAAGGTTATTTTCTCTGGCCATCACTAAATTCCTGAATAAAATAAAATTTAAAAAATGTTCTGAATATCAACTTTTCTAAAGTTTTACTGATCAATCAGTAGTGGGGTTTCCTTTTTGAATTGACTGAAGATGAAACCTACATCATTGGTGACGTTTTATTTAAGCCAAGAGAGAACTTATTTTCGGCTATTCTTGGGGGTTGGGGGTTTACTAAAGACAGGGGAGGGTTCATGTTTGGTCTAATCTAAACCAGTCTTTTCTCGAGAGCGCAGGCAGGAACACACTCATGCAATTCTCCGTTTGCTCTGAGTTGACAAACGTCTGCCAGCTTGCTGTTATTGAAAATCAGGGTGTTTCCTTAAATACAGACGTGTTGGGTCTGCTTCTAAAAGGGAGGGGGAAGACAATGCAGGTCAGTAAGCTCAAAGAACAATTGCTCCTTTGAGATACAGCTTTTTTGGTTTTAGGGCCCATCTCCTGCAGATCAGAGGTCCTGCATATCAAAGGTGATCAGCTGTCACCGGGTCAAATGCAGGACAGCTGTGCTGGTTCATCTCCTGTTTTCCTGAGACCCATGGGTTACCCCATAGGTCAATATAACTGCCCATTTATATACATTTCACGGTAGTATTCGTTTTCACGTTGGTCATACATAAATGTCATTTTTCCGGATTGCACCATGCTTTTTCCATAAAGGTTTTTATTTTTATTTTCTGGTGCTTGTACTTGCATTTCATGCAGAGTATCGTTGTCTATTAAGTTCTGTTCCTCCGTTATTACATGTATTTGTTTCTGAGCTTCTTCTTTTGTCTGCAAATACGGTGCCCAGCAAAACTGGGTCTTTTGGTGAGTGCTGGGCATTTGCAGATCGCCAATGTTTTTGGCAATTGGACTGCTTACAGTAGTTTAGCGTGTGTTACAGGTCCTCCTATAGAGTTCACCATCCCCCTATTTTGCCAGTGTTGAGCAAATGTGTTCAGTTGCAAAGCTATACTGTGGTTGTCAGTATAAATAACATCTTTATCTTTCATCAGCTTACAACTTCTGTCAGTGCCACTAATTCAGCAGCCTGTTCTGAAACATAAGAGAGAAGTGCTTGTGCTTTGAATTCGAATTTGAATTTGGTCTTTTAAGTCACTTCTGCTTTTAGCAGTTTGTTCTGCTAATTCCTGGCTGTTGTGCTGAGCACCTTTGTCAGGAAGTGGTAAGAGTGTCAGGATTCAATGTGGTACATCATTCTAATTTTTAGATGAGGTGTTTTTCTGGGGAAAGAATGTTCAAGTTAGTTTACAACAATAAATCTGAGACCACATTTGGCATCTTAAGCGTTAAAGAACGAAATAACACTATAGTTGCTCTGGCTTCTACAGCTAGTGATGCTGCAATGACCGCTCTCGCACATGCTACATTGTCCAATTTTGATGAAAGATAAGCCACTGGTTTCATTTTTGCTCCATGTTGCTGAACCAATACAGAGGTCATAAAATGACCTTTGCAGTCTTCTAATTTGGACAAACTCCTTGCTATAGTCTGGCAGTGCCAAGGCAATGCTTGATGACTTTTACAAAAAGCAGTCTCTGCTTCTTCCATCCATTGTAAGGGAGAACTCATTTTTAGTTCTTCCTCAGATATTAATTTCTGAAGAGGTGCAGTTATTTCAGCATAATTTGGCACCCAAATGTGACAGTGATTTGTCAATCCCAGAAATGACATCATTTGCTCTATTTGTCATGGGTATTAAGGCCTGGAGGATTGCTGTTTTTCTGTCCTCCAGTATAGTGCGTCCTCCAGCACTAAGGTTGTATCCTAAGTATTTGACCTGCTGTTTGCATAGCTTACATAGCTTGCTTTTACTCACTGTCTGCTTCTGCAGCCAGATGTTCAAGGAGGGCTAATGAATCTTTTTTTACATGTTTCTTCATCTGGAGAGGCCAACACCAGTGTTTGGAATTTAGACATCCTTGTCGTCATTACTTGTGAGAAAATGGTGGGGTCTTTGCAATTGTCTTGTGGTAGTCTGGTGTAAGTGTATCTTTTACCTTCAAATGTAAATGCAACCCAAAATTGGCTGTCCTTTTGTAATGGAATAGAGAAGAACACATTACTAATATCTACCGCAGTAAATACTGTGGTGCCTGTTCGGAAAGAATTCAACAAAGTGTGAAAGCCTGGCAAACAAGGTGCCCTTTGAACTACAGCTTTAATTACAACCTGCAATTCATTACAACCTTACAATTCCTCCTGCAGTGATTAGTGTGTATTACAGGTCTGATTCCCTCTAATGCATCAGTTTTGAGGGGCCGGTATTCCATTAATGGTCTAATTTGAACAGGAAGGGTTCCTTCAATTAAAACCTACATCAGTGGATCCTTTGGAGCACCTAATATGCAAATCGTCTGATGACATTGCACTTTGTGCATTTAGCACACTTTGTTTTGCCATTCATAGCAATGCATCCCCATGCTTTGCATGTGTCTTGTTTGGGAGATCCAGAGTTTGATAATAAAATGGTTCTCCCCTTCCCTGTATTGTAGATAGTTTGTCATTTTCTCTTTGTTTCACCATTATTTGCTGTCACTTTCATCTGGAACAAGAGTCAAATTTAATTTCAATATTCCATCACGTCCCAGTAGATTATTGGGCAGTCTAAGGATTGCAATACTGACAACTGCGACCTTCAGGATTTCAGTAGAATCACAATCTTCATTACCTGCACCTATGGTCAGTCATGCCTGGTTGCTCCTCCCATAGTAGCTACCAGGGGGCTTTTCAGGCAGTCCCTGGCCTTGTGACCTTTGCCCCTGCCTTTTGCCTGCTCACAATTAAACAGGTTTCCTGTCTTCAACCCCCTTTTTTTTCTCTTTAGTTACTTTCTCAGCGTGCAGGGCATGATTTAGATATTCTTCAGTTTCCAATCGCTAATCTTTATCCAGCGTGTAGGGTATTTTTTTTAAATGCTGTTGGTAAGCTCCGAACAATCATTGGGAGCCATTCCACAGTGCATTCTAAATGCTTTACTCATTCAAATTCTGTAATCATCAAGCGCTCCTCAAATTTTGCTAACTTTCCACAAACTGATTAACATCCTCCTTTGTAAGACCTGACACTTTCTTTTGCCTTTTTAACATCCTCCTTGTCCATGTTCTATATACAAAAGTTGTGCGCGCTTCATTCTGACCATCACAGGGATTGGGAACTTCATTGATAGGAAAGCCTTCGGTCAATTTAGAAACTGATGGTACTTTAGGTGAGAACACCTTTCCCATATCATGTGACCAATCAGTGTCTGTCATGTCTACCTTAGATCTGGTGTTGGCATGCACAGGAGTGGTAACATCATAGGGTGGTGGTTGAAATTCCTCTGATAATTTTGGTTAGAGCGATGCTGTCGGTGGGACAACCCCTCCTGCACATCAACCTCTTCTCTTTATCATCTACAACATGTCTGGATACCATCATTATCCTCTTTTCTGTGAAACATCAATTTTCCTTTTCTATTCTTTTCATTCTTTGTTCACTTTTCCCTATTTAAACAAAAACACAATTCACCCTCCAAACCACAACAGGTTTGTTAAGACAGACAAATCAAGAGACAACAGACAATAACCAAAATGCATAACACAACAATTTAGTTACCTTACACTAAAACAAAATAAACTGAAATGAATCTTTTATAACTAGTAGTAACATTCATGTTTCCCCTCTTTTTCTTTTTTTTTTTACTCTTCTCTCTCTCTTTCTCTCCCTCAGTCACACCCACAATCTCCATCCGCACGCCTGTATCAGGTCTGCTCGGGCACACCAGCCAAAGCCAACCCCTCCCTCTGTGCGCATCCTTCATCCTCCTTTAAGGCATGACATTGCAAAAGAAAACATTTCTATTGCTAATTAGAGTTTATCAGAAATGTCAGGCTTATGAGGACAGTTTATCAAATGACCAGTAATCATCATAACAGCATCATATCGCCGCATCATATGTTCTGCACTCTCCTGAGACCACTACTTTCCATTCTTTTCTGTCTCTTTTCTCTTCTCCTTCCATCTTGCTCTTACCAACAATCCGCTTTCTTGTTCTCTCTTACTCGCCTTGCCTTCTTATTTTCACAAGCAGGTCTGCTTTTTTCCATAACCACTGTCCTACCGGAACCTGCAGCTCCTGTTACCTTAGCTCAGTGTTTTTTAACCTTTTTTGAGCCAAGGCACACTTTCTCCTTGACAAAAATCCCGCGGTACACCAGCATCCAAAAATTGAAAAAAAGGAGAAACTCGGAGTCTGCATTGATGTCAATCCCTCTGTAATCTCACATGAATTTTTGTGATAGTTGTGGCAGAAAAATCTGGAAGTTGCAGCTGTTTTTTCTAAAAGATGTAATAAAAGTGAAGTTAGTTTTTAGTAATAATTTTCAACTAAAATTATTTGAAATTTGACCCAGGTAGTTGGTTTTTCCTCCAGTTTATTAACATGCAATTTTATGAAACCTCACAAAAAAACACTCTTTTGAAATGGTAATGTATTTTTCCCCCAGATTTTTTTAAATGTTGGTGCAAAAGCAACTGAAATTTTTGAACAATATAATCACAATATGTTTGATCAATTTTACACAAAAATGACATGTTTGTTTTCTGTAGCTACACAAAAAGTGAACATGTTGAACTTTTATTTGTTTTTCTCTTCTTAAATCAAAAATAAAGTCTTTGAAGACTTTAAGAAAAATGTTTCATTTCTTTTTAGATGATTAAATTGTTTCAATTTAGTTTGTGTCTGTTGGCCACTTCACCTTAATCCTGTTTCTTAAATGTTACTTCTATTTAAGCTTAACTTTTCATTTTTCAAAAGTAACTGAAGTCTGAAAATGAATTTGTCCTTCAATCCAGACATTTTTAGAAAAATGTTTTAGTTAAAAAGATCACTTGGACCAAACTCTGGGATGTTTGGCTGTTAATAAACACAAACCTTGAAGGACAACTAAACTGTTGACCTCTGATTTCAAGATTTAAAAACCGTTTGTGTGTTCGTTGTGGTTTCAGGACGTTTAACAGGGAAGACTGATAATAGCACAGAGATGCTGGATTTTAACACAATGCATCATGGGAGATGTAGTGATGCCAGACAGACTCGCTTCTCTGAGCTTCATTCTTTTAACTTTTTCCACGGTCTGACATCAGATCCCGCGTAAAGCTACACCGCTAAAGACAAGCTCAAAACTAAATCTTAGTTTTGAAGACTAGATGTGCCGTCAAGCAGAGGCTCAGTTTTGTTACAGTTTAAAAAACATTGAGGTGGACCAGAATTTTAAGAGCAGAAAGGCAGTTGGAGAGGGAAGAGGTGGAAGCGTAGCATTGGGTTAGATAGAGCTGGGTTTAAATGGTAAAGAAGTGGAACTGACTTTTGAATGTTTGGGAAATGTAAACAAAAGGAAAAACATTGGTAATGAAGGGGAGAGGCCCTAGGACAGACCCCTGGGGCACACCTGTATTTTCCGGATGAACAGATTGCATGTTTATTTATTTTAAAACTTGACTTTCTGATCTCGGCATTCTATCGAGCAAAATCTGATTTCTTTCCTTATGTAAAGTTGAGTAAAATAAAAAACAATCTGTTTTCTTTTCAAGCAGGGTACTTCTATTTCCAAAAGAGAACTACATGAGTTGGAAAAGACAAAACCGGGAATCAGTACAGGCTGATTAGAGCCAGTCCATATGGATAAATGCCTGGCTGGTGTAAGCACTTAGCCATAAACGGTCCGATTGGTAGTTCCCTCCAAGTGTGACATGTTGACTGGATCCTGTCTTGCGATTCATTGGACCTCCTAGTATATCTTTTCAAGAAAGTGGTGACCACAATATGCTGGTTAACCATAACAAAACCAGTTCCTTCTGGTTTAGCTGCATCATCAATGGCTCAGACTCCATGCATAGTGCTTTTAGAAACTGAGGTTGGATGAGTTGTTGCAACCTCGAAAGAGGACAGTTTAACCTAAGCTTTCATTTGTGGTGTGCATTAAAACTCCAACATGTACTTCCTCATCATTTGTTTACTTCACCCTTGTGACAGTGAAAGTCTGCTCCAATCAACACTTTCTCTCCTCTAGAGATGCATTGGATCTCCTTGTCCATCTCCCCCCAGATTTTCTCCTTCTCCTGTAGCTCACATCCTACCTGTGGGGTAGGGGGGGGGGTCATTACACTTTACAACAATCACCATCACCCCTTCAACTTCCAGCTTCCGACTCATCACCCTTTCTGACCTTCTCTTCATCTCCAGAACATTCTTATCAAACTCCTCCTTCATCTCTCCTCCTATGATCCTCGTTCCATCAGCAAACAGCTTGAAGCTGCTTCCAATCTATAAGCTTTGCTGTCCTTCATCCTTCCTTCTTCTAATTCTCCTCCATCTGGTCTCTTGAACACACAGGAGTACCATCTTTCATCTTTCCATCATGTCCACTAACGCTCTAGGTTTCAGGTCAAAGTTTTTATTTTCAAGTTACTACTCCAAGTCCTTCATTCCTGCCTTTCCTGTTCTCTGTTGAAGAGCACTCCTTCTATCTTTCTTGCACCAACAGCAGTCCAGTTTCAACCCATAGATCAACAGCACCGGTGTTGGTTGTGGTAATCTGGGCCTTAACTGATCAAAGTTCTGTTTCTGATTCAAATGATTGACTTTGCTGTGGTTTTGTATCTGATGGCTTTCCTAACACAATTATCTGTATTTTTTCGGATTGAGACACAAACACTGGATTGTGCCCTCTTGAGGGTTGCACTGCTTTGGATATTTATTGAAGACCAAAATCAAAGCTGAGTTTTTGTTTAAACCCTTTCAGTTCCTGTCAGACATGCGAGGTGAGACTGCAGACAAGAGCATGGATCAAACGGAGGTGGGGCTTGGAGAACATGTGACTGGGGGAATTGTTCAGGCTTGGAGGCGAGTGCAGAGCAAGCTCCAAGCTGTTGGTGGCACAGACCATGACAAGCTTCTGGCTCAGCTGGAGGCTGAACTGAAAGAGACGCAGCAGCTGGTCAGGTCACAGCAGCAGCTGCTGCAGGTAGGACCTGAAATTATTCACCTGGACTCGTGGTAACTTCTGACACATGAAACGCTGCACTTGCATCCTTAAGGATCGCCTTACTTTCCCCCCACCTCCTGAGCTCCTGGATTCTTACTTCTTGGAGGAGTGGGAGCGTCTACAGATGAGCTTGGCAGAACTGCACCACCAGAGACAAACATTTGAGCGAGAGCGCCAAACCTTCACCGACGCAGCTATCCGGCTCAGCCATGAGGTAAAAAAGCAGATGTACGTGTTGTGAAAACCCCCAGAGGTTTGATTCCCTTTGCTCATCACTGTCCATCTTGGCTCTGCAGCGCCTTGATTTTGAACAGCAGAAGGCTGATCTAGTAAAGCAGCTGTATCTGCGTGACTCTCCTCAGTTTGGGAAGGCGGATCCCAGCATTAGCAACAGGAGGCGCTCTCCTCTCCGTAAGTGAAACTGCTCAGTCAATCATGGACAGTTTTGACAAACTATACTCACCTGTCTGACTCCAGCTCGCTGCAGCCTGGACTCCTCCAACATATCTGGCTGCTTTCCCGTCACGCCCTCAACCATGGAGTCAGGGTTTGCTGCTGTTTCTGGATTATGTGAGAGGGTCAGAGTTCAAACCCCGACCACCCCTGAGTTGTACTCTGCCCTCAACCTATCCTACAGCCACAGGTCAGCATTAGTGCTGTTTAGTTGCTGGCAAAGTAAAGGACTTGGAATGGAAGACTGAAATATGAAATCTGTTTTGGGACAAGTGCATTTGTGAAGGTTATGCTAGAAGACCTTGATCCCTGATGATCTGCTGGATCTCTGCTTCAGGTCCAGAGAGGATCAGCAGGCGAGGCGTGGGGGGAGCAGGACCGACCAAGCTTGCACACCATGGGCCCCATGTTTAGACTGCTCATTTTAATCTAGCACATTCTATCTTCTGTTCACCATTTCTTTTAGAATGTTTAATAAAGATGATTTCTGTGAGTTTTTCCCCCTCAATGTTTCTTAGACAGATGGATGCTCAAAATATAAAAGAAATATTTCATTCATTCATTTTCTATTCCGTGTAGTCCCTTTCGGGGTCACTGGGCTGCCGGAGCCTATCCCGGCCACTTGTGGGCGAAGGCAGGGGACATCCTGGACAGGTCGCCAGTCTGTCACAGGGTAGAATGTCCACAATCACACACCCATTCACTCTCACACCTATGGACAATTTAGAGTTGCCAATTAACCTATCAAGCATGTTTTTGGATGGTGGGAGGAAGCCGGAGATCCCTGAGAGAACCCACGCATGCATGGGGAGAACATGCAAACTCCACACAGAAAGAAGGCAGATAAGAAAGAAATGTCAATTAAAAACTAATTCTCGTTTACACTGACAACCCTGACAAAAGAAGCATGTTTTTAGACTGTGGGAGTAAGCTGGAGAAAACCAACACATTGATGAAGAGAATAACATAAAGTCCACACACAAAGGTCCCAACTCGGATTTGAACCAGGACCATCTATTTTGAATGCAAGAGTGTTAACCACTACACCTCAGGATTGTTTTGCACTATCCCCAGGCTGTCTGAAGCTGTGATCTCACTGACTTGTCTGGGTTTCATACTTGAATTCTGGTTCTCCTGCAAACAGTGGTGTC